>NW_020897693.1:51154183-51634690 GCF_003984885.1 Neopelma chrysocephalum | reverse complement strand
CGGGGCCGTGCGGGGCCGGCGCGCACCCTCCGCGCTGCCGGCGGGGCCCGGGCCGCCCCCCCGCCCGCTCTGCCGCCGCCCCGGGCAGCGAGCGAGGGAGGCCGGGCCGCGGCCATGGCCACGGACGGTGAGTGCGGGGCGGGGGCGGCATCCCCGGGGAATGGAGGCTCGGACACCTGCCGCCGGCCGCGCCCCGCGCTGGACCGGGATGCTGAGGGGAGAGGGATGCTGAGGGAAGCGGGATGCTGAGAGGAGAGGGATGCTGAGGGGAAGGGATGCTGAAGGGAGCGGGATGCTGCGGGGAGAGGGGTGCTGAGGGGAGAGGGGTGCTGAAAGAAGCGGGATGCTGAAGGAAGCGGGATGCTGCGGGGAGAGGGATGCTGCGGGGAGAGGGATGCTGAGGGGTGCTGAGTGTCGCGGGGGACAGCGGGGGAAACTGGGCCCCGCTCCAGTGGCCTGGCCCCTGGGACCGGCGGGGACCCTCCGGGTCCCTGTCCTCCCCCGGGCCGGCAGCGGGCGGTGCCCTCTCGGCCCTGCCGCCGGTGGGTCTCCCAGGGGATGGTGGCGGGGTGTGTTGCTCGTGTGCTCCGCGCAGAAAGGATGGGTGCATACGGACACGGATTTTAGGGAGAATAAAGGAATAGGAAAGCCTGCTTCTGAGATATTAATGGAGAACAGGTGTTCTTGTAACCATGGGAGACTTGTCTGGGTCTAGGAGCCTCAGAGTTGTTGAGGTTTCTGACCGTGCTATAATACAAATGACTTTAGGGATGATTGCATCCTGATTTTTGATTGATTGATTGTTGTTTTGACTGATGGTGTTGTTGACTAACCCTGGCTGAGCTCTTGGATGTGGCAGTGGTGCTGCTGCATGGAGGCCAGGTATTTCCCTTAATATTTCAGATCACAGCACCAGCGAGTTAGAACCTGAATTGCTGCTGTCAGCCAAGGTCCTGAGAGTCTCCTCCTGATTTACTATAAAAATGACAACTTCGATACTTCTTGGACATTGCCAAGTTGATTTTGCTGTATCTTTTGCCAGGTTTAGGGAAAATATTCACATGAGTCTTTAAGAGATGCATATAGCATCTCACGAACAAGCTCTCAGGAACAAAATTCTAGCCTTGAGCTTTTTATTAAAATGATTGGCCTAATGGAGAGTCCAGTTCCTCTTTTCCTTTTGTCACTTAGTAATGTTCGTTTGTGTTTACTGTTCATCATTTTCTTTCAAGGCTGTGTCCCCAAGGAAGGGTCATCTCAGGCTGATGGGTGGAGTCATGGATTCTCCACAGTGTGGAATTGTTTGGTGCTTCAATGTGGCCTTAGGAGAATTAGGAACTAACCTGATTTGTTCAGAGTAATAGTACATGGTTACCTAGCAGAACCTGTTCTTTCATGAGTTACATCCTCAAAGCAGGGATCCACATCTATCAGTTGATTCCTCATCTGTTTGAAAATTACTGAATGCTTTGATTGATAAACAATAACCTGAAATAAAGAAGACTGGAGGGAAGCCTAATGTTAAAATGAGTAAGGTGGCATTCCTTGGACTTGGTGTACTTGTGTTAAAGTCCGCTCAGATATATAAACTATGATTTTTACTGAAGTGGGAAAATCTGCATTGTTCTTTTTAGCATTATATCCAACATACACCTCAGCAGGTGCCAGTCTTTTCTGTACTTGCATGGAGCAGTGGACCATCGGCAGAACTGGGGGTTTCTCTTGACTGGGGATCTTTGGGAGGAGCAGGGGCATCCTGATAGCTCAGGTAGTGTTATCTTCTGTGCTTGTGTCAGAGCTGTTCCTCATAGAAGGGCAAAAAAGCCAGAGACTCTTTCTTCCTCTGTGATTCTGGGCTGCCAGAAGAGGTGGCAGTGATGACTTAAGGTGATCAGAGATATGTGTTATAGCTGTCTGCCCTGATTTTTATTGCTAAATAATTCATTGCTTCTGCTGGCTCGAGGATAAAGTGAGGGAAGTTTGGTTTCCAGTAACTATGGCTTCAGCTCAATTGGAAATGAGTATAGCTTGGACACAGTTCAGGTCAGTGCTAAAGAGAACTGTGGATTACTTGAATACACTTCTAATGATTTTAATTAAAGGCCCAGGAGCAGGCTGTCCCCATGTGCTGAGAGACGAATCAGAAGGGAAGAAGACTGGCCTGGCTGAACAGAGGGCTTTGGTTGGAACTCTGGGATAAAAAGAGAGATAAACCTTTGGAAGAAGGGACAAGCAATTCAAGAGGACTACAAGGATGTTTTGAGGTTATGCAAGGGGAAAATTAGAGGGGACAAAACCCAATTAGAACTTAATCTGGCTACTGCTGTAAAAGACAGTAAATAACATTTCTATAAATACACCAGCAAAAAAAGGGAGAGCTGAGGTGAATCTCCATCCTTTGGGTGTGGGGCAAAATAGTAAAAAAGGTTGAAGAAAAGGCTGAAGCACTTCATGCCTTCTTCTTTCAGTCTTTAATAGTAAGATCAGTTGTTCTCAGGGTGCACATCCCCCTGAGCTGGCTGACAGGGATGGGGAGCAGAATGAAGCCCCCATAATTCAAGGGGAAATAGTCAGCAACCTGCTACACCACTTAGACACACACAAGTCTATGGGGCCAGATAACACATCAAGGGTGATGGGGGAGCTGGTGGAAATGCTCACTGAGCCACTTTCCATTATTCACCTGCAGTTCTGGCTAACCCAGGAGGTCCCAGGTGACTGAAGTCAGCAAATGTGATGCCCACCTAGAAAAAGGGTTGGAAGGAGTATCTGGGAAACTACAGGCCTGTCAGTCTGACCTTCGTGTCAGGGAAGGTCATGGAGCAAATCACCTTGAGTGCCATCACATGGCAAATACAGGACAGCCAGTGTGGGTTTGACAGGCAGGCCGTGCTTAACTAACCTGATCTCCTTCTATGGCAAGGTGACCCACCTAGTGGATAAGGAAAAGGCTGTGGATGTTGTCTACCTGGACTTCTGTAAAGCCTTTGACACCATTTCTCACAGCTTTCTCCTGGAGAAACTGTCAGTCCATGGCTTGGAGAGGTGCACTCTTTGCTGGGTAAAAAACTGACTGGTTGGCTGGGCCCAGGGAGTGGTGGTGAATGGTACTGCAACCAGATGGCAGCTGGTCACAAGTGTGTGCATCCCCCAGCGCTCAGGACTGGGCCCAGTCCTGTTTAGTGTCTTTATTGATGATCTGGATGAGGGGATCAAGTGTACTCACAGAAAGCTGGAGACAACATCAAGTTGGGAGGGTGTGTTGATCTACTGGAGGGCAGGAAGGCTCTGCAGAGGGATCTGGGCAGGCTGGATCAATGAGCTGAGGCCAATTGTATGGGATTCAACAAGGCCATGTGCCAGATCCTGCACCTGAGTCACAACAACCCCACGTGGTGCTACAGCCCGGGGGCAGAGTAGCTGAAAAGTGCCTGGCAGAAAAGGACGTGGGGGTGTTGGCCGACAGCAGCTGAACATGAGCCAGAGTGTGCCCAGGTGGCCAAGAGGGCCAAGGGCATCCTGGTCTGTATCAAAAATAGTGTGGCCATAAGGGCCAGGGCAGTGACCATCCCCTGTACTTGGCACTGGTGAGGCCTAACCTTGAATCCTGGGTTCAGTTCTGGGTCCCTCATGACAAGAAAGACATTGAGTTGCTGGAGCATGTGCAGAGAAGGGAATGGAGCTGGGGAAGGGTCTGGAGCACAAGTCTGGTGAGGAGCAGCTGAGGGCTCTGAAGGGGGCTCATCCTGGAGAAAAGGAGGCTCAGGGGTGACCTTCTCACTCTCTACAACTCCCTGACAGGAGGTTGTAGCCAGGTGGGGGGCAGTTTCTTCTCCCAGGTAACAAGTGAGAAGAAGAGGAAGAGGAAACGAAGAAATGTCAAGTTGTGTCACGAGAGGTTTAGATTGGATATCAGGAAAAATTTCACCACAGAAAGGGTTGTCAAGCCCTCGAACAGGCTGCCCAGGGCAGTAGTGGAGTCACCATCCCTGAAGGGATTTAAAAGATGTAGCACTTGGGGACATGGTTTAGTGGTAGGCTTGGCAGTGCTGGTTGGGCTTGATGATCTCAGAGGTCTTTTCCAATCTAAATGATTTTGATTCTATGGTATCCTCATAATATTGAGACCACTCCGTACATTTTAAAATCAAAAACCTCCCAAGAGAATATATTTAAAAGAGGAGACATACATGTGACTGTTTAAAGCAGTTTTTAAATACTGGAAATATACTGGCTTTCATTTGAAAGTTCATATCATTGTATCTTGGTTTTGGTTTTCCTCTCTTGTTTCATTTTGATGTAACATTACTCAAATTCTTGCTAATAATAGACCTGCATCACATCTGGCTGTGTTGAAAGCAAATCTTTAAAAAAAAAAAATGCCTGCTTTGTGGAAAATATTGATTGCAACTGTATGTTCTTTTCCAAATATGTGAAACACTGCTACTTCTATAAAGAGCTTGTGCTTGTGCTTATGCACCTGCCCCCATGAGAAAACATTCAGATATACAGTCAGACTTCAAAGTAAATTGGAGAACATTTTAAATCTGTTTCCTTCCTGTTTTGATTCAAGTGGAGGGTATTCTCCTGGGACGCTGCCTCTGAGGAGAGTTTGTTTTTCACAAAGATAGGCAACTTATATGCCTTGGAGGAGAGGATGGGGAGTGCTTCACTGAAGAACTGGGATGCAGTTGCAGAGGTGCAGGCAGCATTCCTTCTTTGACAAAGAAAAAAAGCTAAAGGGCCGCTGGGCTTTTAAAATAGAGGTTTGAAGACAAAAGTGAATTACCAAACCAAACATTTTCGGGCTTGCAGGACACCTTAAGTCAAATCTGCCCCTGGAGCCTTGCTGATGATGGCTGTAGCACTGATTTAATATGCTTAGGTCACCGTGAGATGGGTCCCGTTCAGTGCAGACAGGCAATCATGGAGGAAGTCTTGTGAGTGTGGTGGTGGGCTGTGGATGTGCTGGCCCCGTGCTGGAAGTGCTGCGGCAGCGATAGTGCTGTGAGCTGTGTCAGGGTTTGTGAAATGCAGCTCTGTGGCTTGCCTCTGCTCTAAGTAATGATGCCAGCACTTCCTGAGGGACCCATCTGCAGGAGTCTGTAATGTTTATTGCCTTCTTGGAGTGTTCTTTTAGTTCCTGCACATGTGGGAAACAAGTGTGTTCCATCTGGCCTGGTTAAGTCCTTCCATGGTGCTGTTCAGCTGCAGAGAGGACTCTTATGTAAATAGGAGTAGTCATAATTATCAGGGGAGAACATCTAAAACATCAGTAGGCTTTATTTTGAAAAACAGCCTCTTATGTGCCTTAGGTATGTTGAGGGTTTGAGTAGTCATTAAGGAGACCTTTTGTTCACGTCCCATTTGTATGATCTATTGTTGATGGCTCTGGTTGTGCACTGACAAAGTTTGATCAATTATTCAGCAAGGGCTTGAGTCTAATCTGTCTCGAAGCTGGGAAGCCACTAACTCTACAAACTGGTGCAGCTGGTTGCTGTTTAAGCACTCAGACTTTGCACAGACTCTTCTTCATGTAGTTTTGGGAGATGAATTCCAAACCAGAGGAGAATACAGTTATCCACCATATATCTGATGTGTGTATACCCAGCCTATGATGGTGGCTGTAAACAAATCCAGTTAGACATGTTTTAATTAGTCGTGGATATACTGTGTTATCTGTGTTGTCTGGAGTGGAATTCTTGGAAATCTTCCTTTTTATGTGTAGGATAGATTGGTTTTGTGTTGGAGGGTTAAATGAGTGGGTAAACAGCTGGTTAAAATTGCCAATAGCAATGTTGTCTGTCAGCGGCTGCAGAACTTGGTTAAAGCTATGAAAAGTGACCTTTGTGGCAGCCTTCTCAGTGGGTATGAGAAAGACAAAATGCCATTTGTGAAGTCTCAAGAAGAGCAGCTCACAGGAATCAAGATGGAAAGGACTAGGAGGGGAGTTGAAAGAGTAATGGTAAATTGCAAACTGCATAACCATGCAGATATTGTACAAAACCTAGGATGATTCCTCTCCGTGAAACCTCAGAGCAAGTTCTGAGATGAGTTATGTCCTCGTTTTGGGTCAAACAAAATTAGGAGCTGTGCTTTTAACCATGCTGAAGTTTCAGCTGATTCACAAGATGTACAAGAACAACTGGAAAGCGGCGCCAAGATCTGGTGTGAACAGAAAGATAAGCCTGGAGATCCACACAGAACTGTGGATCATGAACAAAAAATTGAGACTGAGAGAGGAAGGAAGGGAGAAAAGAAAGAACAGGTCTCCAGGGAAGCTCAGGGAGATGGGGAGGGCATAGAGGAGGATGGGAAGCCAAGAAGAGAGATGATTTCAAGAACAAAGTGTGTGATTGCACCAGAACCAACTGACAGGTGGAGGAGGACCTAGACAGTGTTGGACAAAGAAGGGGTATTGGAAGGGTATCACAGAGCCCTCTTTCCATATAAATCCACAAAATTACCCTTGTTCCTTCTTCTTGTGAGATCACAGCTGCCTTGAATGCCTGTGTGGAGCAGTTGGGTGGCATTTCTCCATTAACACAATCCTGATTTCTGGCTTGGAATAACTTGTATGATGTTCCCTGGTGAAAGCTCCTCATGAGAGGAGTGCAGGGTCTCCAGGCAGCACTGGGGAAGAGCAAAGATGGAACGGGGCTGGTTTACTTTCTTCCTTAGGGTTCCTTACACCATTCTGATCCCTCTGTTTCACAAGTACCTTTCCTGTTTCTCTTGGCCCCCTCTCTTAGGAGGCCTTTAGGGCTGGGACTTTGTTGGATACCAGTTATAGAACGACAGAATGGTTTGGATTAGAGGGGGCCTTAAAGATCATCTAATTCCAACTCCCCTGCCATGGGCAGGGACATTTTCCACTAGACCAGTCCTTGCTCTGGTGCTGACTTTGAGACTGGCATTTTGCTTCCCCTCCCTGTTCACCTGTGCTGTTTCTGTAGTGCTCTGTCATGAAATGTGTTATATATAAGCTAGATATTATTATTAGCCTTATTATTTTTATTGAGGTTTTGTGTACAAATGTACAAAGATACCAGGTGTCCCCAAGGAGTGGGGGGTCAGCCTTAATTAGCCTTCATTGACTTTGATAAGGTTTGAAATCATCTGGGAACTTGCAGATGGTGCTTATTCCTTCAGCTGGCAGACAGGTTTTAAGATCACTGTCATTCTTTAAAAATACAGGTTTGCAGATGCCAAAACTAGTTATTTTGGTCAAAACTGGAGTTTTGAAACACTTAAGCACTTCTTACAAAAATGTGGAAAATCAGAATGTGGTTTATGTCTCAGAAGTGTTTAGAGAGCATGTTCAGATAATGCATATAAATTTTAAGAAAATTGCCCCAAACATTTCCCATTGCATCATCCTGAGAACCAAGTGCTTGCACAGTTGAAACAAAAATGTTCAGTGATTGAACCAAAACCCAGTAATTTTAACACAGATGTATTCAGCCCTCTGTAATATCTTGCTGCAATTGAAAGCAGAGAGCTTCCTAAAAGAATTTATTGTTCTTTGGTGTGGTAATTCATCTTTTCCTAAATATTAATTCTTCAAGTGTGGGGAGAGAGTTTCTGCAGATAGAAGGCGTCTGCACAGTGCTGATTCCTGCTGGTAATGTGGATTTTATCAGAAGATAAGCATTTGGGCCACTGTTTAAAAGTAATTGTTGGGATCTTCAGATCATTATCCGCAGCAATGGATTTATAATGTATTTATCAGACAATGGCAGGGGGTCATGAAGCATTGTCTGTTTTAGAGTGGGTATTTCTTCTCGTTTTCTAGTGGCTCTTTGGAACCGATATTTTCCATCAACAACTTTTGTTGAAAACATTGAAGTTTTGTTGTCTGAAATCTGTTTTGCATAACATGCCACGGTTATGCTTTGTGCTTCAAAACTTTGAGTCAACTCTGAAGAACAACACAATCACCATAAAAATCACACACAAAATGTTTCATGTGTGGGAGGGTTTTATCCTCTTTCTTGTTTTGCAGCACTTGAAATCTTCTGAACTTCTTTTCAGAGGAGCAGATGAAAGGAAAGAAAGCATTTTTTTTTCATTGCCACAAGGACTAGAAGGTTATTTGATATAGCAGCTGAGATTCTCACCTCGTAATTTACTTCGATGTATGCACTTAAGTAAAATACCTACTGCTGTTTGATGAAGGTGTAGATTTTATTTGGTGAAATTGTTATAGTCGTGTTTAAATTAGTCCTAAAAAACCATGCATGCTCCATGAAGCATGTGTATACTTACAAGTTATTTTATTTTCCAGTTGCAAAAATTACTTTAGAATTTCAGTAGCACTGGCACTCAGTTCTATCCATCAGTCCTCATGGGGATGATACAGCTGTGTGGGGAGCCCTCCTGAGAAATTGGTCCAGGAGGTTCTGGTGCTGTACTTTAAAGTAAATGCTTGCTAAGGTTTCACTGGAGCTGTAATAGATGAGATGTACAAATGCTCACAGCATTTTGCAGCAGTGCTTTGGGGTTTGTTCTGCAGTTTGAATTACTTGATTTGTCACCTGCATTTCATATAACATTAGCAACTGTTGCCCCCCTTAACTTGGATTTTGTATGGTTGCATAAGGGTGTATCACAGGCTTTTCAATGGAAGCAGAGTGCACTTCATGCTGAAGTCAAAAAACATCCTGTAAACAACTTAAAGGTGTATTTCTATTACCATAATTTATGTTGGGAAGTTCTGCCATGTTTTTTAAGGCAGTCCACAGTGCGGGGTCTGACAGCCTGCACTCTATGTTATTTGTGATGCTGTGCATTAAGGTGGTCAACCTGCCTGATTCCAAGAGCCATGTACCAGTGTTGTCATGCAACTGAACCACATGATGTGCACCTAATACCATGGAGAGCCTTAGTAAGGGACACTTCATGGGTGGGAAGATAGTAATCCCACCTCTCACTTACAGTCTTGACTGTATCTGACGATCTCCTCATTTTAGCCCAAATACCGGCAAAACTCCCACCTTTTTCATTTCCCAGGAACCCTATAGCTGGCCACATTATCTGGTCTGTCCAAACTGGCAAAATGACCAAAGAGTTGTAATTTAGTAATGACAAATGGAAAGTGCTACTCTGAAGGAGGAGTCCTCAAACTGATGATTGTACTGGCCATGCTGGTACAACTCAGTGTGTCCTGGTTTTGTGCTGCTTGTGGATTCCCTCTTTGTCACTGGGCCATGCTGTTATGTATTCTGTGCTGTGGAAGTCAGAAGGGGCAAAGAAGGCAGGAGATGTGCTGTTCCCTGCCACTCTGAAAGTTGGTTTAGGTGTGTCTGAATCACAGAATGGTTTGGGTTGGAAGAGACTTTGAAGATGGTCTTGTTCTAACTCTCTTGCCATGGGTAGGGACACCTTCCACTAGACCAGGTTGCTCAAAGCCCCATCAAACACTTCCAGGGATGGGGCATCCACAGCTTCTCTGGGCACCTTATTACAGTGCCTCACCACCCTCACAGTAAAGAATTTCTTCTTAATGTCTAATATAAACCTACTCTCAGTTTAAAGCCATCATCTCTTGTCCTATCAAGAATTCCATCCTTCAGGAGCACTTTCTCATATGGTGTTGCTCAGCAGCCCTTGCCTGCTGGGAGTCACTGAACACCATTTATGAGTGTTCCCTGCCAAAACCAGTAGATTAATCATAGGCAGTCCGGGAGTTCTTGAGTTCTTTTGGAGCATTAAATCCATGACTAGACAGTTCCAGAGCTGAGGTAATGGAAAACTGGGAGTTGGGCTTGGCGTACTCACTTAAGAGTTGGAGACACTGAAGGAATGTTTCCTTCCTAGGCACTGCAGCAAGATCCATGATGAGCTCTTGTCAGAGAATAAGCAGAAGAGTCACACAGATCAGCCAGGTGTCTCCATGGGAAGCCCTGCAGTCAGCAGCCTGTGGGATTGCTCTAAGTCAGTCAATCTAAAATGTGGAGTAGCATAGAGTGCAGATGTGCCCCTTTCTGACACTGGAAAGAGGAGCCTTCAGGTTCCTGAAGCCCACGTTCTCACTGTTTAGCATCAGGAACCACTGGAGCATGAACAAGAAGTCAAGATTGCCTTGTGTTAGGAAACTCTCTCATTAGTGCACCTTGGAGTTCACAATGGACCTGTGCTCCTTTGGTGTTTCTCTTTGGTCCATTGATCATTTAACTGGAGCAGCCTCAGCAGGGTGCACTGAGAGTTAATTCCTCAGGATGACTCCACAGGCCAGGGCAGTGTGGATGCTGGGGTTCAGATCTTTCTAGGCAAAGCCAGGACTTCCACTAGGGCTGTCCCATCTTGTAGCCACGCAACTGTTGGAGGAAAGGTGTTGCCCGCCTGATCTTACATGGTGCTTCATCTCTTTGGTAATAGATGAGCTCATCAGGAAATGTAGGCAGAAGTTCCTGTGCTGTGGGTTATGGGAAGGATGAGGTACGAAAGAGTTCTGCTGTTTTGGTTAATGCTGTCATGGTTTCTGTGAGCAGGTGGGTGCCTGGGGAATTTTAATGCAAAAAATGTCAGATCCCCTAGGATTAGGTGTCAACCGACTGATGATTTTGAGGAACGCAGCCTTGAATTTGGCACCTAAAAATAGCAGGTGCGTGGGACTTTGACACTGATTTTCTTTGAGAATCAACCATTTTCTGAGAACTTTAACTCTGGGATTCTGTTGGTGTTCAATTCTAGTATGTAAATATTCATTCACCAAATCTCACCCCAGGGCCTCCCTGTAGCATTTACTGTGTAACTTCAACTAATCAGGTGACAATTGGTTACATGATGCATAATAGGGTGAGGAGTGTAAGGCCTGAACTTTACATGGCTTGCAGCGTGTTTGTACCATGATATTCACAAGGTAGCAGTTGTCTTACCCTCTCTCTATTTTTCTTTTGAAACCCATTCCACCTGTTTTATAATTACTTGAGCTCATTGTGAACATAAAAATAGCTTGTCTATTTAAAGAGAACAGATGGTTTTTCTAATGATTTTTTCCAGAAGATTGAATGAATTGTGGTTGAGTCAGAAACTGCCAGCTCATAAACGTGTGTTTTGATTAGAAGAATACTTAATTAGGTTAATTGAGTGTGATTCAACGTGATGTACATTTGGCCAACTTAAAGCTTTCCAACTTCATCTTGGGTAGAGGTAACAGTATCTCAGTGTTTGCAATTTGCTCAGTAGTTCCCAAAAACATTGTCTAAGGAGTAATGAAACATTGAGGGGAGGCTACTGAATTAGTGTAGGAAACACAAGCCTTTGTAAAAAAACAAACAAACAAAAAAATCAACAAACCAAAAGCAGAAAACAAAAATCCCCCATGTTTTTAGAACAACATAAAAGGGAATCTATACTCAAGACATATGCAGGCATAAAACTTGCACTTTATTATGCTATAAATAATTATGCTAGTCATGGAATAAATTAGGTAGGAATAGAAACATTAGGTTGGAAAAGAACTTTAAGGTCATCGAGTCCAACTTTAAACCTAATACTGCCCTGTCCACCACTGAACTGTGTCCACCCAGGTGCCATGTTGTGCAAGGTGTGTGGTTACCCAAGGAACACACACCTCTTTGTCATTGTGTTGGTCTGAGAACAGAGGTGAGATTCAGTGTGAGATTAAAGAAACATAAAGGTGTGTGAAAAGCATCTGAGCCCTCATTGCAGTTAATGGACGTCTAGGTAAGACAGTCCACGAAGCCTGGGGAGTGACCCAGCTCTGAAGCAGACTCACAGTGAGTGCTCAGGTGAGTGGGTCTCTGAGCTCCCTGGCTGTACTGAGTGCTATCCACTGGTTGGGATGGGAGCTGGGATGCCCAGTGCCCACCTACCTGCAGGAGACTGGGTTTTAGTGTCTCCACTTTGAACTGAGGTTCGCCCTTGCTGTGACATCCATGTGCCAGCTGAGTGCCTGTAGCTCCAAGGAGCTGCTGCTGGAGATACAAAATTCAGCGTATCCAGATACCTCTGGGGACACAGTTGCAGCAAAGAGAGTGTGGGTGAAGATGGACAAGCCAAAGGAATGTAACACTTGCAGAAGGACTGGGAAGCACTTAGGACATGTTTGTCCATTCATGTCTTGTTCCTGACAGTGAGGTCTTTGTCATCATTACTAAACTGTAAACTCCTTCCTGTTTCCACCCACGAGGCTTCAGATGAACATGCCACGTTCAAATCCAAACCAAGAGAGAGCTAAAGGCAGTCATGGGGACCCAGTCTGAAGGAGAGAGGCAGAGAGAAAATTGTAGAGTAAGTTTGCCTTTGGGAAGTCCCTATGTCGTGTCATGAGACGGAGCAGAGACTTGGTTACACTGAGTCTTGCTAAACTAAAGACTTCAGGGTTGTGTTTGTGACATCCAGGATAATGTGCCTTTTAGCAGACAAGTCAGATTTTCTGACTTCAATAGAAAAGGTGATACAAGATCCTCTAAGCAGGCCCAGTTGTCACACAAGGTGCTTTAGTTAGGCCATGGAGTGAGTTTCATGTGCTGTAATCTCTGTGTAAACTCAAACCTTGTAGGATAGAGTACAGCAGAGATGATGTGGAGCTTGGGAAAATAGACAAACTTCAGAGAATAACCCTAAACCCCCAACTTCTTGACTCTTTCATGATATTTGCTGGGGTCTAAGGGATCATGATGTCTCCTTGAGACCTCAGTCCTCTTCCAGACACTGGCATGTAGCCAGAAAACCTCTTAAGAACCATGTTCTGTTCCCTTATCTTCTGTGACTAGAAATGGGATTCACAAAGTGCAGTTCTTGATGTTCCCACTGTCATCCAGCAGTTGGTCTGGGCAGTGTCCAGAGACGCTTCATTTCCCATGACTGTGTAAGACTGAATAATAAATTCAAAACTCTTTGAGAGGGTCCTGACAGCTCTGGTTTTGTAATTCTCAGCATGTCTTTTAGCAACCAGGCAGTCATTCTTTTCTTTTATTTCTTTTTCCCCAGAGCTCCTTATTCCTGCTCTACTTTCCCCATATGGATCACGAAGCTGAGACCTTCTTCTCCAGACCTGATCTCACTATTGCTTCTGTGATGCTGAGTGGGTCAGCAGGCCAGCTGCTAATGGACAGCAGGAGGCTGGCTCAGCCATGTCTCTGTGTTCTTCCAAGGGTACTTTGTGTGCGTGCACCTTCAGGCACGGATCTGTTACGTATTTGAAATGAATCATCTCCCACAGCAGTTTGATGTGGGCAGTGACAATTCAAACAAAACAGGTTCTATCCTTATTTCATCCCCTTTTTGTGAGCAAAATTGTGTATTTCAAAACAGCGAGGTAGATATCACTTGTTGGCACAGTACATGGGCTGCTCAGGCACATAACTACTAGGGGTGAAGCAAGAGGTCTGGGGTGATGTGTACAAGATGTTCCACCAATCCCAGTGCACAGGGATGAAATGTATCAGCTCACGTCCTGCTACAAGGGCGATGCAAATGTGTCCATATGGTTGTTGGAACATAAAACTGATGGAAGACACTTGCTGTAGTTTTGGTATTTTAGGGCTAAGGTGTGTTCTGTCCTTTCCTTGTGGAAGAATGATACTGGTTAGCCACATGAAGGTGTATATGTATGTATGGTAGTGAGCTGTGTTGGAGGATCTTTCATTATGAATTTGAGAGAGAGGAACTAAAACCAATTTAAAATCAAATCAAAACACTCACAGGAGCAATATCCATCTTTCTCTAGCACTACATGAAGTTTGAATGCAGCAAGTATGAGTGCAGCAATTTTCCATCTTGAAAGGAGCCAAGTAGCCTGTGATCTGAGTTACAGGAATAGTGGCTCTTGGGAAAGAAGCAAGCAAGAGAAAAATACAATATTTATTTTTCTCTTTGCTATCATCTTTATTTCTATAGAAGATAGAGACACTGATGTTGAAAGTCCTTCCTAAAATACAATACCTTATTCATAGATGTACCTTTATAAATAGTGCTGTGGTCAGGTGAGATACTGTCAAAGTAACACAACAACCACTTGAAGAATCTGAATTTGGATTCTTGTCTTAATTATTGGCCATGCATCATATCTGGTAGACAGCACTCCCCTCTGTGGTGTCTTTAGAGCCAATTTTGTAAGAATTTTTGTCTAGATGCTGGGATGAGAAAGTGAGAGAGGCTCTAGAGGGCAGTGCAGCATCCCTGTGATGGGAGTGCCTTCAGGGTTCTTTCACAGGAATCTTACTCTGCAGGATGATTGCTTAAAATAGTTAAAAATAATAAAGAATTAAGTAGAGGTTTTCTGTTATTTCACAACAAGTTTTGACTGATGAAAATCTTCTGTACTAAGAAAACTTGGCCTTCTTTTTGGAGAAGCTTTGGGCATTAGACTGGTGTACTCGTGTTGAAAAGGTTTTAATATCTTGAAAAAACTTTAACCATATTTGTGCATGATTTAAGGAAACAAATAAAACCAAAACTCATCCTTCCTGTTCATCTAGCAGAGTCCACAAAAGAACTACTCGTTTGCGCATTGTTTTCCCCCCCTCCAGGACACTCTTAAAATGTAACATATCCTCTGACTGGAGGTGCTCCTGTTTCCCTTGTAGAGAGATAAATCAATAAATCATTGTGTCAGCAGAGCACAGCTTGAAGCAAAATTTCCCTGTGCTGGAAGGTTTTGAATTAATTTTAGGTGGGAGCTCAGATGTGCCATACACACACATCTACTGATAACAGTTGCAGGGCTGCATTCAGAGTGACAGGGTGGTGATTCAGTGTGTCAACCTGCTCTTCAGGATGTCGAGCCACAACCTGGAGGCTGCCTGTGCTGTCAGAAGGGGTCGGTAGCTCCTTGCTACCCAATAAACAGCTGGCTGATTATCTAGTGAGCATTTGGCATGGGTTTTTGCTTTATGAGAGAGTTCAAGTCTCCCGTCTGTGACCTTACACGTCTCGGTAAAGTGAACCAAACCCCAGAGCCTGCTGTCCTCTGAGCACTTGCTTGCTGTGAGTAAAGTTGAAGAATTGCACTCAGATGCCTCCACTTCTCTTTGGAAAGGTGCATGTGCCTGTGCATGTGTGCACACATGCACTCACTTATTTCCAAGGGTGTTCTGAAGGGGGTGTTTGGCTTGCGCGACCCTCTTCCCCTGACAGCTCTGAAGCAATTAACGGGCACATAAAGTAACATCTGCTGTTTACAGCCACCAGTCGTGGCTTTGTCTTCACTGTCCTTCCAGAGGAAGGTGCACACAGTGGGGGTGTGCACAGTCAGGAGGTCGTTCACATTGCCTCCATTCACATCACCTTCAGTGATGGGCATTGAGGAATCAGTGCTGAAATCCAACAGAGAGATGCTTGAGCAAGGATTGTGCTACCAACATCCCTCTGTAAGCCAGTGCATGACAGATTTCTATTAACTTTCACAGTAGCAATGTTTCTTCCAAATTAAAATTGACTGCCTTTCACAGCAGGAAAGAGAAGATTACCCCAAATAGTTGCTCTGGGTGCATGCAAAATTCTGTATGTGGGCTCAGCATTTAACAACTCATACTTTTGAAAGACATATTTGTTTGTTTTCTAAGTAGAGTACATCTTGTTCATCTGTGCAAATTAGAGATGATCATAGGAAAGGAGAGCTGGGCATAACAGAGACAGGACTTTACATAACTGAGGTGGAAAAATAAGATGCAACATGTTCTCATTTCCACCTGACAGAAGGAAAATTGCTTATACATACTTCCATAGTAATATTTTTTTAAAAAAATAAAGCAGTGTTTCCCCTCTCACTTCTATCTGCTTTCTTTATTTCTTCAGTTCTGCCTTTAAAAAAAAAAGTATTTGAGCCTGTAAATGCCATACTTCTGCCATGACTTATTTCTCTTGTTGCATCAACACGCACTTGCCCTCTCTCCAGTTTTTGGAAGCTACTAGTGCCTTAAGGCTGGAAGCATCTTGTTGCAAAAGGGGGCTGTTATAGTGGAGAGATCACAGACTATTTAAGGGGGCTCTCCTGCTCCTCTGGCCTTCAAAGGGCCATGCAGTGTCAACAGAGAGTGGCCGGAGCAGAAGCCTTGGCTCCAGCCCCTGGGTGATGATGTGTCTCTGGCCCTGAGCTCCTGCTGTGAAGAGCAGGTGTGCAGCTTTTGGATTGATTCACCCCCCCAGGATGTGTGGAGCATTTTTCAGGGCTGTTGGTGGTGTTGTTTGTCCAGGTGAATTGAACAAACTGCCTGTCAGACCACCCTGGTTTTCAAACACCAAAATGTAGCATTGTCAAGTAGGAGACCTATTGGTACCAGACTTCGTAGATCAGATTGACTGCTGCCTGATGAATGTTGCATAGGTATTGCTGTAGTAGAGTTTACTGTTAATTTATGTTTGAACCAATTAATTTCCCTATGTGTTTCCTAATTAAATAAGGTATCACTGTAAAGTGGATTAACAGAATGATGCCAAATCCCTGTCTACACAGTCGGCTTCTGAATGAGCCTTTTTACTTCCTATATGGTTTAAAACTGAGCCATGTGTGCTGTCTGACTTGATTTAGATTAAAGAGTATGAAATCAGCTTAATTTCATACTGTTATCACTTAAGGCTGCTTTGATTTTTGAAGAAGAGAGATAACCAAAGGGCTTAATGTCACTGAACTGATACGCTGCAAGTTCTTGTCTTCAGCATTTCTTTTGTGTGCACACTCTGACAACCTCTTTAAAAAAAGGGACCTCTTTTCTGTACACACTGCTTGGTCTTCTCACACAGTTCCTTTGACTGCCTGATGCTCCAGGTGTTCAGAAGTGAATTAATAATAGAGGGGGGGGATTTTTTTTCCTAAAATTTGAGAGTCAAAATATGGTTGTCAGTTTTTAAACACAGTGATGTTTTTTATTTCCCCTTTTCCTCTGTGTGATTTGGCCTCCTATTAATGGGGGTGATCTGCAGTGAACTTGGCTGAATTTTGCCTGTTTTGACAACAAGAGATAAAAACCCCAAGACCCTCTAAGAAAAAGTTCAGAATATTAAAATAGATTCAGTATAAGCAGTGCCTGGGCAGACGAAAAAGTTAATTGTTCTACTAATGAGAGATAGTTCTGCTTCACTCAACTGGGTCAGTTGGGAACTCAGAGAATCAAAGATGATGACTCTGGGCCCTAAAGCTTGTGCTGTTGTCACTGCTTTTGTAATTTTTGCTCTTACAACCAGCAGAGAGAATGATGACCATTTGAAGTTTAATATTCTCTCTCTTTGTATAGTCTTATTAAAGGTGTGCTCATGGCTTACAGGCTGGGTCTGATGCAACCATCACAGCTCCCCAACTTCACTGGAATTAGGTTCTACACTGCAAGATCTTACCAAGGTTTTAAAACAAAATGCAGTTCCCTTGAGCTGGTTGTGAGGGCTGTTCCTCAGCTGCTGGGGCTACAGGAATGTGTCAGCTTCAGATAAA
The DNA here is from genome assembly GCF_003984885.1 of Neopelma chrysocephalum. Classification (NCBI taxonomy): domain Eukaryota; kingdom Metazoa; phylum Chordata; class Aves; order Passeriformes; family Pipridae; genus Neopelma; species Neopelma chrysocephalum. Next base: position 51,617,292 of record NW_020897693.1, on the reverse strand, counting down.
ATCTGGACAAACACCTGAAATGGAAAGGCAGAGTTGACAGCAGTGCTAAGGAAGGTGCAGCACTCTCCTGTGTGGTTTTGTTCAACACACTTGTTCCTCAAATGATGCTGCCTATTTTAGTGCTGAGTGAAACTCTTTTCTCTCTTATTTGTGAGGAAACAAGCATCAAGTCGTGTGGCAGATGAGCACATCCGTGTGTCAGTCGTAGCGTGGCAGGAAAACTCCTTTTCATTGCTGAGCTGGTGACACGGGAGAGAGAGAGAGAGAACGTGATGCTGAGGCTGGGAAGACTGCACCTCCTGGGAGGTCCTTTGGTGGTGGGTCCTTTTCCAGGGAGCACAGACTCCTCGGTGCTCTGCTGGGATGGTGTGAATTGCTGTTGCTACAAGTAAAAAGTGCAAGACAGGGACCGGCAGGCGTCACAAAACGTAAATCATTCGGAGGCTTGACAAGTCTGTTGCAGTTTTGCCAAGATAAAAGGGCTGGTTCCTGGCTCATCCCCTGAACCTGTCTGCCAGGAGCATGGAGTATGGGAGCCACAGGGGATCCTGGTGTGGTCTAGACAATTGCTATAACAGGAGCTTACAGGTAGTTCAGTGTGTGCCTGCCCTGCAGTTTAATGTAGTCATTGCTAGCCCGGTGTGTGGGAGTGGGAAGAGGCAGAAGGACCAGCCTGGCACACTGGCAGAAGGTGGATGTAGGACCCATCCTTGAAGCACTGGCAGACATAGAGAGATAATGAAGTTTTCCAGTCTGTCCCTGGGGCTCCATTACTGCAGTGGTTAGAAGTAAGATCTGTCTATCCAGCATCTTGTCTGTGACAGCAAGCAGTGTCTGGTAGGAGCACAGAAGCAGGACTGGCATGAGAGCTGCTTCTCCTTTCATGGTTTCTCCCAGCTTTCACAATTTGCAGTTCAGGTCCCATCCCCAGCCAAGGGATGGGTGTCTCTGCTGCAAACTTCAGGCAGGCAAGGTCACACTGCTTTCCTGTAAATGGCAGGCATGTGCAAAGTGTAATGGATAATTCCATGATGTCAACGACCAAAAGCAAACGTCTCGCAGGGTGTAATTGGTTTCTCTATAGTGTCAAGTGCTTTTATGTGTTCAGCATAAATATCTTTGCATTGATTGGGAGAAGGAGATAAAAATCGATGATTTACAGCACTGAAGTGCTTAGAACACGATATTAAAATGACTCTGGGAGACTTATCTCATAGGGGACGTGGTAAATACTCAAGAGGTAGAGGAAATGAAGAGACTCTTCCCAAGTCCTGAACCCAAGCAATAAATTTAATAGAGCCTGTGTTTCTCTGCTTAATGGATTTTAATACTGACTCTCCTTTTGTAGAATTACTCTCTTTTTTGTTGTTTAGCTGTGGTTATTTGTCACTCTTATTTGTCCAGATGTTTAGGACCCCAGGCTAAGCAGAGGTATTGTTTTGTGAGGAAATTCTCTAGCTTGAGCAAACTGGGAACCAAATCCTATTTTGGCTGTCTTTGTACACTAAGCAGTAGGAGGGTGTCTTGACCTATGAGTGCTGAGGAGCACAGATAATCATAGGAAATAAAGCTGGATAGGGCCACAGGTCCGTTCCCTTGCCCCACATCCAGATGTACAGTATCTAACTCACTCCTGACAGGTCTTCTTGCTGCAATTTAAGCGTTGTATCTAATCAATACAGAGATCAGATAATCCCCCCTTCTATCCATAGTAATTTTGTACTTCCCCTTTCTTTATATCTCCTTGTGTATCATGTTTTCCACATCCCTTTTGTGTGTGTGGGTTTTTTTAATGGGCATTTAAATTGGTCCCTTTCTTTGCTCCCAGTAAGCTACCAGACACTGCAGTATGCAGCAGTACTGAGAAAAGAGGAAGAATTGCTTCTTGTGCCTCATGCAGGGATGGTCACAGCTCAATACTGCCAAAGGCAAAGGCAACCAGCTGTATGGGATGGCCCCATGTAAAATTTCACCTCAGTGCAAGAGCAAGAATGTGCAGCCCAGCGGTGTCAGCTGGACATGGCACTGGTGTCCCTCGGCTGCCAGTGGCACTGTAGTTGCAGGGGACTCTTTATGGGTGAAAGGGAAGGGTTCCAGAGAAGCTTACAGGCTTTTCTGTGCTGCTCTGCAAACGAATCCTCAACAAGAATACTTAGCTGGGCATTTCTGCCAGGGCAAGGCTGCCTCCACTATTTGTGCAAACTGGCTTGAAGGCAGCTGAACTCTCTGCTGCATCACCTGATGCAGTGCCCCAGGTGAAGCAGACAGACAGCATTGCAATCTCTTGATCCTCTCTTGCAGAGATTGTTCCACATCAGGCCAGGCTTCCCTTGTTAGAGCTCTGCTGCAGCTGAAGGCTCTTGCCTAGAAGTGTTTGATTCCCAGTGCTGCCCCAAGACTAATGTTTTCACTCTACACAAGAGGTTCCCAATTCTGTTGAAAGTACAATCATCTTGAGGATTATCTGTTTTTTTATGGTGATGCTTTCACATCCACCTTTTTTTAATATGAGTGAGTTTGATTCCTCTAGGGCTTGAGAATAAGACTCAATGTTTTTTGATGGAAGTATTATACGGTATTTTTGTATTAATCAGGAAAATCCTAAATGCCATTCATTGCTGGCAGCAACTTGTGTGATGAGCTGTTCCCTGGAGAGGATAAATGCTCTGAGCTTCCTGAGGACTTGCAGCCCCTTGTCTGAGAATCTCAACTTGAGTTTGGGCTTTAAAGTAGAAGAAAAAATGGCAAATTTAGGATGAAGGATTCCAAATTTAGGATGAAGGATTCCAGATTTGCCCAGAGCAGGAGGCCATGCGATGAAGTAAGCAAATGGATTGCTGGTCTGTTTATCTGAAAGTCAGATGCTGTGTGCTTGCATTTATGCGAGGAGTACAAAGCAGGATGTCCCTGAGATACTATACTGGCATTGTGCCTCAATATTAACAAAAGACAGCACAGAGCTTTGCTCTGTTCTTGAAATATATGGAAGTAACAAGGGCAGGAAACCACCTGAAGGGAATTGTCAATGATATTTTTAAGAATTTGCACCATGATTGCATGCAGCTACCTGCAGACACAAGGTAAAATGTCAGCTAGATCTAGTGTCACTTTCTTCCTCAAACCCAAAACGAGGAAGGAAAAACTGTTTGCTCAGGACTTTCTGCCTCTTCAGTGCACAGGCCTAGTTTGACTTTGGCTGCCTGCTTTAATTGCTGTTTAATGAAAAAACTGTAAAAACCCTGTGGAACAGCCAGTAAATCAGTAACATATAAGGAAAATTAAAAAAGCATGTGTGTTCCTGAAGTGACATGAGAACAACAGGAGATGTGGTCACCTGAGATCTTCTGACCTTTTCTCCCCAAAATCTCTGCAGGAACTCCTGTTTTTCCACCTGGCTGTTGTCAGAACTGATGATTTCTGTCTCGCCACCTCCTCAGCCATGGCTGCCTTTGAATCCAGTCCAGCCCAGCTCCTCTGCCAGGCAGACTGGTGTGGGTGGTGCTGACTGTACACTTACCAGCACTGCCAGTAAACTGCTGCCCTAGGGTGAGGCCAAGAGCGCTGAAGTTTTTAAGGAACAAGTCAAGTCTACTGCTGAACTGAGGATAGAAACATGCTGTGAACTGAAATAATTAACACTGCTTTGATCACAGAAATAGAGATTGTTTTGTCTAAGGCTTTATACAGAGTTCCAGGAAAGAGTGAAAGGTGTTAATGATACCTCTTCATTAATCTAATCCTTCAGATTGGCAAATTAACTCCTGGTTTCTGTCCCTACCACCAGTGCTGGTGTGTGGTCTGAGTTCTACCCCTTCCCCATTGTGCCTGCAAGCTCCCCTGCACACAGGCAGAGGAGGGTGCTATAAGGGGACTCCATGTGACACCCACACCTGTGGTTATCCTTTTAGCAAAATTGAGTTTATTTAAGTATTTGCATTCATTTGTCACAGAACTCCTGGCAAATGAAGTGACTCTGTCAGTGACAATGCTGTAAGAGACCCTTTTGGCTACCTGACTCTTACCTAGGGCTGCCTGTACTGCTGTGGGGCTCTGGTTTCTGGATCACTCCTGCAGACAGGACGACTAGATTAATTGTGTTGACTTGTTTATATCACCAAAACTACAAAAGATGCAAGGGCAAAAAGCAATTTTGAACAAGCCATTGATAATGCCTTTTGTTAAGTGATTAAATCTATTTTTCTCCTTCCCCAGTGCTGCTTCTCTTCCTGTGCCTTTCCCATTGCTACCTTGTGGTTTGGCAAAGAGTGATGCTGGATCACCGGGTGGAATAAATCTATGAAAGTCTGAAGCACAGTTTAAGTGGTCCAACCATGTGGTTGCCACTGGTGAGGCAAAACCAGGCAATAATGACCTTGTTCTGGATGGGCATCTGGCATGCCAGGAGTTATCCCAGCCTGCTCTGTTTAGCCACTGCTTGTTTTACACTTGGATTGCCAAATGCCAGTCCAGTTTACGAATATCTGTGCTGAGTCCACATGTTAATTATCAGGCCAAGGGATGATCATACAGGACCATGGCACTGATGGGTTCCAGGTGTCACCCCATGTTCTCTCTACTCCCATCCCAGCCAATTCAAGACTGGGAAGGTGATGGCTGTGCCTGCAGCTGAAAGGTCATTTTGACTATTAGGAAAAGTGTAGATATGTGATGCTGCTGAGGGACGAGCAGATGCCTTCTGCCCAGTGTCCAAGTACAGATCCTTGGCAGGAGGAGTGGTGTGGGCTCTGCAGTGCTCTAGGCTGTTGCAGTCTGCTCTGAGAATGTACAGGGCCTGCTGGTGTAATTGGGGTTGCTGTAGGTGCCACCGTGTCCCCTTGGCAAGCCTGCCCATTTTGTGCCATCCTGGCCTGGGGAGCAATTCCTACCTGATCTGACCAGTAATCTGGTGTGTCACTGCTGTAGCAGCTCCTGGGTACTGCTGGGAAAATGTAGTTTTGGCTCTATGGAGTGGAGCAAGAGGGGACATACTGGTTCCTCCTTTTCTGCCCCATCAGGGGAGCTGGAAGGCCCATTTCTGGAGAATGCTTTGGCCATTTTATGGAGCGGTGTGTGCATTGTGTGTATTTGTGTGACTTGTGTGTATTTGATTTAATGGGAAGAGAGGAAGAAACTCTCCTTTATCCTATACTCCATTTTTATTCTTGCCTGTCTGTCATCATCTGCTGCTCACTCCTCATGTCTTTTGCAAGGCTGGGGCAAACCAAAAGCATGGTAGTGCTTTCCCTTCTCCCTCTCCTGCATGCCCTTGTAAGAGCCCCAGAGAGGGAGAATCACTGTGCAAGCACACAGCACTGACTGGGAACATCTGTTCAAGCAAAAGAATAAGCAGAAATAATAATTTTTGCAAAGCTGCTGAGGGTTTGAGAGAACAGGAGTGATGGATGAGGGCTTTGCCGTCCACGCCCCAGTGGTGGGCTGTGTGTGGTGCTGTGCACCGGGGTGTGGCTGCCCCAGGCAGAGCAGCTCCAGCAGCATCAGGCAGGGCAGGAAGCATTCCCTGTGGGGACAGCAATCCTGGCTGTCTTTGCAGACCTGTCGGGAAAGCGGGGGAGGAAGCGGAACCAGCGTCTGTCCCGGTTGCCTGCCAGCACCTGCCAAGGGCAGAGGCAGCACAGATGCTGCTGGTTGAGGGCATCTGCCTTGGAAGGGCACAGAGATCCTGTGCAGGGAGTCAGCAACCACTGAGCCTGCCTGGAGGAAATGAGATTAGCAGAAACAGAAGTTTCTACAGCATGCCTACCAAGTGACGGCTCAAGTTGGCCCAGGATGTTGGAAACCACTTTTTAGCCTGGGCACTTCTCCATCTCCATCCAATCTGTGCAGAAACCCACCATGCTAAAGAGCAGGAATGTGACTTTCCCTGGACCTGTCTTGTAGAAGGTAAAGCACCATATGGAAGCTGATGGCTCAACCTGACTGCAAAAAGTATCTAAAGAGAGAGAGGAAACATCTTTAGAGATAAAGAAGGGTCTGTGGATGCCATTTTCTCAGCAAACGAAGCTGCTGCAATGTCTGATCGATCTGTGGGTTTTGTCTCTCTTCAACAGCACTTCTGCTAAAGGGACAGTTGTGAAGAACTTTTTCTCCATAATAAATTTTCAAGGGAGATCAGATATGAGATCAGAGTGTGTTTTTTTTTTGTTTAGTTCATATTTTGTCAGCACATGCAGATTGTTTCAGATTTGATATTTTTGATTTTGTCCATGAGATTTCTGTTTTGAACTCTGGCAGTGCATTCCTGATATATCCTTGGGTTTTTCTGTTTCTATTTTTTAAATTTTCATCATTCTCTCTTCTTTCCTGCTTAGTGTTTTATAGTAATCACCCCTCCTATTTTGCAGTACCTAAATTTGAGGCTCTTTAGCTATTTAACGTAGAAAGTTTTCTGCAGGTAGGAATCCATGGGAAGTATTGGCACTTAGAAGGTACAAAAATGGAGTCTCAAGGAGGACAGACAGAAAGCAAAATGCTTTTAAGTCTGGAGAACTCAAAAATGTTTCTTCCCTCTCTAGCTATCTTTCTATGATTTGCAAGATTGTGGCAATTCAACCATGGAAGGTAGCTGTGAACACAGCAAATAGGTGGTCATCACTTTTTGTACTCTTGCAATTCAGAATGACAATCTACATCATTAAAACTCAACGCATGTGTACTTGATATTAAACAAATTGGATAGCTCTGAGATTGCTTATTTCTTCCAGGGATACAAGGATGAATTGAGCCAAAGCAGTTTGCAGCCCAGTGTGTCTCAGCTCAAGGCTGCTAATGACGCACCCTAGAAACACAGAGCATCAGCAAGTCCTTTGTACTTTGCTAATATTTTTCCTGCAGTAACACGAGAGCAATTACAGCTTGGAAGGATGGAAGCTGGAAGGCTGGAGGAGACGAAAAAAATCAAAGGGAAAAACAGGACTTCATGAAGTGAAGGCAGAGAGTGTATGTGGGTGGGAGAGGGAGCAAGCATCTGTAAATAGTTGGCACTGACAGCTGCTTTTGAAATATATGGGAATCTGGAAAGAGAGAGGTGGAACAGCTGCAAGTGTGTGTATGGTTTACGCAAAGGAGAGAGCAATGTGCAGCTTGTGAGGGAAGGAAAAAAATAGCAGAGCTAAGCAGGAATCCATGGAAGGGGTGAGAGAAAGTGGAGCAAAACCAGAGTGAATTTGGGGAAGAAAGAGAAAAATTCAAAGAGATTTTCCAAAATGGATATAAACTGTAGTGCAAATGATGTAAGATTCACTGTCTTGCCAGTGACTGCCAGGGAGAGGAAATTGCCATTGCTGCCTGCCTGTCAGTCCAGCCTGTCCTCCCTCCCCCTCTTTTATCTTTTGATTTATCGCAATAAGAAATTGGCCTTCCTAAGAGCAGGTCATGAGACTCAGCCGAGGGATTAAAGCCAAGTGTCTGACCTCTGAGCATATTGTAATGCTTGTGAGCTGTTGACTCATCGTCTGTATTGGCAGGTTGATGGATTCCTAACTAGGTTGTTAGTGGCATCTCAGTGTTGCTGCCTGAGATGTGCCTTTTGTATTTAAACTCTGACTTAGAGAAACAAGTTCATTTCAGGCTCTTTGTGTTTCTCTCCTCCTCCTTTTCACAGCTTTTACTTCTTTAAATGTAGACTTCTTTTGACAGATCATCTCCATGGTAACTAACAGGACCGGGCTGCCTACAGAAATTGTAGTAATAAAGTGGTTGGTTTTTACACATGATGAAAAGATGATGAAGCACAATGATAGGTGATAAAGACACAGGTAATTGCTCTAGAATAATATTGCTGCCAAGAAGATGACTGAACTCCCACACAGAAGATGAACAGATGGTGTATTTATTGAAATTCATAGGCTGAGGGAAGAAAAATGTAATTGATGGCTGTGTAGGTTTTGTTTCAGTTTACTATGTGCTGAGCAGAGCCAGGAGAGCGGCGTGCCGGCAGGTGGAGCCCGTATGCAGAGTGTTTTCTCACTGGAGATCAGAATTCCAATCAGAGCCATAAAAGTAGCAGAACCACTAATTGGTCTGATGCATTTCACTGTTTTAGATCCATCACATAGCCCTGGTTTATTTTAGAAAGGGTGTAACACTTTTGTAAGAGCGAGAGCAGTGGTGGTAAGTTACACCAGCGTAACAGGAACATAGAGGTGGATCGTGGAAAAGTGAACATTTGCAAAACTTGTGCTCAGTGCAAGTTTTCCAAGACCAGGTGTGTGTCTGTGTTAGTAAATGGCAGCTGTGGCTTGTTTGTTAACCTGGTGGCTGGAGATTGTCTTCTGGTATGGCAGGTCTGTTTTGCAGGATTCATTAGAAGGCAAGGGCAGGGTGTTTTCTTCAGTTGCTCTCTCTGTTTTCAAGTATAAGTTAAAACTGGTCAATTTGGTGTCGAGGATTTAGTAAAAACGTTGACTGTCTGTGTATGGCAGTGCTATGGATCAAGTTTGAACGATCCCCAACACAAGAAAGACGTTGACCTGTTGGAAGAAGTCCAGAGGAGGCCACAAAGTCGATCACAGGGCTGGAACACCTCTCCTATGAAAACAGGCTGAGAGGGTGGGAGCTGTTCAGCCTGGAGAAGAGAAGACTCTGGGGAGACCTTAGAGCATCTTTGAGTACCTAAGGGGGATACAAGAAGGCAAGAGAGGGACTTTTCACAAGGGCATGGAGTGAGAGGACAAAGGGGAATGGATTTTAACAGGAGAGTAGGTTTAGATTAAATATTAGGAAGAAATTCTTTACTATATGGGTGGTGAGGCACTGGCACAGGTTTTCCAGAAAACTTGTGGACTCCCCATCCCTGGCAGTGTTCAAGACCAGGCTGGATGGGGCTTTGTGTAACCTAGTCTAATGGAAGAGGGGATGCAACTACATGATCTTTAAGTTCCCTTCCAACCCAACCCACTCTATGATTCTATGGCTACGTTGCTGCCTTGGGGTGCATTGCAGTGGTCCTGAGTGTGGAGTGCTGTGGTATCTCCTGTCACTGGGCTTAGTGCTTTCAGGTTCTCAAAAAAATCTCTTCAGTGATGCCTGAAAAACATATATATCCATGGGAATCAGTCTCTGAAAGGTCTTTCTCTGAGAGGTACAAATAACCCTACTTACAACAAGAAGTGACAGCTCTGGAGCATAAAGTTTTTTCTGTATGCATAACAAATGCTAACTGTTGGGAGAAGCACCGTTGGGAGGAACTGGTTGAGCTGAAGTGCTGGTGGCAGATTGCTGCCTTTCCTGAGGCTCCCCTGTGTTCAGCAGCTTTAGCATCCCTGTTGTGCTCCTGCTGACTCCCATAGTATTGTGATTTATTGGTGATAATGTCTGGGTGCTGTTTAGTACATCATATGATTCTCTCCTTCTCTGCAGTCTGGTGCTACTTTATTGATTGTATAACTCATTTTCTCATCAAGTTCTGTAAGGAAACCGCTTCCCACTTGGGTTTACATCCAGCTGCACCTACTCACATGTTGACTACATTTCTAGCTCTTGCACGCAAGGAGCTTTGAGAAGGCGTAAAAATAAAAGAAGAAATAGGTTCTTTGTCTTATAATGGTAGTGTCAATGAGAATGAAAATAAATATGCAAGTACTACAGAAGAGACTCTCTTTCCAGGACACTTTGCCCTAGTGAGGAAGCCAAAAGTTGAGGGTTCATCACGTCATACTGTTTGTGTCATATTCACCCTTTTTTTATTCCTTCTCCCCAGATTGGCAGGGCCCCCACAGTTTTCGTGGCACCTGAAAAATCTGATTTGCATGCAAATTGCTCCCGTTTAGGTTGAAACATTTCTGACATTCTTCTTTTGAACTTCTTTTTCCTGCAGAAAATGAGGGGTAGAAAAAGTTACTTAAGTGATGCACCTTCTTCATACAAGATTAAACAGAATTGCACTGGAAGTGGAAAGATGTGCTTTTTTGAGACCTGTCAGCCAGCCAACACAGAGAGAGATGTACTATATAATGAAAGAGAGAAAAGGAAAGGAAGAGTGTGAATCTGAGGACTGAAAGGAGACTGACCTACCAGCTATATCTGAGCAGTTACTCGAGTGTGTGAAGCCCGGTTGGAGTCATATTAACCCAGCCTGGTGACTGTTATTGTGGTGACTGCTTCCTAAGGAGCCTCCTGATTTATTTTCAGTGCTGGCCATCCCTGTTGCTAGATCCAGGCACCTGAGAGGCCCTGCAGACCTTGGCAGGGCATGGCAGGGTCCAAGGGACCTGGACAGCCTGGTGGAGTTCTCTGGAGAAGATGGTACAGGACATCCTTCAAAGGATAAGCCTTGCTTGAGAAAATGGGCTGGATTTATTAGCTTGAACATAGATTTTTCAGGGGCCTGGTGGACTGGGTGCTGCCAGCTTCTCTGTCAGCCTGGTTTTGTTTGCTGCCCAGCTGCTGGCCTCTTTTCTTTCCCCTCCCATTACTGCTCTGCCCTTCACCACTAATTGAGTGTTTCAGGCAAAGCTGGTCAAAACATTTTTATTCAAAACTTATTTTGCTGGCAGCCAAGCTTGGTAGCAGCAAAGAAAAAGATAAATAAAAAGACACTGTCATTTTTCTGTGAGAAATTCTCATTTCAAAGTTGGAAACTGAACTGTTGTCACCCAGTTGAGGGGGAACACATTGCAAATTGCTTTTTCCTTTTCTAGTTTACCTTCTCTCTCTTTTTCCTTCCATCTCCACTCCCCCTCCCCATCTCTTTTTTACCCTACTTGTCTGTATAAAAACTGCCAGAAAGGTCAAGGGAATCTAGGCTGATGTGGAGTCTTTCTCTCAGGGCTCTGTTTTTAATTCAAAAACTAATTGGATGTTTTTCAATCTCCTTTCCCCCAAAATGTAATGGTTATTTCTGGGCAGGTTTCTGCTTCAGATAGAATCATAGAATATCACGAGTCAGAAGAGTCCCACAAGGATCATTAAAGATGGACTAAGGCTTCTTTGGTTTCTTTGCCCATCAGGGAAAGCAACAGCCAGTGGGGTAGAGCTGGGCTGGTGCTCTGTGTGCTGGTTCCCAGACCTCTTCTGCAGGCAGCAGAATCCATCCATGGAACTCTCTGTGCCTCTTGAGTATCCCACTGCTTGCATGCACATGATGAAGGCTAAAAGAGGGATGTTGTTTTGCCATTGCTGTAATGACATTACCTGGGAAAGAAAACTACCACTTGTATTTATCTTCGTGGAGGAGTAGACTCCAGGCTGGAGGAGAGGATTCTGGTATCCTGGTAAATGGAATCACGGAATCACAGAATGAGTAAGGTTGGAAGGGACCACAGTGGGTCATCTGGTCCAACTGCTCAAGGAGGGCCATTCCAGAGCACATGGCACAGGATTGCATCCAGATGGTTCTGGAATATCTCCAGTGAGGGAGACTCCACAACCCCTCTGGGCAGCCTGTTCCAGTGTGTGGCCACCTGCACAGTAAACAAGTTCTTCCTCATATTCAGGTGGAACTTCCTGTGCACCAGTTTCTGCCTGTTCCCTCTTGTCCTGTTGCTTGGCATCACCAAGAAGAGCCTGGATCCACCCTTTTGACACCCACTCTAAACACATTTGTATACACTGATGAGGTCCCCTCTCAGTTGTATCTTCTCGAGACTGAACAGGCCCAACTCTCTCAGCCTTTCCTCATAAGAGAGATGCTCCAGTTCCTTAATCATCTTCACAGTCCACCACTGGACCTGCTCCAGGAGCTCCACGTCTCTCTTGTACTGAGGAGCCCAGAGCCGGACTCTGCTCTCCTGGCAGAGGATTCATTTCCAGAGTGGTGACCTTTTCCTGGGCTGCTTGGCATAAGTTGAGAGCACCTCAGTAAAACAAACATGAATAAAGATAATGCTCCAAATTAATACCTCACCCTTGTTTAGGGGTTGAGCTGGGATTATGCAATATCCATAGTTTTGAGCAACCGAGTTGCAGGACCAGGGGACTGGTATTGACTGGTTTGTACATAGCACACCAGTTGGGCTGGCATGGTATGCTGTAGTTGCTTGGTGATTAGCAGTGGGAATTAGCTTTCAGATACCATTCCTGCCCCTGAACCTAAAGCAAATGATCAGAAAGGTTTATTTGACAGGTAAAATTACTGGAGCGGGTTGTTTGTTTGATTTACTGAGCGAAAGCTGCAAACCAAACAGTTAATTTTTCATAGTTTGTTAACAGCTTGCAATCTTATGGGTCCAGACTATTTTTAAATTTAAAAATAATTTTAAAACATAAACAAAGAAAGCAATTTGTGGTGCAGTGCCAGAAGAATGGTCGTGCTGTGTCAAAGCAAAGATCCCTGATGCTGGGTGGTAGCAAGTACCTGGGGAGAATATTTTAGAACAGAATTTGGATATGTATCCCCAGTTTCTGACAATCAGCAGTCTGGGGACTTTCTAACTCAGAGGTTATGTTTGGTAGCCTGTGTTGAACCCATACGCGGTTTATCTGTTTGGTTTTTGAAATACCTATGCTTTCAGGCCTTGAAACATCCTGCAGCAGTGAGTTCCACAGTCTTGTGTTGCATGAAACAATATTCCTGTGCATTGTGATTTGTACCTGATACCTGCTCATTTTGTTGTGTGCCCTCTAGATGTTTTCTGGAAAGGTGTAGTTACAATTCATTCCTTATTTGCCACCTCCATGCCACTTACTGTTTTCTTACCCCTCCGATCCCTGCCCTGATCTTGCCTCTATCTCACAAAATTGGGATTTTTCCTTGACTAGAAGCCCTTGCAGACCACTCATTATCCAAGCTGCCTGTCTCAGGGTGGTGCTATTATAACCTTCTAAGACTTCTACACAGCAGTGAAGAAAGGGGGTGCAGTATGGATTTATAATGGCAATACTGTTTTTGTGGTCTTACTCACTAGTTTTCATGATACTTCTTTATTTGCCTTGTTCCTGAACACTGAGCTATTTTCAAAGAACTATTTGGACAGATCCCTTTTCTGGGTGAAAATAGTCCTGAATTACATCCTTCAGCTTCTCTGCAGGTAACACTGGTGCAAAATCTGGCTTTCCTACTCTAGGCTTATCATCAGGAGTGTTCCTTGTACACCTTCATCACCAGTGACCCCACCAGCTCTCAGGAAGGTGTCCTATTTCTGCAACACTTGAAAAGGAGTTTTAATTAAATTTTTATGCCATTAGGAAGTTGCTTACCACAGCTGTTTTTAGGTCTGCCCTCCTATGATTCCTCACTGAACTTGCCAGAAGTTCATGATCTGTTTTTCTTTTCCTCCTCTGAACATGATATTCACATTCTGAAGGATGTTCTTTTTTTCCCTTTTTGGCTTTACTGCCAGTAATTGCCTTAATCTGCTGCTCAACCCCAAACAACAACAATTGATTTTTTTGGTTCTTTTTAAAGTATTTTGAATTAAAGATACAAGTATCCTGTTGCTTTCCTGTGGTACCTGTACATGGTCTCCTGAAAGTGTTTCTGCCTTTCCAGTTATTTCTTTATACTGCTACACTGATTTTTATGTAGTTCTCCTTTTCCAGTCCAAGTTTATTGCTTAGATTTCTGTGGGCTTTTTTTTCTTCTGTAGGGTGTCAAAGAATAGCCGTTCTTGTGTGCTACTGGGGATGAGCTGCTTTTCTATTACAGGTTTTTAACTAGTTATTTATAATGTCTAAAAATACAGTGTGTTTCAGCACCCTGTCAAGATAGTTTCCCAGACTGTGTGGTATAACTGTAGTTTCAAATCATTCTTCTTTTCTGTCTGCATACCCAGTCTCCTGTAACCCTGAGGACAGTGTCACAATCTGGTAGGTTTTAAACTAATCTTAATCTGTGGGTTTTTAACACTTCGCACCATTTCCCCACTGACCTTGCTTGCTCTGATGTTCTCCTACTTCTTGTATTCTGGGAGTTACAGCTTCCCACTGGGTTTTGTCTTCCACTGAGCCTTATTTTGCTGTGCCTCCCTTATGGGAGTCCCTCCTACCCCACACCAGCATGAGGCTTGCCCGTTTGGAGCTGGGACCGCGGTGGGTGCAGCCACGCACGTAGTGATAGGAAAAGGGAAAAATGGCTTCAAACTGAAAGAACGTTTGGATTAAATGTTAAGAATAAATTACTGACTGTGAGGGTGGTAAGGCACAGGTTGCCCCAGAGAAGCTGTGGATGACCCATCCCTGGAACTGCTCAAGGCCAGGTTGGATGGGGCTTTGAGGAATCTGGTCTAGTGGAAGGTGTCCTTTCCCATGGCAGGAGGGTTGGAACTGGATGATCTTTAAAGTTATTTCCAACCCAAACCATTCTGTGATTTTATGATCCATATAACAGCTGTGATTGGAGAACAGGCTGCTTGTGGGAGAGGGGTCCTTGCAGAGAATAAAAGCTGCTGGCACGTTCTCATTGTGTGCTGAAGCTTTCGCTGCAGGTTTTGATTTACATCTCTGATCTCCAGCAGACCTTCACCTAATTGAGTAGATTGACCCTGGCTCTTATATTGCCTGCAATTAATCAAAGACTGACTAATCAGCTCTCTCAATGGCTGGCACCTTGCAGAAAGACTGGGAATCACTTACATGCTACCTCTGCAAGCCAGTTTTATGCTCTGAGATTTATAGCCAGTCAGTTCTACTAAACTCTGTGGATTTACTGTAAACTTTAATTATTATAAGCTCTGAAACATAATAGCAGTTGCTTCACTTAGCTACCTTAAGTGGGAATTTAAAAACTAAATTCTTTAGGTACTTTAACTAATTATACTCAGTATTTTGACCACAGTATTAAAATTTAGCTGAATTTGTCATCTCTCCCTGTACCTCTTAAATACATTGAAAACCAGTTGGCTAAGCAATAGAGTCTAAACTTACTCTTTAGGGCTTAAATGTAGTTTTTTTCAAAGCTTTTAATTTTAATCTAGGTAACTTCTGAAATTAATGTTTGACACTGTCGAAATGTAGAACTTGACTTTTGAGTTAAGGTCCGCATTTACCAAGCTGCAATAATCATTCAGTGATGTTAACTGCCACCCATTAGGAGTTTTAAATTGAAGATGCACTGTAAAATAAGATGAAATTAAAGCAGAAGAAATGTCTACAGACACTTACTCTTTCCCAAACTCATTTAAATTAGTGCAGTCTGTGCTGGGACAGAAGCAAAGGGCAGTGAAGGGAGAGAGTTGGAGGCTGTGGCACTGTCCTGAGGGCAGCCAGCCACTGGTGACATCCTCATCAAGAATGACATGAGGGTTTTTTTTTTTTTTAATTTTTCCCCAGCCTATTTATGAACTCCTGAGTGGTCCACTGAGCCCCATTCTGGCCTCATTTTTCTGCAGGAATGGGGTAAGCAATCTCTACTTTGCTTGTTTTGTTGCTGTTGAGTTTCACTATGATGCTCCAGAAAATCACATTTGTTCCCTTTCTGGTAACAAATATCCAAATCTCTATTTACCAGTGTTAATGCACTTAATTAAATAAACTAAATTGCTGTGGGCAATTATGTAGGTTGTCTCTTAGTGTACTCCAACTTGCTTTTGGTTCATCTTCTCACAACCCTGAGCCCTGGAGGTCTTCTGCTGACTTTTTCCAGTGCATCCCACAGATGACTGACATGTGGAGCCCAGACACACTCACCTCTGCTGTGTTGCTTATGGTCCTTGGTGCCTGTATGGTTGAAGTTGCCTGCTTTGCTCGACTTTCTCTTAATGACTTTTGTGTCCTTTTTGTCACTTCTACGACTTAAAGCATGTTATTAACACTGAAAGCACAATACTTTTTTGCCCTCAAGTCAAATCCTGAGCTGAACTACCCTTGCAACTGAGTCTTTACTGACAGTGAGTCTCCCCCTGTACATTTTCCTGCATTGTAAGTCTCATAGCTATTTTTTCACTCTTTTATTTTCTTTACAGTGCTGTTAGATAATTATATTGCATTCAAGTGGAATTGCATTTACTCTGGAAACACAGTTGTTCTGTTTTAAGTGAGGATTCCCTGCATGTTCTGGAACATGAGTATTGAGTTTCTCTTCAGAGTTCCTGAAAGTTTTGGAGGACCACTTTTGTGATATCCATTGTTAAAGTATTCACTTCCTCCCTCTTCCAGTCTTGTTTCAGAGCAGGGCTGGAGCTGGGCTGGGTTGGCAGCACAGCCCTGGTTTCCTCCTTTCCCCTGTGCTCCAGGGTATGCTCCAGGCAGATCCCTGGCTGTCATTCATGTGGGCTGAGCATGGACAGATGACAGTGCTTGTGCTGTGTCAAGTACTGTGAAGGTTTTCTGATAACATTCCTGGTGTTTTGAGCTCCTTATTGGCTCCTTATTGGCTGCCTGCTCATGCATCTCCAAATGGTTTTACCATGTATCATAAGCAGCTGGTCCCTTTCCTTCAGTCTGATAGTGCTGCTTATCAGTGTCGCTGGGATTGGACTGTATTGTTTGTACATGACAAGTGTTTTAATTAGCTAAAGTCACTCTGAAGGCATTTTCCTCTTATTTGGCAGTGTTCTCAGTCAGTGCATGTGTTGCTGTTTGCTGGTTCTTCTTTTTTTTTTTTTTAATTTCCTGGTGTATGATTCTGTCTCCCTCATCTCTCTCAAAATATCTGTTAGGGTGAGTATTTCCCTCTCTACCTCTCATATCACTTTCCATGGTGGAGTGTTTGATTTTGCCTGTATTCCAGGCCTGTCTTGTTTGTCCAGCTACATAGCCTATGTGCTGCCTTGGTACTTGTGTTTTTGTTCCTTCCCTGGACAGAGTCATTGCCTGTGACTCTACTTGCATTTTTGGAGATTTAGATCTGTTCTTGTCCATACTCTTGCTTGCAAGCTGGACTTGTGTAACCCACAAGTTCTCTATTTAATCTGATGTTTCCAAACAACTTTGTGCACTCAGTTGCAAGGTGAAGAATTCTGATAATTTCTTTCTTGATTTCTGATCAAAATTTGACATTTTTTTCTGAGGATTTCCAGCCTCCCTTCATCTCATCTGCAATTGTAATGGTTTGGGTTGTATTTCTGGCAACAGTCTCTTTCAATGTTGGACTATTTTTTTTTCATATATGAAAGAAATCACTCAGCTTTAATTAGAAAGAGAAAATCCTTGCCACTGATTTTCAGGTATCTAAATAGATTTGAACTACCCTTTGGAAATCCACCTCATGTGGAGTTTGAGTTGGCCTGTCTGCTTGCTTTGTTTTTAGGTGTTGATTTGCCTGCTGGCTTGTAATTGCTGGGCATCCCACCAAACTGAGTGCTGCTCCAGCCTTTTCTTCTTCCCACCATCACTGTCCCAGCAGTGTAGGTTGCAACACAGACACTGGGTTTCCCCTGAAACTACTACAGATTCCTGTGAACTGGATCACTCAGAGTGACTTTGGATGCTATTAAATTAGTGGGAAACTGTTTGAATGGAATAAGTGAGCCCTGGGGTTCAAGCTTGGGGTGAAAGTTAGAATTTGATCCAAAACCCCATCTGTGAAGTGTTCAGGAACACAAGACTGACTGTAGCGAGCCTGGCCATCAAGCAGCACATACTGGAATAGCCACAGGGAAAATGGTTTGATCAAATTACTGCTTACTTAATAATCTACAGACACAACTTCTCTCTTTGCATACTTCAGCAAACCAGGTCAGATTTCTCTACTACAGGCTTAGGGGACACGTGGATTTTGTTGATATTTTGGACTATAGGCTCAGCTTACCTTGTTTGTGGCTAATGGCTCACAGTTTCATTTCAGTTAGTTTTCAAGTGTGTTTTTATGTAAACAAAGCATTTGGTCCGTGCTGCCTCATAGAAATTTTTGCAAGGAAATGCTCTGGAGTCCAGACACATGTTTAATTGAAACACTGCTTCTGCTAAGACAGTTTCCTCCTTGTGAGTTAGGGACCTTGTCATCTATACCTGTCAGCAAACAGCAGGTGAACATGACTCAGGCAGAAATGTGTGGTGTAAATATTTCTGACTTCACGCTTGTCTGGCACAGGCACATTCCTTCCAGTATAGCCTGCTGCTGAACTCTGTTAGCCCACGGGAGTGGAGTACTGGGAGACACTGGGTGAGTTCAGCAGGACATGCCAGAGATGTTTCACTCATGTATTCATACCCTGGTAAGACTGCTCTGAAGTCTTTTCATAAGCTTTTCCAGTTTTGGGGCTCTTGACTCAGCGACCTGACTGTTGCATGTAGTTTGCCCTTTTTTTGTCTTATATTTCTCTTGAACAGGGCTTGGGGCAGAGGGGGAAGAATAATTTGACTCTAAGCCCAAGAAGTGGGAGGTGTATTTGTTTTTGCAAGTCTAGAGAATGTTGAGAAAGGCTTAATGTAGTGAGCAAAGTGAAAGCGTGAGCCATTGCTGTCTGTGTGCAGTTTTATTGCTATCCTGCCTTCCCTGCACTTTAATGGCTTCGTTCAGCCAAGTTTCCCTCCAGCAAATGCTGTGTGCAGCGATAATTGTTTTGCAAGGAACTGCAATGAGAGTGGTGTATGCTAAATACTGGTAGAGTGTCATGGCAGATATCCCATGGCTGCTGCTCTGCAAGGGAATGAAATAAGCCACACCAGTGTAAAGCCTCTTTTCCTTGGCGTAACTGGGCCATGCTGGGGCTGATCTCACATCCAGACCCAGGGCACTCGTGTTGCCAGGATCCCTCTCTGTCCTTCGCTCTCCAGGAAGACATGAGGAGACACAGGGCATGGAGGTGAGTAAGGGTTTGTGAGGGCAACAGGACAGCTTGTGGCAGGACTGGAGCTCTCAGGAACACTCTAAGGTCCTGGGGTACCCTCTGGCTCCCTCCTTATCCCAGGGTTTGCAAAGCCTCATTTGTCCCTTTCCCTTGCCACTTGATAACAGGGTTTGTGATTCAAATGAGGGCAGAGTGGGTCTGAACAACTCTTGTCTTGGTTTGGCTCAGTGTGGTGAGACACTGCGTGTCCGGGGAGGAAGATGTGCGGCACGTGAAGGCAGCGAGGACTTTGTGCGGCTCTAAATTAAAAAGATAAATTCAGATCAATGAAGAAGCTTGGCTGAAATACCCTATCACCCTCTCTCTCTGAGAGATGGGAGCCTGGTGCACCTTAAAAGCAAGAATTAGAAATCAGTTTATGAAGGGGTCTCTCAGAGGTGCTTCATGGCAAAGGGCTGCTGGTGGAGTTTTGAAGAGGAGCGTTGCCTGCCAGGCTCCAGTTTGGCAGCAGGTGACTGAAAGTGATCTTGTGGCTTGGCCAAGCTGGAAGCACGTCCCGTTGCTGGGGGAACAGCCATGCTGTGGCTCCCAGGTGAAAGGATGTTTGATCTTTAAAATAATGGTGTAAAGGTTCATGTGAAATACATTGTCTGGGTTTTAAAAATACCAGCTTGACATTTAGTGAGACATAAACAGAATATATCTACAGTTTAGCTGGTAGTTGACAAATAATAATAAAAACTGACTACATCTGAAAATGTATTTGAATTTCTGCCAATAGTGCTCTAGCTCTTTTAGCACAACACTTCTGGAAAAAACAACCAGAAAAAGGGAAGCATTGAGTTGACAAGGAGGAGAGTTTATTATCTTAACATTATTGTGCTATTATTTCTGGATTACTTTTTTATCCATTGCAACTTTGTAAATGGTGTTTTCAAGAGTAAAGTTTAGAGTAAGAACTTAACGTGGGAGATGAAGTAAAGCAGCTGTGTGCATGGGAATGAGAGTGGATGACTTGTATGGACTCCCATTTTCCTCCATAAATATGACAGTCCTGATGAATTCTGGAGAAATTTGAATGAAAGTGAATAAGCACTGTATTTCCACAGAAAAGTAGTTAGGAGCTACAGTGAAAGTTACAAAGTTCAAAAGTAAGGGAAAAACAGAAGAATAATTGGGAAGAAGTTTGGAGTAAGCAACTTCTCAGGTGCCACAGTAACTTGAAGGCGGCAGTGGCTTGAAGGAGGATGGGTTTCCTGGGTGAACTGTATTGAACCTGAGACCTTATTTTCTCTTTGGCAACTCATTTCACAGCCTCCCTTCTGGTATTGCTAGCTGGACATTTATTTTCAATCATGCAACATTGGAACTAGTTGTATGTACAGGGAATGATGCACCCACAGACCCACGTGCTCAACTGCCCTGGCCCATTCCTGGCAGCCCGTCTCTGCAAATCTTCAATGGATCGGTGCTCCCTTCAAAATTAGCAGGGAAATTTCCCACTGGCTTAGCAGAAGTCTCCTGAGTAATGGATGGAACTTGCTCAATCAGTTGGTTTCAGTGACTAGTCTGACACAACCAGGCTTTGCCTTTCCCCTGTTACCCTGCTGTGCTCTTGCATATTTTTAGCACAGCTCCACGGCCAACGCCTCCTGCTCTGGGACCTCGCACGGCTCGTCAGCAGGACCGCTCAGCCGTGCCTGATGTTGGCATCACGGGGAGAGGGGGAGAGGCTGTGAGTCTGGAAAGAGCCCTGCTGAAAGGCATGTGTCCCCAGCAGTGGCTTTTCACCAAGGCTCTGCCCATCCCACGTCTTTTGCCTGCAGCCATCACCCAGCCGAGGGAACCAGACACCCTCTCCAGCTGCCCGATCCATGGGGATTCTTCTGTGGCAAGACTCATGTAAGTCAAGGGGCTTGATGTCTGCTCAAGAAGGACTTTCACACCCCCTCTTAAACTCTTTCTAAGTAGCTTTTATTTTGAAGATGCCAGTCTGGACTACTCTTCAGGGATCTGCCAGGCAGCAGCTTTTATAAACAGGATCATGAGAACACCTTTTTTTTTGGAGGGGAAAAAAAGAGTTGCATTAGGAACACCTGCAGAAAATTGCCTCAGGGAGCAGTTTGCCTTAGAGAGGCAAGATACTGCTGAGAGCAGATTAGAGCCAGCTTACAAATTGCTGCAGGCAGTGGGGCCAAAGCTCTTTTGGCTGTGAGCAGCCAGGTCGGTGTACTCCCTTCCTCCCATTTTCTGTCTACCTTCCCCATTCTCTCTCATGTTTTGAGCATTGTGAGTAGCTGTGTGATTTTTATTTTACAGCCTTTCCATGTTGTTTTTGAGGAACACCAGGTACTCTAGAAGCTGGAAACACTTTTTTTGCACTAATTAGTAAATTGATGGGAGGAGCTTCAGTTTCACAGAAGAGAGACCTTTTGCAGGCAGAGACAGTGGGGATGAATTTGCCCTGAATGCTGAGGGAAAATAGCCCTTCTTCAACTGGGATTCAAAACTACATCCAAAATGCACATTCAAAGCAGCACTTGTGTGGATGGTGAAAGGAGCATGTGATCTCACAGTAAGTATCACAGAGCCTTCCTTAAAATATACATTAAAGTTAAAATAAATTAAAAAAAAAAAAAAAACAACAAACTTGAAGTCCATTCTCTACTTTTTTTTTTTTTGGTACATTTTTGCAGTGAAGTGTGACTTGATAAGAGCCAGTCTCCAAGATGAAATCTCCAGCTGTTCATGGGTGTGTAGAAGGTCTATGACCTGGTATGCATTCGGATCAGTGCCGTGCTTACACCTTTTGCTCTAAGAACAGCTGTTACCTCTGTGTAACACAACTCTCATCAGCAAGCACAGAGCTGCTGCTGGCACAGCTTTGCCCTTCCAGCCTGGGA
Organism: Neopelma chrysocephalum; assembly: GCF_003984885.1. Lineage (NCBI taxonomy): Eukaryota > Metazoa > Chordata > Aves > Passeriformes > Pipridae > Neopelma > Neopelma chrysocephalum. The sequence goes on along the minus strand of NW_020897693.1, from coordinate 51,595,763 downwards.
ACCTGCAGTGATGGAGCAGGGCCTGGCTGGAGGGTGAGCAGTTGTTCAGGGAAGTAATGACTGGCTGAGGCGTGGCAAGTGCTCCTTGGAGAGGAAACACTTTGTTTTAGACTGAATGTCTGCTGTGATCCTTACTTTTTCACTGCAAATCTGTGGGAATCCGATGGAAAATGTACATCTCTAAAGTGGATCCAAAATACTTAGGACCAGAGTATGGATTTAAGCTGAGCAATAAATTATATATCTGTACAGGAGAGAAAATAACTTACAACTTCCTGATAAATGAATGGCAATTTTTTTTAGGCAAATTTGACAGCAAGATAATTGTTTGAATGAAGACTAGCGCTGCTGAAGCGAGAGCAGTAGGAAAGCTACAGGTGAGGCAGTAGTTTTTAAATAAACACCACTGGAAGTGGCATAGGCAGCTTTATCTTGTTTCCCTGGCTAGCATTCCTTCGGTGGCTGTCACATGTTTACCAACCAGCGGGGTTCCTTCTTCCTTGGGATGTTAAATCAACAAGCACCTGCAGAGAAAAGGGCAAGAGCACCTGCACCACTCCTGTTTTTCAAACTCAGGACTGTGTCTTTCTACAGCTTTGCCCAGCTTGTGTGAACACCACAGAGTCCGAGGATTTAGCAACCTGTCCCAGGAAGAAAGTTTTGAAATGTGTTATTTGTGAGAAAAGTGTTCTTGGGAAATTTCGTTGCTGGTTTGACTCGTTTTGCTGCTTTACATAGGTGTGATTAGGTAAGTCTCATGTTTGGAATGCTTTGGGGCTATTTCTTGGTGAGGAGATAGCTTTCCTGCTTTGTTACTTAGGTGACAATTGCAGTTTCAAAAGCAAACCCTGTGTGACCCTCACTTATTACTTGGATTTGAAGGCTGCTTTGGTTTTCTTGAAATACAAAGGTCTTGGAAATTGAGAGGAACGAAATAGGAGTTAGTCTTCTCTTTTCTGCTTTTACATTGTTCTGTTTCCTGCTGTAATATCAGATTTTATTGTAGAGCAGTAGTAAGACCATAATTCTGGATCTATAATGAGTTACAAAAGTGCAAAGTATTTGCATTCCTGTTAAGCAGAGGGCACATCTGATCACTGTGCAAGGGAAGCCACACGTACTTGCAGGTATTTGTGACTGAGGTAGGTTTAAAAAAAAAAGGAACTCAATACAGTGTGATGGCTGTGGGAGAAAACAGCGGAAGGGATCAAAATAAAGTAGTAAATAGACTTCATAGCTTGACTTCAGTGTGTCTGAAAACATCCCAGGAACATGCTGAACTTTATTCTTGTGGTCCTTTATGTCAAGTGTTTTGCAGAATGTTTGCACACGTGGGCTGGGCTGGAGCATCAGCACTGCAGAAGCCCTTGAAGGACATGGAATCTATTTTAGTCTGTCTCCATTGCATCTGTTTTGGCTAACACTTGCCTCTATCTGCCTCCCCCCTTCTCTTCTGGCTGTGAAGTGGCATGGCTCTCCATTTATCCCTGAGAACAGTCAGACATCACAGCTTGAAAGAAGCTCTGGGTAGATGCTTTGAAACTTGTTAACGCAAATAAATCCTCTGAGACGGTGCTGTGGTTGCGTTCATCTGGAGAAGGCCCTTCTTGCAGCTTTTGTAGTGCTGAGATCCTGCCCTGCACGTTGCTTTTACAAAGGAATTATTGAGGGTGGATTACATCATCAACATTTGTTTTCTCTGAGACCATTCCTGCTCCCCATCAAATCAGTGACCACTCTGCTTTTGATTTTCCGTGGCCTGTAGAGGCAGATATTTTGGGCATAAAGTACCATCTTTGATTCAGTTCCGCTGAACTTTTCAGTTTCTGGCTGAACTGAGATTAAGGAAGACTGAGGAGTGCCTGGAATAGAAGAAGGCATGATATAGGAAAGAATAAACTGGGAAAGCACACATAAGTAGTCAGCTGGTCTCCTGACCATTTAAAACCAGCTCTGGTTCCCTCTTCCTTATGCCTGCAGGACTTCATTGCTTTTCCCTTCACAGAGCCCTGGGTTATCTGAACAATGACTTCAGTTCACGCCGTTCTCTGTGCAGCCCTAGTAACTGGTTAACTGGTTTGTTACCCTAATGTGGATAGAGAAATGTTCACAGTACCATGGGAGGAAGTGGCAGTACTTGCTAAGCTCTTCACTCGGTTAAATACACGACTCTAGAAACCACTGACATTTTTTCCCCCAAGCATTTGTTTTAATGGCTTTGGTTGTTGTTAGAACATATTTTCCCAGGGCGTGGGTCACTTGGTCGATACCAGAGGCGTAGAAATCTTCCACAATGCACTCTTTCTTTGAAACCACACCCTATTTTATGAGCAGCAGCCTTCTGCTTCAGGGCTCCCTGTTATATACCAACAATTCCTTCATCCTGTTCCTCAAGAGCTGGAGCCTAAGGCTGCTGGCTAGCCCAGCTCCCAGGAAGCTGTGTGGTGGAGCAGCATCTCCTGTGCAGACATCCTTTGTATCAGGACAAAAGATACCTAAGGATCCCTCTTATCAATTGTGGCAATATCAGAAGTTAATCTGGCAACAAACCACCTGCGTGGAATGAAACTAAATGTAGGACTTGTGGCTTTTAGGTTCGGAGAGTGGTGGATTGGTGTCCTCTGAGACACAGTAAAGAATGATCCAGGAGGGGAAGTAGGACCTGAATGCCAGAGTCAGCTGCTCTAACACACTGATTTCCTTTGGCAATGGCATAGAAAGGTCATAGCCACAGCCATTTTAGGTGATGTAGCTCTCAGGGTTGTTAGATGGTTAACTGTGGGCTTTTCACAGATGTGAATCTCATCACCACCACACAGAACTTCTTGTCTCAGCAGCAGCAGGACTGCAGAATGTTACTCTCTCCCCGCTGATGTTCATGCCTCTTTTTATGGCCCCTTGGTTTGCTAAATGCCAGACAGATTGTCTGTGTTTGTGGCTGGGCTTAAATGCAGGGGGTGGAAACCTTTAGTGGAATGTATAAAGGTTGGTCTGGCTTTTACTTGAAAAAAAAAAATCAATTACTGGTTGTGCTTTCAAGGCAAAATTAGGCACCAAAGCTGCCCTTTTAGCATTGCCAGTTAGAAGTTTTAGAATAAAGCAGGTGTTCTGTGCTGCCGTTTGACAGCAGTCCCCGATCTAGGAAGGTCGAGGGATACACATTTGTCCCACTTTTTCTCTTTGATCAGCAGTTTGCCACTGCTGTTACCTGGACGTGTTTAATGGGAGCTGAAAAAGGGACGAAGGCTCGAAACAAGCAGCACCAGGACTGTAGGCAGTGTGTGATGCCAATATTGGAAACTTTGCTTTCTTTCAAAGGTCAGGGGTTGGGGTGTGGCCCCTGTGAGGGTCCTGCTGCCCTGTGTCCTGCTGCCTGTCGTCCCTGCATCCAGCCAGGTATGTGCTGAGTGCAGGCGTGAGCTGCTGTGCAGACAGCGAGCACCTTGTGGCCTCTTGCCACTCCCTCATCTCCTTTGGAACCTGTCTGGAGATGTCTCTGGCCTACAAAGAGCCAACAAGTTACAGGTCAAGGAGGAGCCAGGGCTTTGTTCAGAGGGTGCCCTGCTTTCCATGGGCACATGGCCTGCTCTCCACAGATGGGAAATCGCCTAAGTATTAAGAGATTTGGTTTGATTAGCTAAAACCTCCTGTTGGCAGCACATTTCCAGTCCCTGGAGCAGTGGAGATCAGACAGGTTGCCAAGGCAACGCACAGCCTTCAGTGAGAGGTTTGCTGTTGCATCGTCCTTGGTCAATTGATGGAGTAGGGTTTATTTAGGTCTTTGAAAAAAACCCAAAAAAACCAGAGCTGCTGTCCAGCCTTTTGCTGTGGTGAGTCATTGTGCCTTGGGTCAAATTGGTGAAACTAAGAACAAGGTTTTGTGGACGAGAAAAATAAGTACATGAGAGCATAAAGATCCCGCTTAGATTCCTCTTTGAAGAGGTGAGAGCTCTTCAGTGCTGAGTGGAGACAACTTATTCTTTGTTATCCCCCCAAATAAGAGAAACAGCAGCTGAGATCCTCCTTTCTCCTCCCTCTTCTCCCCTTTCCTCTCTCTCCCAAATGTAAAATACTTACTTTTATTTGCTAGAGGACTCTGTGCTCACTGTTTAATTCTTGACTCATACCAGAGATCTTTTCAGTTTGACCTTTTGTCACTGCTTTGCTTGTTGCTCTTTGCTCCCTTCTCTGTTGCAGAAGCCTTGGTAAATTCAGCTTATACAAGTTTTCATTTCATCACATTATTCCTCCTTTTGTACCCTCTGGGGGATGAAAAATCTCATCCTGTCAGCACTGTGAATGCCACTGTGGCAGTGGCTTGTGCTGAGAGTCATTATGTCTGTTGTTGCTTATTCATTGATCTGGACCCAAAGTCAGGGAGCGTACTGGGATGTGGGCATCTCTCCCTGAATTTATTGACATAACGAAATTGAACCAGCGGTGTGCAGAGCCTTCTTTGAAATTTTGGAAGGGACCTGATTCAGTGTTCCTGTATGCACAGTCAAGGAGGGAAATGCCATTGTACTGAGTCCAAGGCCTTGACTTGCTAAGTTAGTAAAGGTTTCTTTTTAAAGTAATTCTGGCAGTGACTCCAAGACTGCAAGGCTAACAGTATCACACCTGGTGAGCTGAAGGTGGTATATGGGAGACACCATCAGAATGCCCCTTTTTGTTTCTCTTGCTGTTGAGATGAATGTGGGTTGTGCTCAGCAGTGGGTGCCTTGTTAGTTCAGGAAGAAATCACTGTACAAGCAAGAATTGCAAAGCAGTCACTGCATGGTTTAACATGGGGAGCCAGGCTGGCATTTTTTGAACATGCAGGTGCTATTCTCTTGTGAGTGTGCACCTCAGCTGGTGTCATGTAGCACAGGGAGAAGAGAAGGAATTAAAAAATAACTCTAGGCACTGCTTCCTGTGAGATAAATTTTGACCTTCTCTGTAATAAAACCAAGGCATGAACTTTATAGACAGTGAGAGGGAAAAATTTAAATGGGTGGGGGAGCCTTTAAAAATCTGCATTGGCATCTTTACTTATTTACCCTTTCTGAGAGAATGGCAGTTGATAGATGTGTCGCTGTGCTGATGCACAGTTATCTTCTTTCCCTGTCTCAAAATACTGCATTAGTGGTACCATGGCAACAAAGAAGTTGTTCTTTAAGGAAAAGGGAAAAAAAATAGCATGACTTCAGTGTTCAAGAAAGGTGGCAGACTGACAGCCCTAGTCTTCCCTTTCTATCAGTAAGGCAGTGTTAGTGTCAGCTATGACAAAAGGGTATCAGGTTATGAGCTTTGTGTAGTACCACGACTGAAAACAATCCTGGGACATGATCTACTATGGAGAGAGCAGGATGAGAATCTTCCAGAGAAAACGAGCTCTTGTTGGACAATTAAATTCTGTTTAAGCTATAACTTTTTCTAAGAAATGGATCATCTTGAAAAAAACTTTCCTAGACCCAAGTTGTGTCCTTTTTTCAGGATGGAATTCCTCTCTGAGCAGAGCATGGCAGTGGTGAGAAAAAACAACTGTTCTTTCTACTGGAGTAGTTTTTCTGGAGGTTGGACACCAAGTCAAGGACACATGGAAGGGGAAATTCAAATCTCTGTCCTGCTTGATTCAGACTTGCATTTAAATACAGGTCTCATCTCTAACATGAGAGCCCTAAGCAGCAGGAGATTGGCTTTTAGGGACTAGATTCTTTCTTTCATTTGATCTAATTCAAATTGTATTTTTCATTATTACTACAGCCTCTTTCTCGCTTTCCTACATCATAGGTGAAAGTTTTGACCTCTAAGTTAGTCACCTCACTGCTTTGTGTGATGCCTGTTTTTACAACAGAAAATAGTTCCAGTGTACAAAACTAAGAATTTGAGCGTAACTCGGAGATTAGGGTGGACACTGAGACAGAGAAGAAATGACAGCAAACTTGAGTATAAGGGTATCTCATAGATTGTGGAAGAGGAAAGTAATTTCCAGCCTGGTTCTAATTTTTCTTCACTGCTCTGGAGAAGAACTGGCAGAAACAGTGGTGAGGCTGCAGGTTTCACTGTGATTATTTCAGCTGTGGGCCCAACACTGAGAACAATCCTGATGGGGACCAGTGCTGGTACAGGAGGACCAAGGCCTGGAAGGGTGTTGAGGTTCCTCGTGCATTGAACCTTTTCAGCCCTGACATGGAGGCAACCAGCTTTTAGTTCATGAACGGCAATTCGGGTGCTATGCTGCTCAAATTCTGTCTCTCTGGCCCTGTTAACTTCAATGAATTTTGAATACCATGCTGAACTGGAACCATTTCTAATGTTATTATTCAGATTCATAATGAGCCTCTGGATCACCTTTTAGAATGACTTCCATTAGACAGAGTGACACATTTCTGTTCCCTTGTTCCATCCATATTTGTGGTGTGTGTCCTTACAGATGGAGGAGTGGGGAGAGAGCCAGGACTCTTCTGGATGCAGGACGTTAGGTGTCATTGTTTGCAAACACTGTGTTCTTGCTGTTGACTTGAACTAGTGCTCCACGCTTGTTTGAAAAGCATCCAGCAAAACTAATAATTCATCTTCTCTAATTGGAAAATACCTTTTGTTGAAGGCAGAATATTTCACAGAGCTGTGTCTGCTTGGTTACAAATGTCACCAAGAGCATTGCTCAAGGCCGGGATGGGATTTCTGCTGCTGAGAAAACAGTGCTGCCACAGGGCTGTACATGGTAAAGTACAGAGCAGCCTTTGTAAGGTGGAAAATCTGGTCTCAGGGAAAGCCTTCTGGAAACTAGCCCTTCTTGTTGCTGGCTTATGGCTGTCATAGATTTGCTGCTGGATGCTCTGAGGTTTGCCTTCCCAGTGTTTATGTCTTGGTCATTTATCTATAGCTGGTTCTCCATGAAGCCCAGACTACATCCTGAGAATTCAAGTCTGAGTCTGACTTTTTTGAGCCTCAGTGAGCAGGTTGAGAAAAATTAAGTCTACTACTACTGCTGGCCCCAAAACAGGCTGCACAAGGGGAAGCCAAGCTGAGCCTGAAGGGTGGAGGGTGCCCTCCTCTAGTTGTGGGCCTTAGACACGGTATTGGGAAAAGGAAAATGTGGGTTTAAGGGATAATTTATCTCAGGCTTCCCATTTCTTAGGTGAGACCACTTGCCAAATGCCACTACTCTGAGTGCCCTGGTGTGTCTGATGTGCCTTCCCTTGAACTCAGTGTAGCCTGGAGGTGTCAAACACCTCTACTGGATTGCATCCCTAAAGCTTTTAGGGAAAAAGTGCTTTCAGGTGACCCGGTGTGACTGAGGAGAGATGCCTATAGTCCCATGACTGTCACCATGGTGCCACCTCTAGGAAGGTACTGTAGATGTTCTATTCAGTAGCCTCAGCTTTGGGGTGAAAAGTGAGATGTTTCTAAACACTGAAGTGCCTGCGTAGATGGATGTGACTTTTCTTGATTGTTCTTTTGTGTCTAACTGCCACCATTTCGGGTTGAGTCTGTGCAATATCTCCCCTTCTGTGGAGCAGTTGTGTTAGCAATTCCCTCCTCTGTTTTGCTGGGGGGATAAATGCATTGAAGCCTGTAAGGTGTTTGGGTACTGTGGTTCTGTGGGTTGTAGAAGAAAGGGAGAAGAAGTTGCTGTAGTGTCTCTGAGATCTTTGAAAATGCATACCTATGTCATAGGGCATAAGGGCAGATTAAATCCCTCAAGATGACCTATAAATACATCAGCAGCAGATACAAGCGAGACCATTCTTCCACCCTTTGATCAGATAAAATTTGCAGTCAAAGTAAGTAGAGGTATAGTCAGGTCATAAGTGCCTTTCAGTTCTTCATATTCCTTATGTAAAAGGTCTGGAGAACCTCCTCATTCCTGCTATCTGTAAATCAGCACATAAAAATAAAGTGTGTGAAACTCAGCCTCGTTTCAGGACAAATCCTCCTCCCTTGGATGGGAATTTTGCTTCTGCTACAGCACTGAACGTTGGTCTGATTGCGTTTCTGATAATGTATTTGTGGATCACCTTGAGGAGAAGAGGGGGAGTTATACAACTGTTCCCTCACAGTGCTGTTAGGAAGGGTCGGGCTTTGTCTCCTTCGAAACAGATATCAGGAGAGAGCTGCAATCCTGTGAAAACACACATTTATTTTTTGAAGTGTTTGTGTATTGTGTGTGTGGTGCACATGAATAGAATTGCCACCTGTCCGAGGCTGATAAGGACGAGCAGTGGTCATGAGCTCCTTGTTCCGGCAGTTTGCTGTGAGAGGAATCGGCACCTACAGGTTCCCTCTGAGTTTATGAAATGCTGCACACGAGGAGTAGCTTCACCATTCGTGGCACTCTCTGAGCTTGCACAGATATAGATTTGTTAGAGGTTTTGCGATGATGGATACAGCGTTAGCTGTGGCTCCCAAAAACCTTTACCTTTTATTCTGTCTTGCTCTCTCAGAAAGATCCCATTAGCTATACTATTGCTTTAGGAATCCACATATGGCACTGTTTTCCTTCATAACCTTGGCCTCAGCTTGTGAGTGGGCAAAGTGACAAGATTCTGATACCCACATGCTTTGGGCACAGAGTAGAGGAAGTGACTGAGAAACCTGCTTGGTGTTTCCATTGCAGCCAGCAGGGAACTTGTCCTTGCAGTGGGGCTGCTGTCACCATTTCATCCCTCATAACTTTCCTTCAGTAGTTGCTGAGCCTGGCTAAGCACAAGGATGGTTACAGATGGACTCCTGGGCTTTGCTGCGCTGTGACACTGCTGTTAGGGATGAGGATGGGTAGGTATGCAAGTAGGTGGAAACTTTCTAATACATCATAATAGTAATAATAATAATAATAATACTAGCGTACACTTGTACTGCCTTGCAGCTTTTGCTAGAACTTCTGCCCACGCATCAGCCTACTTGGTTCACAATGCAGTGAGCATGCTAGACAATTAGTGGCTGATAATGAAAAATGTCATGGGAACCAGCAGGAAAATCATAGCTTACTCCAAATATATAATGAAATGTAATTAGCACAGACAGCAAAACAGACAATTTATGGTTTGGTTTGGTGGTTTTTTTTGTTTGTTGGTTTGGTTTTTTGTTGTTTTTTTTTTTTTTCATAATTAAAAAGTACCAGTAAACATTCATTTTTCAGGAAATTTGGTATTAAATGAAATTAAAGAACTATTGTCTGGAATAGGATTTTATGCAAAATTTAACCCTTGCACAGCAGAATGGATTAAGGTCTTGCTAGTTGCACGCTCCCCAAGTGAACCTACTGTGCCGCCTCTTGCATTCGTTCCCCTGGTCCTGGTCTGTCTGAAGGGGCAAGGTCTGGTAGCAGAATTGCTGTGAAAGCTGCTACGGGCCAAAAACCCAGCTAGATTCAATGCCTGTAATGGTGTGGCCAATATTTCCCTCCTGCTTTTCCAGACAGACTCTCCCTGAAGCAATCTCATGGTGTGGAGGTAGTTTTGAGGGAGAGGTTGGAGCATGAACAGCATTGTAATGCCTTGTGCTCCCAGTGTCCTCTGTCAGATCTCTTCTGCTTACTTCACTTCCCTTTCTGATCTTCTCTTTTCTACCTTGGGGCCCTTGACACTGTGCCTCTGGTTTGTTCTTGAGCAGTGTACACAAAGAAGTCTGTGCCCTCAGCTTGCCAGGAGCACAAAAAGTGTTTCTTGGCTTGTGCTCTCACCTGGAGCAGCAGAACGTGTGGACCCTTTATGGCATTGCACAAAGGTGTCTATGGCATTAATTTTTTAGCTTCAAAATGGATAAATGAGAGAGGGTTCTGGCTGAATGGACTGTTTATGTGCCAAGGCATGTGGTGGCTGGCTCCTTCACTGGTCTTGAGTGCCCAGGGTTTGAACCAAGAGTTGAATACATTACTGTGTCTCATTTTCATGCTCTCAGGTACAGTCTGTCATCCACTGCTGTAAGGATGGACATTTTACCTGTGTGAGAAACTCTGACACACTCCAGCAATGCTGTAACGCAAGGGACGTGTGTTACATGTGTGTATTTCTGCTACTTTTCCTCCTCAACACTTTCTCAGGCCCAGACATCGCAAGCCAAAACAGAGCTCTACTCCAGATCAAATTTACAGTTATTTCCCAGGCGTAGACTTATCCTAGAGTTTCAATTCTGCAGAGAAAGCCCTTCAGCTGAGGATCGAGAGGAGAACTGAGAATGGTCAGGACTGTGTGCAGGTGCAGCATGTTTTCCTCTTGATGATGGAGGAGCAGAGAGCCAGCATGACTCCCCTCTCAGAGGGATACGAGCTTCCAGCTGGAGCCAGGTGCACAGACTTTAGCGTTTCTACCCACGTACATGACACAGTGCTCAGGTGCAAACTCACAGCCCTCCTTCAGAGACAGAGTGGAACAAACTTCTAGTATTTGGCACAGATAATGTGGATGAGAGAAAAGGAAACTTCTCCATAAAGCTGTGGGATAGGATGTATGAGCTCCCATTCTTTGTGCTGCAGAAGTCCCAGCCACCTCCTCACAGTCAGGCAGACCATGTTTAGGAGAGGGACACTATGGTTTTGCTGCAGGAGCCATCTCTGCAGGAGATGTCACTTCCTGCCAGAGCTGATGTGGTCCTTCTGGGGCACCTTTCCTCTTTGCTTGGTGCCTACACTGAAGGGAGGTGAGTGAGGGATCCCAGCCCTTGTTGGTAGCAGGCTGATTGTCTTTGCTGTACAGCGAGGGTCTATGCAGCCCCTTACCTGTGCTCCCAAAAACTCTGCCTCTGTGTGGACAGTTGTTAGTATTTGGCTTTGAAAGCTTCCTCCTGGAATTTGATGCTGGACCTTTTGTGAGCTCTGACAGGAGATGCCTTTTAAATTTTTGCTCCAAGAAATAGGGGAAGGCTGAAGGGTTGTCCCAAGTCCTGCACCACTGAGCTGCTACCTTCTTGTTCCTCTGTAGCTGACCAGAAAACAGGAATTAGACAGGCAATAACACTGTTGTGCTACTCTGAGTTCCTTTAGAGCTGGTAGATAGCTGGTGATAATTTGTCTCCAAACTTTCTTTCAGGATGCCTGGTCTAGTCAAAGATCTGCTTTTTCCTCTGGGATTTTGCAAGGAACTGTGAAGGTCTGTTGAGGAAAGGGACACTTTGAGGATTTCTGTAGCTGGGGGTTGTGTAGCATTTCAGAACACGTGTTGAACAATTTGTATCTAAGAAGACTAGTGGCTTGCATGTGCTCTGTCTGAGAAGGGGAAACCCTGGTGTCTCCTTGGGCTCACTGAGATTTTCATGGAAGGGTTTAATAAATAATAACAGTGGCATCCTTGCCACCCCTCCATATCACACCCTCTGCAGTGAAATCACTCACACAGAGCCTTCAACACATGATTGTCAGTTTGCAACATCCCTGCTGCAGCTTCACACACAGAAACACACACAGACACACACGTGAGCATCTGCACTCACAAGACATGTGGTGATCCATGTGTTTTACAGGTAAGGTAGAGCATAATAATCCTTATTCCTACATATGCTATGCTCAAAAATAGGACAAGTCAGTGATGGGACCCAGCCAGGTTTTCATGTATATTCTGGAGTTATGGCTACTTCAATTTACACTCATCTCCTCTGATTTATACTTGGCTCCAGCAGCCACTTTATGGTGACTTCAGCAGCTGAAAATAGCCAGAGTCGATGTATCACTCAGCCACTCTCACATCCCCAGCCCTGCTCCCTGGGTTGATGTGTGAGAGGAAAATAGGTCTGATATGTGCCTGCCAAATTATCCAGGGGAGATGTGCCATCAAATTTCAGTGTTGGCAAGGAGATCCACTGTCTTCATGGACCCTGCTTAGTGCTGGTGAGGCACAAGGAGGTCAGAGAAGTAATGGCCAGGTAAGTGTTCAAGGCCAGGTTGGATGGGGCTTTGAGCAACCTGGTCTAGTGGAAGGTGTCCCTGCCCATGGCAGGGGAGTTGGAATGAGATGGTCTTTAAGGTCCCTTCCACCTCAAACCATTCTTTGATTCTGTGAAGTGTCTGTGCCCATGCAGAAGAGAGCAATGGAAATGCAGACTTGATCTTGTTGTCATTTAAGCTGCTGCAATTCAATGCATATTTCTGTTCCTCCCTTAGGCTGGAGTGAGAAAGGTCACAGCCACCTCCAGAGTTTGTGTAACACATATTCCTCTGGGTTCAGTCCCAACCACTCATCCGTTTTTCATGTGGGCCGCTGCTATGCATTGGTGATTTTTGTTTCCAATTGAGACACGTTGGCTGGTATTAATTTAGTTTTTTAAAATCCCCTAGATTGTCGTCCTACTGTGCACTATCAAGGCTGTAACTGGAGACAGTGTAGCTCTTCTAGCCTAAGTCTTTCGCTGAGTCAAGTCTTATAAATTCCCGGTGGGATGTTTCAGAGGCAGGTCTGGCGCTGTTTACATCCTTTCATCCTGCTCATCTCATCTGAACTGCAGCTTTGTAATCACATGCGTCCCTGGTGTGCCACTGATGCTGCTGATGTTTCATTTTTATGGGGTCTCTGACTTGAATTGAACAGCTGAACTTCACCCCTTCCCTGGTGAAGTAATTATCAGAATAACAAGCCAATTTTTTTTTTTTTGCAGATGGCACTGAAAGTTTTTGACACATGTGCCCTTGCCACCCACATCAGATGATGTATGTAGTGTTTGTCCCTTGTTTTGGCATTTTGATATGTGTGAGAGAGGTGAAATGGCTTTAAAAGCTTTTTGCTGGCGCCTGCGGTTTGTTGCAGACCCAGTGGCACAGGCGGAACATGATAAATTGAAATCAGATTGTTTCTTTACAGTCTGACATAGGGATGTTGATGTACAGGGCTAGGGCACCAGCTAGTGCAAAACTGCTGTGCTCGTTACCTGTGGCCAAATCTGACACTCAAGGAGCTCGACTGAATTACCTGAGCTGGAGGCTGAGGTTTTTTGCAGAAAATAATGGTAATTATGTAGTATGGTAATATACTTCTTACTTAAGGGTAAAGTAGCAGTTGAATGAAGATCATAGGCTATACATTAACCTTGTTCTTAATGTAATGAAGTTAGTGATTACCATTATGTGCAATCTGATGGTTTTAAAGAAAATACACAAATTGAAAAGGAGGTGTTGGGGCCTTCACCTTCCCAAGCTAATCCTCCCTGCAGCCTCCCCTGAGAATTTGCCTCTAGCTGTGTAGAAATATTTAATGACCAACTGCCCTTTCTCAGCTGCATCCTTTTTGCAGTATAGAGGGAGAGTGTCACTGTTGAAGCTGGTGGAATTCTGCATTCATACTAAAGTTTATTAAAATCAGTCTTTCCTGTGTTAGAGTTCATCATGTAACAGAAATCAAGACCTTAACTGGAAAGAAGTCTGATGTGTTATGTACCTTGTTGTTGATGATCTCAATAGACTCAAACAACCCGGATGTTGCATCCATTGCACACAAAGCCAAGTCCTGCTGGATTTCATTTCTGTTTCTTCTGTGGAGAGGATGGGAAAGCAGAGCCATGGATACAGCTGTGGTTAAATCCCGTCTTCCTCTGGGTAGTTTTTCCCGCTTGTGCTGATGTTTTCTTTCTGACTTTCTGTTCTTAGTTACTCCTGGGGCCACTGGGTTTTTGTCTGCCGTTGGAGCCTTCATTATCCTCCCTGCAGTTCTCTTCCACTTCATCAACAAGAAGCTCTACTTTGAAAAGAGAGGTGGGCTCCCATGCCCGGAACAAGGGCAAAGAAAACACTACAAAGAGAAGTCCAGAGCTTGTGAAGGCCTTGGTAAGTATCACAATATTATACTGTCTTTGATGTACAGAATCTTCTTGAGGCTTTGATCGCTGGGAGGACAGAGACAGACCCATTTGCTGTTTCTCAGGTTGTTTGTGGAAAACAGCAGGATTTTGGATAGTCCACAGTAACCTCCCAGAGTCGATCAGATGGATATGCAATTGCTACCATGCTCCCATTATCTTTGTTGTCTGGAGTAATCTCTTGAAAAATGGAAGGCAACACTGGGGGGGAAAAAAAGCACACTCCCTGCTCTGTCTGTTGTGGGAGTGTTTTGTTTATCTAGTGAAGAGCAAAATGCGAACATTTCTGAGTAACGACAGTGCCTTTCTTCTCGCAAAGGGTTTGCATGTCCTGATTTTCTTGTAGTAGCTATTACACACTCCTTCATGTGTTTGTTGTTTTCTGGAAACGTTATGTCTTCAGTAAACCCATGAGTCCTGGAGTCAAAATAACTGGGAATTTTACCGTGTTACAAAAATAACATTTTAATTTTTCTCAGCCATCAAAAACACATCCATTCTGGTAATGATGGTAACTGGGAATTTGGTAATTTCCTCATGTCTTTCTATGTAAATTTGCATGTCATAAGCATATAATCACTAATATAATCAGCCAAGAAGAGACCTCAGAAGCCTCCCAACTAAAAGTTCTCCTTCTCAGTGGTTCAGTCTTAAAGCTATTGGAGAAGGACACAATCCCAAAGCGTGGAGCCCCTGGAAGGTTGTTTTGTTGTACATTTTGCCCTGTGCCTCAGCATGGCTGTTGCAAAGAGCATGATCTGGTCATACCTTAAGGCTCCAGGTTTTATGGACATGTCAAAGGCCTGGATGTCACATGTGATAGGAACTCAGTGGGACTAGGTCTTGTTAAATTTATTACCCAAAAAGGTACAAATACCAATGGCACTTGAAATGATTCCCACCTACCCCCTCTCCACTGAAAATCCTAACTTTAATGTTTCTAAACAAAGTCTATATGTGGTTTTTTTTATGTTTCCTTTGTCAATATTATTTTTAAGTCTTTTTCCCCTTCTCTTCGCCTCTCATCAAGTGGTGTAAAAATGTGGCTTTTATTTCGGTTTGTAAGATGACACATCTCCTAGGAGCGTGTGGGTGTTGACATTCTATGGAGCTGTCACAGGCTATCATGTAAACATGTATTTGCAATACTTTTTAAAATGTGAATTATTAATAAACAGGGTGGCTTGCTTTTTATTTTTTTTTTATTATTTTTTTTTATTTTGTTGCTACCAGATTTTGAAGGACAAGAAATTGCTTTCCAGCTGACACTCTCAATAGCAATTTTCATTTCAGACTAAATCTCATGTGTCTGAGTAATAAACCTTTGAAAACATGGGTTTATAATGGAAACACTAATTCAACTTTAACTACAGCTGTGCCATGCTAGCAAAATACCACATACATTAATGAGGTGCTAAATCTGATACGGCAGAGGAATGTGTTGTAATCATTAATTACAATTGGAGCTTAAAGTTGGAGTCTGCTTTTTCTGTTCAAATAAAATCAGCTCGGCGGGTTGGAGCAAAGAGTTATTTAAAAATATCATCTCTATATTTAGTTTAAATTTCACCGTAGCGTTTTGATACTTGTAAAGCCAATATGGAATATGTGTGTAGGAAATGCCAATGCTTTTAAAGGACAGCAGCATGAGAGAATATATTAAACCCTGGGCTAACACAGTGAGTGTCATATGGCGAATGTAGAAACCTGGAGGCTGAGCTCGGGCTGCAAAGCCAGGGAAGGCTGTTTCTAGCACGGCAGTTGCCTGGTGAGGGAGCTCTCCCAAGAGTGGTGTTGACAAGCAATAGTTGGCTTCACATTTGGAATCTGACTTTGCTGGGTAGAAAGGAGCAGGACGGGAGGGTTTGTAACATGTAACTTATTGGTAACTTATTCGCTTTTCCTCTTCTCAACTTCTTCTGGTGAGCTGTGTATGTTAGGAGGAGATCCCGATTCCAAGGGCTCTGCTGTTCTTTACCATGTATCCCACTAATGGTTGCTCTTCCCAGTTCTAAGCTCTGAAATTGGGGAAAGCTTTTTGATTCGCCACATCTGGAATTAAGAGTGGTTAGAACATATCTGTCTGCTATGACTATCAGCTTCACAACTGTTTAAATAGGAAAGAAGGCGTTTTGAATTTTGATCCCTCTGGCATGACTGTAACATCTGCTGTAGGATAAATCCCAACTTGCAACAGCAGAGGTAACTGAAGGCTGTGGCCTGAGAAGGTGTGTATGTGTTCTGTGCCTGAGCTGCTTCTCTTGTCCTTGGATCCAGTTAAGTTTTGAGTTACCTATTGGTGGAGAGTTGGTAGAGAAGCATAAGCAAACCTGTCTACTCTGCACTTTGCAGGTGTACAGGCTGACATTCAGAAAATGTGCTGTTAAATGTCAAAGCCTTTTTTTTTTGTTGTTGTTGTTTTTGCTTTTCTGTATAGAGCCTGACCTCAGAACAAGGCAAGTAACAGAATGAAATAGGTGTTTCCATCGTCATAGCTCTAGGATGCATCTGGCTGATTTGTTCCTAATTTAATTCTAATTGCACAAATTGTGTCCTTATGAAAGGAACGAGATAAGGAAAAGGTTGTTATGAAAATGAAGATTTCATTGAAAAACTTTCAAGAGACTTCAGGACAAAGACTCTTAATTACTGGGACACAATGGATAGCAGATTTTTGGTACTTGAGGCTTTTGTGGATCCTATTCTTGACTGGTTCATTGACATTAGTGGTGAGTCCATCTCTTGAGCAGGGATGTGCTGCCCTGATTGCTTCTCACTCAGCTGCGGGAGTCCATTCACTGGGAGGGCTGGAGCTCATCCGGACACAGCCAGCATTTAGGATGCACTTGGCACTGCAAAGTAGAGCTCAGAGCAGGCTGCAAATCTTGGTAGAGAAGCTGGTAACAACATAACCAACAGGAGAGTAGCACAGAGCACACCAAGCTTACTTGGCTATGCCCAAGCATGTGCAGGAGGAAGTGATGATGGCATGAAGCAGTCCTGGCCTGCCTGGAGTGATGTAGAGCCTTGAGGTAGGTCATGTGCAGAACTCCTAAGTGAGGGAAAGATTAAATACCACACCTTTAGAGTCAGCTGGAGTGGTTCCCCATAGCATTGGTGATCTTTCTGGCAGTATGACAGTGTGGGTACGTGAAATTTCCCCTTGAATCATCTCTCCACACAAGGAAGGAAGACTGTCCCTTGAGCAAAGGCTTGACAGATGTCAGTGAGGTCTCGTGTGAGACCTTTTCATGCTGTCATGGTTTGGTATCCCTTTCTGTAGTGTGAATTTCAGAACCAAGAAATGGTGATTATGTTCTTACATACAGCATTTATAATGTTGGGGAGCCCTTTGCTTCAAAAGTTCACAGGTGCAATAATTTTCACAGAAACGTGACAATACTGGGCAAACCCTTGTGCAAAGAGCTGTATCTAACCATATGCTTCAGTGCTAAGACTCAAAAAACTAAAGGACCCTCTTTGTTCTATACAGTCATCTTTTATAATGATGTGACCTGAGGCTGGGAAAGAAATCGTAGTTTCCTGACTGTGCTTTATGCAAAAATATTCCAGTTGTGCCTTACCTTGAACACTTGTGATGTTAAGGATGTACTCCTGATATGTGAAAACAGCATAAACATCATGAGGTTTGAAGGAACATTTTTTTCCATTTTTCCTTCTGTTTTAGCAACCTCGAGAGTGCTTTCAGTTCACGTTCTGAAGCTGTTCTGCGCAGCCACTGCTCCAGCCTCTGGGGCTAGCAGCACACTTTAAATAAATAAACGGAGCTGCAGTTCTTATATAAACCACTCATCTCCCATAGCTGAGGCTGCAAGGAAAGCATCAACACCTATAACACTCACCAAGGGCAGGAATGTTAGCAGTGCTGACCTTCACTGTCGGTACTGCCCTGGGGACCAGTCAAATGCAGTGTTTGGGACTGTCATATGACAGCAGAGGCAGAGCTTCATGTTTAGGAACAAATAATGTGGGTGAGTGTGACAGCGCCAGTCTGGCGTGCACAGTGCACTGGCTTCCTCCAAAACAATGGTAAGCTGTGGAAAACCCAGGA
Source organism: Neopelma chrysocephalum (assembly GCF_003984885.1). Taxonomy (NCBI): domain Eukaryota; kingdom Metazoa; phylum Chordata; class Aves; order Passeriformes; family Pipridae; genus Neopelma; species Neopelma chrysocephalum. Next base: position 51,577,927 of record NW_020897693.1, on the reverse strand, counting down.
ATGTACTTCTCCAAAGAAATACAGTCATGGTTGATCTTTGTAACTCTGATGCTGAGTACCCAGTAGCTCCACTATCCTTGGCAAGTGCAGGTTGAAAATGAGCCTGGGGTTATTCACATCACCTGATTATGTAGCTCAGCCAGGGTGTTCGGTTCCTTGACCAGCCGGTGGCGGGAGTGGAGAAAAGCTTGTGAAAGGAAAGTTTCTCAGTGCCCAAATGAAGCCACTCTTCCAAAGTGATTTTTCTCTCAATTGCTTTTATAGAGGCACACAGGAAGAATGTCTGGACATGGGACAGTGTGACTGTTGCCACTGATGCCTGCCCTAGAAGTTAGAGAGCCTGAGTTAAATGAAGGATAAGAGATAGCCGAGAGAGCAGTTCCTAAGCTGGTAGGGACAACTGCCTGCTCAGATCTATGGCTCTAAATTCCTTTAAATCCTTTCAACCTAGGTCTGGTTTTCCCCGTGACCCCTCAGCCTCCCAGCATGTCCAGCTGGACTGGTGGTTGACTTAGTAGAAGTGAAAGGAGATGGAAACTACAGACATGTGTGCACACAGAGGTGGATAACCAGGAATCATCCACCGCATTTTTGGTTCCCAGACAGCTCTGTCTGCACTGCTCGATGGTGGTCCCTACAGAGCAAATCCCGCAGGCTCTGTAAGGATGGAGTGTGTGCGTGGGGGAAGGAGTAACAGTAACTGAGGGACTCCTCAGAATGTTTCTAAAATATCTTCATTGTGTTAAACAGCTAGACATGCTCTCCCACTGCTGATTTCCATGCAAGTAATTGCTCTGATTGACCCTGGCTTGTTCACTTGCTGCAGACTGGCTAGTGTGATTTCAGGCGGGGAGGAGACTCAGTCCATGGGGTCTGCTCTACGGAACAGCTTGACAGCACAGGTGGGTGGGTTCGAGTGGTGGTGTAAATTAGTGTTTCTCCAGCCTTTTGAACTTGTGATTTCCTTTTGGCTCTTCTGTCTGCATGCAAGCCGATGAATGACAGCAGCTCAATTACAGAATGTGCTGTAATTTCTGACTGCAGGTTTCCTCTTTCATTCCCCTAATCCAGTAATTACAGATGTTTCTCACTCCTTTACCCTGAAAGAGCACAGTTGCCTCTACTAACACCACTTTTCTAATATGCCAATGGTTTGTGGGTTTCTTTATGCCCTTTTTGCAATCCTCAGTTGGAGAAGTATAAATAATGTTATTCATTGCTGCTTTTTGTACTACCTCTTGGCACAGAGCTGTTAGTTTTTTGTGCCTATGGTGACAAGTGGCTCTTTAAATGCAAAGGGCTTTGTTTTGATTTGAAGGATGTTCAGTGGAGTGACTCTGGAGTTAACACCAGTGCCAAGTCAGAATCTGGCTCTCCCATATATCCAGGCCAAATATTATGGTCAAGGAACGTGTTTCCATTTTCTCTCTGCTGATAATTTGATCAAGTTTTGTATTAATATTTTGGTAGCAATGATATCTATCTGTACATTCACAGATCCTCTTTTTTGGGCACACTATACTGACATGAAATCAACACACCTCTGAGTTCAGGAGATCTTACAGACTGGGCAAAACCAAAGGTGTGAAGTAGTCAGCATAGGAAAGCACCATCAGGTCCTCAGCCCCACTGCTGGTGGAATTTCTGAGCACAATATTTGGATAATGGTCTTCCAGGAACATTTTTTTTCTTGAATTTATCATTGTATACTCTGTATGGTGAAGAGACCTGGATTTTTTGAAAAAGGCTTCACAATTTTGAATGTTTAATGTCACATTTGCATAATTCCTTTTTTCTTCTATCCCTTTCCTCTTCTCCCCGTCCCACTGAAACTGTGAGGATCAGTAATTGTTGCCATTATTATTGACAAAAGAAGAGCATGAACAAAGGAATGGGAAGAAAGGAGGAGACACCATGGAGCTAAATATCCTGATCAAAACCACTTCTGTCATTTGGGTATCAATTTGTACAGCTAATTTGGCACAGCATCACTAGAGAACTGCCTGCAAAGACATGAGGTGATTTGGGAATGAGAAATAGGCCTGCAGGCTTCCTCTGCGTAGGCTGAACCCCATGCAGCCGGGTGGGTTGCTGTCTGTCTGATCTCATCTTTGTTTCCATTTCACCCTTTTGGGGCTTGCAGGACCAATGCACTGCAGCAGTGGGTTTATTGCTGTGTTGATTCGTAACCCGTGAATGTTTCCAATGAGATGCTTCTAATTTATTGGCATAAAACATTGGATTTTCCTTGAATGCCCTGGAGTTTCTGATTCACCAGCTGAAAACTATTATTACAGAGCACATAATCACTTGGAAAGTGCCTCTGTCTTATCTTCTTTTTTTTTGTGTTAAATTCAGCGACATAAATAACATTTTTATAGCACAAAGGCCAAAAAGATATCAAGATGTTCTGTATTTCAGTTTTGTTTTTACCTTAGGGAAGCTTGGTCAGTAGTGATGCTCACAGTTGATGTGAACCTTGGGCACTGTCTGTGAACTTGTCTCATAACACTTCTGCAAGTGGCTCCAATCAACTGAACAGCTCCAAGTGCACAGGCTGGGGTTGGCATTGTGACAATTTTGACTGGAAATACATTTTCATCACAGCAATGTTTGGTTATCCTTCACTGTGAGGGTGGAAGGGCTTTGCTAGCATCTTGTTAGATATAATTCTGGCAACTACAAGAGGAGCAAAGAGTCCAGATTGTTCCCAGAACTAGGACAGAGGATTTCTTGGCCCAATGTTGCTACTGCCTGCCTTCATCTGAGTACATTTCTAATCTCCCCTCTGCTATTTTAAATGTGTTCTAATTGGGTTCTAGTCTGAAAGGAGCACCAGGCTCATTAATAGTTTTCAGTAGCTCAAAAAGAGTTATTAAATAATCTTAGCCCTCCAAGCCTTCCTTACTTCCTCCTTTCACGAACAGCAAGATGGCCTTACCTTTTGCACAGACCCTTGATGTTCTGGGTATCAGCTTCAATTCACACCTTGGTTTAGGTTTTCTGCCCTAAGCTTGGAGCAGGGCTTCATGGTGGGTCTGTCACACTGCTGTTCCTCGATGCCCACGCAAATAAAGCTTCTGTCCCTGAATCTGATCTGTGGCAGGCCAGGTGGGCATGGTGCTCTTTGTATGAGATCAGGAAATAAAGGTGTAAATCATTATCAGTGTCCTTATTAAAAGTTCTGAGGGGGGGGAAGGCAGGAATCTTTCCTCTGGGAACATAGGCACATGTGTGGCTGTTGAAAGCAGAGGCTCAGCACAGTGCTCAGAGTTCCAGTTGTGAACAAGTGGATTCAGCAACTTGTCCAAACTGCTAAAAAAAGCTTCTTGGTACAGTTTTCTTGGTAGTGGTAAAAGAAGTACATTGTTCTAAAACAGTGGTGTGACAAAGATGTCTCCTGATCGTTGGAAGCTGGGAGCTGGTTTCATCTTTCTGTGTCTCTGTAGGGGGATAGTGCATTCCCAGGCAGAGAGATGGGTCTGTGTATTTTTTCCTCCTCTGGTATTTCAGAAATAATAGAACTCACTTAAAAATTGTTCAGTTATTATATTTTGGGACACTGTTTTCAACCTGTGCTCCGTAAGACTCCTTGCTAGGAAGGAGCTTGGTAGAAAACTTTTGCAAGGGCCACACAAAAAGTGACTGAAGCAAAGGAAGTTTGTGCCCATGCTGTGCATCAGTTTGAATAAGGGAAATTGTAAGAAATGCACATATCAAGAAGACTGAAAGACACTTTGGTAATATTACAAACCTCTGCATTGTAGTAGTGTCTGAAGTTCTGCTCATAGTCTTCTTTTTTTAGCCATGCAGTAATTGCACATCTCAATGGAAATGCTACTTAGGAATAATGATCCTATCAAGACAAGGGAATATAGATTATAGTAAAGGTTATGATGGTTTCTGCGAGAAGCTTAACATTGATCCTTTTAGCTATCTTATTGTCCAGGAGGGGAAAAAAAAAACATAACAACTTTGAGTTAGGCATGTGATTTGGTGTGAAAATTCTGATGATTAGTTTTAGAAGATGGAACTCGAAGTGAATTTGCTAAACTTTTTTTATCTCTCTTTTTTTTTATATGAATACTTTTGAAAAGAAATGGATTTTTATTTCCCACACAGTTTATGTTTTTCTCAGTTATTTTACTTTTTTTCCCCCTTCTAATGCAAGTCAAAACTGTTAGAGAATTCAAAAGCAAAAATCCGTTATGTTGAAAAGGCCATGTTGTGAAATATATCATAAACACCCTGTTAGAGCAGTGTCTCCTAATTAAGGGAGAGAGCTCCTGGGAAACAGCGAGCCTGTGACACAGCTCAGCCCCCTTTGATCCTCTCTTGAGTTTGTAAAATCATTGCCTGCCTAAACTTGTCTGCAGCTTGTTACACATTTTATCCATCTGCTGCAAGAACAAAAATAAATGATTTATAATTCAGTTGAACTCCAGTTGTTCCACGTATCACTGACTGTGGAGTCTTCAGTAAGAGGGAGAAGAGAGGAGGAAAAGCCAAGCAAAGGCTAAATGGAGTCAGGCACCCTGGAAAAGGCATTGCTTTTGGCTGTAGGGATTGTATAGGTTCTGAGTTGCAAGTTGCATGGGTGAGTTGCAGGTGTTACTGGGAAATGGTTAGGAATTTTTGGGTGAAATGTAGTTCAGTGTCTATCCATTGTCTATAAACTGAAATCAAAGCACTTGTAGGGGTTCTCTGGCTTTAATCCAGACAAATATCCAGGTCTTTGGTAGAATTGTGGATGTGAATATTTGAGTGTGTTTGCATTGTGTTTTCCCCCAACCTACTTATAGCAAGGTGATCCAGGCAATTACTTGGTGCATGAAAGTTCATGTTCAAGCTTTATCTGCCGCTTTGGGTGACTGGGTGACCACATCCAAGCCCTGCAGGTGGCTTCTAATCACCTCATTAATTCCCTCACTGAAGTAAAATCTTGCCTTGAAAACTTCCTCCATCTTTATGGTTGTGACACCAACCTGCCTGTGTCGGAGTCTCTTGTGCAGGACCACGATGTTTGCCTGAGCGTGGTGCAGTCAGCCACAGCATCCAGGAGAAGTGGGATGGCTCTGTTGGACCAATTAGGTGTTAGCTCTGAAATCTAATAACAAGAGGAGCTAATTATTCCCTATGCAAATATCACAAGGCTATGTTCTGTTGATTTTTAGAACAGATCAGCACTTCATTTTAGCGCCCATGTGTTTTATCTGCATTGGTTAGCTATCACTCCTGGATACCTGCATCCCTCTGAGGGCTACTACTGTCACGAGTCTTGCTCCTGAGATGGAGGCTGATTTCATTAGAAATCGGAGATTCATTTGCTGTTGCCTGTAAATAAATGACAGTTTAAAGATTTATCTGGTATCCAGTACTTACCCATCTGAGTTTATCTCCTTCCACACCTGGGAGAACCCCGCTGTTACAAGTAGTTCCAAGAAGTCTCCTCTCAGTGGCTTCTCTGGTGCTGTGATTTACCAGTAGCAAATCTGCAGTGTGCTGAAAATGTGTTGTTGGGAGCATGTAATCTCTTTAGGTCTATGAGAAAATAAGTTGCACAAAGCAGAGTGGCTTTGCCAAGGGCAGGGTTGGAAAGAGGAGAGTCAGTGAAGGGAACAGCTCACCTGGGAGGTTGGGCTATGACACTGTCTGTTCCTTGCCAAAGATTTAATGCATGGCAGGGAGCTGTACCCGGGTCCCGGCGGCTGAGCCAGAGGCCGGCGGCTGACAGACGGATCCTGGAACAGTCTGTGCCCTGAGCACAGAGTTTGTAACAGCCATCAGCTTTTAAAATGGCTTTAGTAACCTACATTCATTCACTGCCCTTGCAAGGACTGTAATTCTTAGCACACACTGAAGCTGCTAATAAACCTGTTGGAAGTGTCTGCAGCATAAGTCAACTTCACTGAATAAAATTATTTGGCACGGGTGTTTTAAAAAGTAAAGTCCTCTGATCTCATCTGTAAAAGAGCTGCTCACCAAGCAAGGTGGGTTTTCCTTAGTCCTTGCTCCATTTCAAAATCCAAAATACTGGAATTCCCACTGTATTTCTCTGGAGACTATTTCACAAGTAATACACATTGCTGCTGAGCTTATTTTCTTGCAGCTTACATTGTATTTACCCTTTTATGATTTGATTGCTTTTAGACCTATCAATTCAGCAAGACACTGGTATTACTTTTTGAAGCTTCTTTTTGCTTCTTTTTGGTTGTCTCCTAGTCTAAAATCTGCAACTCTTTAATTCTTTCTTCCTGAAACCATCATCCTATTTGTAGGTTTCTCCTTCTCAGAGTTCCTAAAAGAATATCTGTCTTGTGATAATGTGGGAAGATGTATATCGGGCAAAAAGGCATGTTAACTTTCTGCAAGTTATGTTTTTATTTAGAGTTTAGATGAATTTTGAGAAAACATCATATTGACATGACACTAGTGCTTTTGTTAACTTGCTTCTGTTCCCAGTCATTTCATACCTATAATATTCCACCTCCTCTGTTTTGTTTCTTTTTTCACTTCTATGAAGGGTGAAACAACTCTCTGTTGTGTTTCTCTGTGGGCAGAGAGAGCTTTTTCAGAGCCTTTCTGCAGCAATGTATTTGAGATAGTTGTCTGCCATGGGCTGGTACTGTATCCTCTGGGCCTGTCACTTTATTCACTCAAAACATAATTCTCCCCAAATTGTCCTCCCTTCGATTTTCTCACCTGGACATGCTCATACTAAGGATGTGGTCGTAGCTGGGGCCAGGAGACTATTTGAGATTTTTGATTGCAGGTTGTTTTGTACTTTTTTTTTTTTTACCAGGTCTGTTGACAGCTGTAACCAGAATGTGTGCACTTCGAAAAGGTACTTGTGTTCCAGTGTTCTGTGTTTTTATTTCTTTATAAGGTTTAGAAATTGAATAAAAGCCTTCCAGATCTCTGCAGGAATATGTGTAATTTGTCCATCATTTCTGGATTTCTAGTGGTATTCTCAATGGGTGGAAGTGCTTTTTCCATTTTTCCCTCTCAGTTCTAGACATCTTACGTAGATAGTGTGTCGACAGGTGTTGATGGACAAGCAATTTACAGTAATCTCTTATGGTGCTTATTCTGTAGCTCCCTGAATTATAAGTGACATGCTGGCAAAGCTGAACAACTGATCACCAGATACTGGCATAGTATTAAACATGGCTTCTGAGGCTGCTCAGAATTTCCTTCAGCCACTGTCTTCTTGGATGTCTCAAATATATGAAGCTCTCCAACAAGCAGGAGACTCTATATCTGCTTCACTGCTGAATTTGAGTGGAGTGGGTCGTAAGTCAGAAGAAGAGAGGAAGCAGGACTTGGAGAATAATGGAGGAGTTTATGAGGATTATTCTGAGGAATCAGATGATGAACAAGACCTGGACCTCTGGGATGAGGAATATTTATATCCTAGAGAAGATGGTTACATTGGGGGTCCTGATCTTGCTTCACAAAACCTCCCTCGTGGCTCTGACTTGGGTCCACAGAGGCAAAAACGGGTTAAAAACACCAGCACCTTACCAGAGCACTGTGTTGAAAACACCAGGTCTTTGACAGCCAACGGATCCTACTGGACAAGTGAAGATCTCCAGCCACTTGATCGGCTTCCTCCCATCGCTGAGGAAGAAGGTGAGCCCTCTGTGAGGATGGGAGGTCATGAGCACAACCTCAGCTTGGGTGGCTCCTTAAAAAGTAATAATGACAAGGCAAGTTCTGCAGGTAAGCAGCCAGCATGCACCCTGACAGTATTACCCAGACCGTTCTTTTCCTGGTATTGATTTGATTTAGTTGCTAATCTGCTCATTATGTTCTGTGTTGTCTTTGTTTCCCCACAGCTAAAATAAAACTCCCCAAATCCCAAAGAAAAATCTAACCTTTCCAGTTCTTCTCTCATTTGTGAGACTAATTTCATTGAAGTAAGTGGAAATCTCCAGGGTGAAAGGCTGTGTATTAGAAGGCAATCAGGCCCTGTTGCTGCAGCAAGGAGTGTTTTGCTCCCCCCCTGTTTAGTTTCTTGTAGAAGGACCCTTCAAAGGGAATGTTTAGCCTTAAGCCTTTGCTTTGAGAACCATCTGCCTTTGCGTCATTGCTATTAAAGATATATATAATCTCAAACCTTGTTTCTTTGTGCCAGCAATCTCAAGATGTTACTGTGCCATGTGCTGTGAAATGCTGTACTAAAAAACCAGACATATCTCATGATTTTATGGATGAAAGGCTCCCAAATCGCTTTCCTCCCCTCCCACCACCCCCACAGGCTTTTCAAATAAGACTGAAGAGGACAGCAGGCAGGAGATTATGGAAAGGAGAACTGAGTTTCATATTTTCAGTTTAAAATAGGCCTAACTATGACTTCTGATCATTAAGTGACAGGAACAGCTTTTCAGACGATGGTGTTCAGGGCTGAGTTTCAGCCTTGTGACTTGTACTCCCTCTATATCACCATTAGTGATGCTGAAAGTTTCCTGAGTCACAGAGGTCTGATGGAGATTTATGTCCTGACTACACACAGGAAAGCTGCAGTCCTGCTGGCACCATCCTTGGGTCTTGCTGGGATAAAGTTGCTCTTTACAAACATCCAAGGAATGGGGATAAGGGAGGAAAGGGGACTGGGGGGACTGGGTCTGCAATATGGGGCTGATGAAGAACTTGACTCACTGAGAATTTTCAGAATTTGGCTTCAAATATCTAAATTCTCTTCTTTTTTCTTTTTTTTTAAGCAGGCAGTAGATACTCTTGAAAATGTGTGTTTTATTATGACCAAGAGCTTTTTGTCACTCTTGGCTTCTAGGAAAGTCTTACATATTTAGCCTTTTCTGTGCAGACTGTGGAAGATCAGACTGTTTGTTTTCGAATTTAATAGGAATATCAGACTGAGAGGGTATAAACCTTGACGGTGTTCTTTAATGAATGTTAAAATTAGCTCTTTTCTTTATTACTATTTCTCACAATGTTATGGCCATGGAGTAAATAATTAAAAAGAGCTTTTGGTCTTGTTGTTCTGTCTCCCCAACTGGGACTGCTTGTTTAATATTCCAAATGAACCATTGCCAGTTCTCAGGTTAAGTACCTCGGAGCCGTATTTCTTGGAGACAACCCCTACCTTCTGGTATCCTTATACATCTCCTGTCTGATATCTTACCCCAGGGTTTGTTCATAGGCATTGAGTCAATGCTGCTGCAGGGCTGGATTTACTGTGTGTGCTTGGATTATGTGCCTAGTGTGTGCACAGAAGTCATGGAGCAGGGCAAATAGCGTAATTTCAGGCAATGCTGGAGCCAGGGATAATCTTGACAAGTGCTATCCTGGGCATACCTTCCTCCTGCAGAGTCTGTACACCCCCAAGAGGGGCTGTTAGAGCAATTCACAGCAAATCCTGGGGCTCAGCCAGGTGCCAAATGCATCATTCCAATGGTAGCCTCCAGATCTTTGTCCTGTCTCTGTACTACACCCTTGCTGACAGTGGATGGGAGGAAAGGAGATGAGCTCTTGGGGAAACGGGAGCCAGGAATGGGCTGCTGTCACTGTCAGAGATGTTTGTCACCTGCAGGCTTGTTTGCAGGGACGTCTGAGAAAGAGGGTCCTTAGGAGTGTGTGATGAACCAGATGAAGCTTCCTAGTGAGAGAGATTTAGAGTGACAGACAGATGCCAGAGTAACCCATCACTGCAGCTAAAGGGGAGGGTCACCCTGGACCTCTCTCCCAGCTGAGAGCAGGTACTGATCAAGCTGCTGTTGGAGTCCCTCTAAATACTTATTGGCTTTCCTTCTCAGTAAGCTCTCTGGAGCCATTGTGGACTGGAAGGCTGACCTTTCAGAGCTCCCCAGCACCTACCTTCCTGCTTCCTAGAGCTCTCTGCTTCCACACGGAGCATTGCATAGCTTTTTACACCAGAAGGAACATCATTCCAAATGCTTTCAAATAGGCTTTAATCTTTTAACCTCTGCAAGGCACTGCACGAAGCACCATCCAATGGTTTTAAGACTTCATAGTCATAAACTTGGCTGTTTGAGGGTTAGAGGGCTGGGAATTGATGCTTTTTTTTCTCAGAACTAAGTTGTATAATGGGAGAGAAAGTGCTGAACTGTGATTTGAAAATGTCTTCCACAAACTCTTTGATGTGAAAGAACTCGTTTTGCTCTTATAAGTGAACTTTCACTTCCAAAACACACATGCTCTTTGTATTTTATTTTTCAACTCTTTATTTCCTCTTTTTCCTTTAGATTCATTCTCTAACATCAAGAGTGTGAACTCTTCTGATGGTAACCTAGACATGCAGAGAGACTGTAATACCCTGGCAACTTAAAATTTCAGTCATGGATTAAAATGATCAAGAGAAGATATTTGAGGTATCCTTATTTCTGTTAGCTTTGTTACCTAACCCTGAGTGACAATGTAAGCAAGTGTATGGACTTGCTGACATTCAGCAAAGCCATTTAGTAGCATCAGAATGAGCTTTGAACATTTTCCCTTTCATTTGGTGGTTCCCCCCCCTCCATTTCTGCAAAATACATGTTTCTTGTTTATCCTTATATTCTTTTCAGAACATTGCATCTTGACTTTATTTCACTTAATGTACCACATTTCTCTCCACAATAGAATATTTTAAAGCTAAATTGGCACAAAACAGTAGCAAAGCTGAATGCTTTTTGTTGCCATGGAAATATTTCTGGGCACTTACTGAAGACCTGGTTGCCAATAGTAATGTAACAGAGAAAATAGATATGCTTCATTTAGCAGCCACTGGTGATTAAAGAGCCACAGAAACTTGTTACAAGGTCATTCCAATATATAGTTTATTGGGTTTAGGGAAAAAAACCCCACAGCTCTAGATGAGAATAATTTTCTTTTAAGAGAGATGCAAACCAAAATCCAATAGATGTTCCCTTCTGTTAAACTGACAGCATGCTTCTGAGATGAAATAAAATAAAGTTGTAGCTAAAAACCATCATTACCCCTTCTCCTTTTTACCAAATATGTTTTTGATCATATTTTTGCCTCCCAGGAAATGTTTCCTAACTCCCAGAGTAGATTTTCTTAGGCTCTAAAGCAGCATGCACATTGTTGAAAACCATTTTTAGCCTTAAGGATTTAATAAAGTGTTTGAGCAATGAAATTTTTGGGTTCTTGAGTAAAACTTCTGTCAGACACTGTGAGGCATGCTAATCACAGGGTGCAGGCTTGGCTGCTGCTGAGCCCTGGTCTGTAATTAAATGATGCTAGTAAAGTTGTAGCAAGGTTTCCAACAAACGCAGGAAAAGTTTTTAACTTTGGGTGCTTTTCATTCACAGCTTATTAATGAAGGGAGTTCAGGAAATATTGCAATGCCAGGTGTTTGTTTTAAGAAGTTAGTGATGGGAAGGCAGTGCATGCAGATCCCTGCCACCACTTGCAAGTGATTTAGTTGTGAATTTTGCAAATACAGATGAACTTGGTCTTGCAGATCCGTGTCTGTTGTCTGACCTCTGTGTTTCTGATAAACTGTCTCACATTGCAGAGCAGAGAGAGACCAGCCTTTGCATCCCCCTGTGGCTTAAATCCTGCTGCTCAGCTGACTGGGGGTGGCTGGCAAGAATGTGGCTGCCAAATCCATCATTTCACATTTGGCTTAAAAAATTGAGAGAAAAAAAAAGCATAACAGCAGAGCAATGAACCACATCAAAAAGTAGTGTACTCCAAGTAGAGGGATAGATGTGGCCAGTCCATCTTCTTTCCAGCATGAATCTATAGGGAAAAAAACAGTAATAATGAGAAAGGTGAACAGCACTCACTGTGCCATGAAAAAAATGGAATTAGCCCACTTCTTCCTCAGGGCCCATGTCCTTTGCAAAGAAAAAGCCAAAGTGACGAATAAGTTAGGAATTTCAGCAGACACTGCCCTGAAAAGGCATGGGGACAGACACAGCAACAGAGCTGAGTTTTCTGAATCAGAGCTGAACTATATTTGCCTAGCAAGTTCTGTGATGGAAGAGTCTCCCGAGCTGTCTGACACTGTGTTCATAAACACTGGTGCAATATATAGGTGAGCACGACACTTCAACTGCAAGAAGTCTTTGGAGATGTTCCCCCTTCAACTAGACAATCTCAATGCTAGCCAAAGGTGGCATTTTAGTTGCACTAAAATAATTTTTGTGACCTTGGAATGCTAAGAAGTCTGACATCCTGATAGGAATCTTGCCTAGATGGGTGGATAGTGCTCCTCAATACATGTGCAAGGGGAGTCACACCCCTGAGGCCCTGGGAGTTTTTAAAACTAGAAAGCACTATTGCATCTAGTTACCTTGGCCTCCAGCTTCACAGGGGTCATTGATTTTTGCCAGTAATTGCTGTAGTAAAGGAAATTATTCTTTCTGCTGTATATGAACACTCCTGACCTCAGTAAATGACCCTTCATGTGGGCAGGAAATCCTAGGCAAGAAGTGAATTTTCATTAGGTCCTATAAAACCATATAGTGAAATATACCCACGACAAAAAGATGCTGATTATGTGATAAATTAAATTTCTGCTTGAACTTGAGACTAAAATAGGTAGATGGCCAGTCTCCATGTAAAGAAGTGAAATGTTTATGGATTTTATCACCTGTCTGGGTATGGAGCCAGCCAGTGTTCTAGCCAGAATGTAGCCCTATAAAAATCAGTGCCTGTACTCCAAGCAGGACACTTAAAGAGGCTACACTGAGTCAATAGCATCACAAGGACTGAGTGAAGGAAGGCAAAGGCAGACAGTGGAGAAAAAAAATCTTCACAGAAAATACTCCTGGCAGCTTGAGTGGGGTGAAGCACAAATGTGACTAGGGACATGCATCTGGTCTCTAAAGAATGCGGTACAAGTCTGCAGCTTTATGAAGTGAAGTGCAGACGTGAGTTTGCATTGAATACCTTCTCTCTGGGAAATTCAGAACCACTCAAAGTGTTTGTGCACAGACTTTTGTCCTTGTGAAGGTGGTACAGTGTTCCTATTTATATTTAAAGTACTCCTTTGCAGTTCTGTCTCTTCAGTGTTTCAAAGTATAAGGGATCTTCATCCATGACAACAAAAGTGAATAGTGATGAGACTACACAACAGCCCTGAAAGGAGGGTGAGTTGCGGTGTGTCAGCTTTACAGCTGGGGAAATGAAGCCAAAGAGTGGTTCAAACCACAAATTTTCCAAGATGGTACCATTGCCAGCTCTGTCTTGGGCCTGTCAGCATTGCTGTTCATCCTCAGTCAGGGATTTTGTACACAGTAGATCAGTAGTATGGGCTTTCACCAGGTTCCTTGCTTGGTGGGCAGAGGTTCCTCTTGCCTGTCTCCCTAGAGGCATGAGAAGGGATGATCTGTTCAGGAGTACTTGTCATCTAGAAGGTTGCATAAGCTGTATGGAGAAGGATGTATTTGGGAGGATGAAGTGGATTTTGCTGTTCAGAGCAGTTACAGAACAAATTGTGTGTGTGAGCGTGTGTGTTTGTGCATGTATTTTCTGATCCACTCTTGCTAAGTGACATCCTCTTCCCACTCCCCATATGGCAGTTGCGACTCTATCTTCCTCTGGGAAGGTTGTTTAGGACTCAAGAGACTTCATTTACCAATAAACAGCATCTTGGCAGCATCTGGGAAATGCTGCCTCTCTCCTAGAAATCCTACCTCCTCACCTTCCATCTCCTACTACAGACGAGGCAGGTGTGAATGATCTCATTGTGTTGTGGTGGAGGTTACGTGCAGGCATACTAGCAGCATTCTGTGCAGAGCTGGGACATAGTATTTCTGTCTGCTGATACAAACAGTAGTACTGGTTGTCTTTTTATTTTTTTTTGATGTGTGTGGGGTTTATTTTTGCGTTGCAGTTGTTGCTAGTTTGGCCTGCATGTGCTTAGTGAAAGCATGGATAATTCATCTCCCCTTCCCTCCTGACCTCTTTGCATTGCTTAACAGCACAAAAAAACACTAATGTAAGCTTAGATGAGACAGGATCACTCTGCCAAAAGGTGAGGTGGTGTTGACCTCTACTTTTTGCCAGATTGGAGCGTGGATATGACTTTCTTGTGCCCAGTAAATTTTTGGCTGTTGTGAGGACCTAGTGGTAGAAGCCATCATTTTGAGTGGCCTAATAGGCTCCTGAAATAGGTTTTGTAACCCAGGGGGAAGACTGCAATGAAAGAAAATAGGGAGATTGCAGTAATGGAGGTAAAACTGTGCAGTTTTAAAGACAGTGAATGTTCTTGTTGGGCTGTGGGGGCCTTCCAGGTAATGAGGAAGGTGTGGTTGGACTGTACCTCTGCAGACGATATTTGTGTGATTCTCATGCAGTTTTCACAGATTTACTTAGGGAGGCTTCATCAGTACCTATTTGTGGACCAACATGAATGACTTTGGTTGAATCTTAGATCAGTCCATAGCAAAATCTATAGAAAATCCCTTCTAATGACTATGAAAATAGGTCTCATGGCATCATCGCCCTGCCTAAAAGTTCCCTAATGTCCAGGTAGGTGCTCCTCTATCTAGAGAGCTCAGTACCCATGTGAGATAAAGCATCCCTGGAGAGACTCATTGCACTGTGCCTGAGGATTTGCCCCACCCCAAGCTGAGCACTTGGAGGCATTTCTCTCCTCAGGCTGGGAGAGATTCAAGCCCATACTGTCTATACAGTAGCAGCATAATCTGTGTGGGAGTATTTTCCAGCAAATAGTATGAGAGTGGTGGTGCTGCTGGCGAGAAAGCCCTGAATTTGGATTAATGAGAGCACTGAGGTTTGATGAAACTCCGTGTTGCAGGGTCAGTTTTGGGGTCTAGACTTATTGCCATAAATAATGTAGCTATAAAACCCTTGGGCCTGAGTTTTACAATTGCCAGTAACTGATGTAAAACTGCAGCTGAGATACAATGTCCTTCCCCTATCACACAGAAGTGCTACTTCTCATGCCTGGCCCCATGAACAAGCCCCTGTGTGGTGAGCTGGACCAGCCTGTTCCTTCAGCCAAGAGTTACAAAACCCTTCCCTATTACTTTTGAATCAGGTGAGTTGGCCCTATGATTGCTAAAACTGAAACAAGAGGAAGAGGGGAAGGGGAGGAGGACAGGCTTGTCCCTTTTGGATGACTGCCTCGGTTCCGAAGGCATGTGAGTCTTGTTGCACCACATCCTCACCCACTGCTGATCCCAAAGTTGGTGATTTTCCCAGGAGTGCTGTGCTATCAGAGGTGTTACAGCAGTGGTAAAGGGGGACTGTGGTGAATCAACCCTCTGGCAGCAAACAAAGTTTCAATTAGAAAAATCAGTGGGAAAATAAATATCTGCCTTGTTGCAATGCGGTTGTTATCTGTAGCAAATCCAAACAAATATCCTTTCGAGGGAGTTCATTTCCACCCTGTTAGTCAGCCAGCAAAGGCTTGTGGGTGTGAAGCTGGTGGTTGGGTGCTGTGAATGGTATGGGTATACGCTGAGTCTCACAGGTTGTGAGTGTGGAGTAGTGAAACAGCTTTACAGAGGAACAAGACTCAGTGACCTGTGTTTCCTAAACGTTTCCTTGACCAGTTTGATTCCTGCTAGATGAAAGGACCTAGTGCCAATTCAGAGAAACTTCCTTAAATGTATTGGAGGAAGCTTGAAAAGTGACTCCATTGCATTATAAGAAGCCAAGCAAACAAATAGAAGAGGTGATGGATGGGGAACCTGAAAGGATTCAACTCGTGGTACGAAAGCTGCCTGGAAAACTGTAATAAAAATAATACTGATAAAAGTGAAAGTTTTTTTTTTGTTGGAAGGAAAGGACAGTGTTTTCTACTTCATCAGCCATTGGCATCCAGGAGTTTGTTTAGTTTCCAAGTCCATGAACATTTACAGCCTCACACCCCAGAGCACACACAGCTACACCTGTGCCCTGCAGTGTCCCCAGTGTAGACATGACATCTGCTGACAGAAGGTGCTTTTCTGCCTCTGCAGCTGCATGTTTTCTACAAACAACCTAACCTGTGCTGTCAAAGAGGTGTAGGCTGACTCATGGATGAACTGCATCCACACCAGGGGGTTTCCTGGCTTAGCGGTGTCTCCTACAGTGTGTAATCTCTTTTTTCTTCCAATTCTCCACAAATCCTGGGCCTGTGCTAATAGAACCTAGTAGCATAAATGAAGCCTGACTCATACTTACTCCACATGTAAAATGTAAAGTAGGTGATTGGGAATATCAGGGATGATTGTGGTTCAGCCTCTTGGCTGCCATTTCCTATAGCCGTGGAAGAACCTTAGACAGCACAGTGAGAATCAGTTTGAAGTTGAATCCCATGTGCCTGTTTTTAAAGTCCAAATTTGGAAGTAGGAAAAAAAACAGGAAAATATGTTGGTTTTCATGCTGTTTTCTGTGGGCAGTTCTCTATTTCTTTGCACAGCAGTGCACAGAATTGGAGCGTGTTGCTCTGACTGGTGTGTTGTTCCGCTATAGAGGTGCTTGATGGTCAGAGAGAAATAATGTCGTCTTCTTTCTGATTCCTCTATGACTTTTTTGTCGTTTTACTCTTTTTTTTTTTTTTTTTGTTGGAAATATCCCCTGGTTTGAAGGCTTCCAAGTTGTGATTCTCTCTGCCTGCATTGCATGCAAACACCTGAATGCATTTGCCTCGGGGAGCTTCCCAGTTGGTTTGGTCATGGGGTGAAGACAAATGAAGAGGTGTTGCAGAAAGCAGGGCACTGTCAGTTTGACACTCAGCAGAGAGGGGCAAACCTCACCTGTAACACTGGACACCAAATGGTTCCCTAGTTGTTATACTTAGCAGGAAGGGACAAAAACAGATAGTGGTGGGTGCAAGGAGAAAGCCCATCTGAAGGCTGCCTTCTCCTTGTTAGTAAATGACCAGTGGATTTTAGTCAGTGGTGCCTGGTCACTGTGCTCAGTCTCTTTGGCCATAATGGCACGTGTAGAGGCATGGGTCTACTCCATAAATTTTAAACAAATTTGGAGTCTAGGGGAACGGTTTGGATTGGGCGCTCTCCTCAGTCAAGCCTGTAAATCAGGTAGTTGCATTACTTCCTTCTTCAGTTTGAACTCCCAGTTCAAGTGGCTGTGACAGCAAGAGCAAGAAAAGAAGACTCCAAACTGACAACAACTACAAGAGCTGTAGTTGCACAGGAATTGGTAGGAGCAACTCCACTTGTGTTGCTGCATGTTCCCTATACAAAATGTTCCTTCTTTTTCTGAGAAGCTTTAACAAATCCCTAGTTTGCGGCAGACCTTTCCACTTTTTCAGAAGGAAAGCCCTTTTCTTTCTTTGTGTGGTTCTGGGTTTTGCTGAGGTAGGAGCTGTGACAGATCACTGTTTCTCTCTGTCATCCTGATAATGAAAATTTTAAGGCCAGGCCTGTGTGGCTGTTTCTCTAACAGCAAAGAACATGGCAACGAGTGCTCCTGGGATGCTCCGAGTGTATGCATTATGCATAGATGCACTGATATTGTCTGGTTATGTGATCAAATACGTTTCTTTTGTACAGTATTTGTTTCCTTCAGGGCTTGGTGATGTTCCCATTGAAACTCTCACTGACTTCCGTAGAGCAGAATCAAAACCTTTAAGACCGAAGCGGACACACAAGGGCAGCGTTAAATGTATAGGAAAAACAGAAATTTGGCATTTGCGCAGTTTTCATTGTTCAGCCAAAATGACTGTTGTTTGTTGCTGTTTTTTTCTTTAACACACAGGCACACAGGATGTATGCAGTACATCTATACTTCACACCTACACTATGTGTTTTATTCAGTAATTTTTTTCCTTAGGTAAGCTTGGAGCAAATGATAAGTTATTCTTTATACTTGGTAACACTGCAGAGAAATCTTGAATTATTTATTTCATGCATTTTAGCTTAGTGTATTTGGATGCCTGTAAGCTAACTTTGTAACTGATTGGGTGTTTGAAATTTCTGAATAAATAATGGTAGTTTGAAATACCTTACCAGAAAAAGAGGTCACCCTCCTTCCTCCCCCACTGTCTCCTCTGGGGGGAAAAAAAATAATCCCACATGCCTCCTTATGAGCAGTGGGAAGTTGATTCGTAAAACAGATGCTGCATAGAAGTAATTGAGTTGAAGTTGCTAGAAATATGTATATGCTACACAACATCTGCAGATCTCAAGATGTATTCATTATCTTTCCAGAATTTAGATTGTAATTATGGGTCCTTTATTTAAGTTTCCATGGTGATATAGAAAATGTTTCCCCCTTGTCCTTTGCTAATCAGGACACTTGTGTATTTGAATGGTGATCGTTTTCCTCTCCCCTGGGCAAAGTTACTTTTATTAATACAGAGATATTAAGTTGACACGGAGCTGTCTGCTGCTCAGGCACCGAATCAGTAGCAGACGTATCAAGGATTTGCTACAGATTCCCCAGTGCCACCGTTTAATTAGCCTGGATGCTTCCAAATGTTTGTGAGAAATAGCAGCCACTGTCATAACATGTGATGCAGTCGTGCTTTGGGGATTGGTAAAGCTGAAGTCAAAGTCAAGCGGCCAATAATATATCAAACCAGGCCAAGCTCCTCTACTCCATCCCTTCGCCCTTATCCATCTGTCCTGGGGAAAGGCCTCTGCTGTGTCTTGCAGGGAGTTGCAATCGGGTCAGTGGCCTTACAGGAGCAGTCCAAGGGTGCTGTATCCATGTGGCCTTTCCAAAATTTCCTATAATAGTCAAAATTGTACACCATGTTAAGGCACATTTATTCAACTATACAGCCTCGTGCCCACGGACCCAGGATTTTAATGTTACAGTTGTTTTAGAAAATGGTGAAAGATGTGATTTAATTACTAAAGATGCTATTTTACTAAGGATTTTTGCCAAGCTGTTTAAGTGAAAAGCAGACTTTAGTGAAACTAGAATAATTTTTATTTTTTTATCTTAACCACCCAAAAGAGGCACATATAGATAGAACTTAACCGCTTTTGCCAGGCATTTAAATAAGTTTTGTAGAGCTTGCATGAGCCTCAGGTAGTGAAATGCACGTAGTTGGCTGAAAAGGAATGCTCAGTTTTATGTGCTTTGATTATTTGAATAGATCATAGCACATTTAGGCCACAGGGTTGTTACACCTTGAAATAACTTTTATTTAAGAAAATTTCAAAGAAGCTTATTTTTAACAACCTACATAAAAATAATAATTTTTTATGGTAGCTGTTCACTGACCATTTACAAACTAATGTCTAAAATGTTTTTGCTTTCTATCAGAATAGGAACACTTAGCTTTTTCCTTCAGTTGAGGAAAATTTCCTAGAAGGAACAGCAGGCTTATTGTCAAACTGGCAAACCAGACCAGAGGGTCAGATGTACCAGCCTAGTGCTGGGCTGGTGGTGGGAGCAGTTGGCTTTGGTGCTCCCAGCATCCTTGCTCTGTCCTCTCTGCCCGGGGAGTGCTGTCCTCTGTGCAGCAGCAGGAAAATTTATGGAGCTGTGACAGCATTTGTCATTAAGTTTATACTGCAGATTTTTAACAGACCCAATGCAGTGTGTAAAACCAGGATCCAGTTTCCCCACCTGTAGCTGTGTGGTTGATGTGAGGTTTGAGGTGGAAGAAGGTGCTTTCCCTCCCAAACCAGGCAGTGTCCCTGACACAGGTGCCCTCCACCCCTTTGCCTGCAGTACCCGTTTGTTCAGCTGCTGGGGTTTGCCGTGGTGATTATCAAAGCGGGTCTTGGCAACCATATCCTACACTCCATGCTCAAGAGCAAGCAGTGGCCTCACCACACTTGACAGCTGGCTTGTTCACTCACATGCCTACAAACATGACAAACACCCCACTGCTCCCTTCCCCATGCGTTGGTGGGTCAAAACGTCCTGCTGTTGTGCGTCCCTGATGCTGCCAGCAGGGAGATCAGCAAAATGCCTCTGTGTTTCCATCCTGACAGAGCAAGGCCAAGTGTATATATAGTAAGAACTGAACCCTCCTTCCCCCATCTGGCGGGTATTCACACACTAATGAGGGTACAGTCATCTCCTATGCAGAGCACGTGCTGGCAGCAGGAGGGGAAGGGCATCACAGGGACGTGCTCAAATGCGTATCTTCACTTTTAAAGGTTATAATTTACATTGGTCTCCCGAGTTCGTCTGCTGCTGGCAGATGGAGTCGGCAGTGCCTGTTAGCCACGTGCCATATTTGTGTGTTCGTGGTACTACCCTGAGCAGGTTACATCTGAGCTGCTTTTTCTGCACGAAAGAAGTTTCTCACTCCACCTTAGCAGGAGCTGCAGGGGAATGGAAGCGTGGAAAAGTTTTCAAGTCCTTTGCTTGCTACTTTGTCTTTGCACATGCCAATTATTTTGCAAGTGGTTTTCTGTGTGTTGTGTCTTTGTGTTTGTCTCTGTGTATGTCTTTGTCGCAGGGTACCTGTCGTGAGGCCTTGGTCCAGTGGGGGAAGAAAGACACACAAGACACACTAGGACGGTGAGACAAGAGATGTCTGCCTGCTCAGCACAGCAGGCAGCCTTTATTGAGCATGCTAACTTCTACTTTCCCACACACAACATGAACATATTTTCACAAAGACATCCAGGAGTTCAAGCACCTGCACATTATCAAACAGTCTTAACCTTGTACTCCCTGCAACCCAAGACCGTGTCCATGGAAACCATCTAACCAGCTCCACTGCTCCCATGGAACACGGCCTAACTTTTGCAATACCTCAAACTTCAATTGTGGGGCTACGACTTCACCCCACATGTCTTCATTCATTAAAAAAAAATAGTTTAACATACAGAGTTGGGTGAGGTCTAATAATATGTACACAATATGACATTCACAGACTTTCCAGAGGTTTGAAGAAGTAGCTGATTATCAGGTTCATTCCTCAAACCTCCCTAAGCCTTTGGTCCCCTTTTTCTCCCCAGAAAGTCCACCTGAGAGCCAAAATTCTGCCATATCCTCTGGCTTCTTGGCCGAGCCAGCAGACTGTCCAAAGCCCAAGTTGTGTTTTTCTCCCAGTGACCAGTTACGGGGAGGATGAAGAACAGTCAGCATCTCCAGGCAATAATGATGAGGTGGTTAAGCAGTTTGAGATCTCTGTGTCACACTCACAAAGTTTTTGATCAGAACTATCTGAAAAAGCAACACCAGCAGGAGTGGAGCACAGACCCAAGTTCAGCCACTTGCCTTCCAGCCACAAGGAGAATAGTACAAAGGTATCTGAATGCAAAGGTATTGTTTGCATGAAAAAGGCTGAAGAACTTGGACTCTAAGATCTGTAGCTTCAGCACAGGAGGGTTCTTGCAGAGAACAAGTCCTGGTTCTTGCTTTCTCTCTTACTAAACTTGGTTTCCTGATTGGTTACCTGCAGCTAAAATACTTAGAGGAAGGAGTCTGGATCAAAGACTTGCTGAAGTCCATGAAGATCTTTCCATTAATTGTATACAGTTATCGAATTCTGTCTCCTTAACCCACAGGGATTTTCATGGATTTTTACTGGAAATTTTACCAGAGTAAAGACTGCAGGACTTGGTTCTAATTATTTTTCCTCTATACCACCATCTCTTTAGAAAGCTTTTTAGCAGAAGTTAAATGCCTCTTTTGTAACCACTTTACAAACACAAGGTGAACAGTGAATGAATTATGCTGTATAATTTGCCAGTGCATACGCCAAATGTCAGGCAATGACAGAAACTAAAAATTTATGGCACAGAAGGGAGGAGTTTTATGATCTTCTATGGATTAATGTAATGACTCTTTTATACAAATAGAGATGAAATGCATTTAAAAACATAGCCATTTAGAAAATTGGCCTCAACACATTCTAAAATCTGGAGAAGTTCATTAGAGGGAAGGGCCATGAAAGTGCCCTTTGTTTTATTTCCATAGAATGTTTTAATTTTGAATTATAATTGCTTGATTTTAATGCACCCTTGAGTTGGAGCAATCATTTGAAGATGTGTCTCTCCATCAGACTCTTCCTCTGGTACAACATGATGCAGGGTTGCTCTTACTTTTGTTTTTGGAAGTAGTATTAATACTGGTTAAATAGCTGTTCAGAAACTCGAAACCAGGTGTTGAAGCCTGCTTTCACTGAGAAATTTGGTACTCTCTCCCATTCCTCACTAAGCTCAAGATTAGTCCTTTCATTACAGACAAATGCCTATAAACTAATCCTTGGGTGTGCCAAGTCACCCTCAAATCCAGAGAGGTTTCTGAGCATGTAGAGCTGCTATTACTGCATGTAGAGTGATATGTGCACACACCTACACCTCCTGACATGAGACCTTCCTTTGGGAGAAAAGTGGTTGGGGTAAATCCTAGATAACCCCACATCCTGCTGCCCTCCAGTTACTGGTCTGAGAACTTCATATGTATGAGAGTCCATGTTGCCCCCTGGCTGGTGCCATGGTCACAAAACATAAAGATCTGTGGGAGTAAAGCCATCATTGTGCCCCAAGAGTGTGTCAAACACTGTTCCAGCGGAGCAGATTCTCTGACCTGTCTGGGGTTGGAGGGATGAAGGATCTTTGGAAAGTGCTGAGTCCAGACTGGGATCATGGCATATTCAGACTCTGCCTGAGACTTCTCTTCTCCTCATGTTCTCTTAACAGACCTTTTACACATATTGCTGGTAGTTTTAATTTCTTACAGAAGCAGAAATCTATAACAAACTTAGGCACAGAGCGAAGTTGAGCATCTTGGAGAGCCCTGAATAGCTTCTCTCCCACTCAGCCTTGACATACGGCAAAGTCTTCTCACATCATGTTCTTACAGGAGATTTTCCTTGACCCTCTGTGTCTGTTATCAGTGTCGTGACAGTCTGCACTTTGGTCTCATTTGCCTTTAATTTTTCACCTGTTAAAAAAAAATCTTTGTAGTAAACTGAATAGATCTTGGAAGGAGGAGTGCACTCTGCAGGAAGGAAATGTTTGGAGGATGCTCTGGGGAGATGAACGGCGTGAATGCCAGCTCTGCCCACAGCCTCTCTGCAAATCACCCTGTTAATAAAGAGCCTATTTTAGTTCTGGAAACATGGAGTCTTCTCAGGCTATTACCCAGCGTGTGGTAAATTAAACAATCTTGGCCTGATTGCATAATGTCACTTGAAATTTAAGATCCTTTTTCTCTTTAACCCCTAAAATTTACAAGCCATTTTTGTTTAGATTTATTGTAATTAGATAATGATTCTGCTCCTTCGAGGCTCTTCTAGGGAGATTTTTAGCACTTTAATGGTGGCTCATCTCAAAATAACCAGGAGCAGGAGCACTGCTTGGTCTCCCTGCATCAGGTTTGTTTTGTCTCAGTGAAAGGGGGCACCTGGTGCAAAGGGTACTGCAGTTGTTTGGAACTGGGGCTGTAGCAGGAGCCAGGCAAGAGGATTGCTGCTGTATGAGGACAAATATGCCTCAGTCTCACTAATTTGTATCTCTGCTGCTGTTACTGTCTTCCAGGAAGTGAAGGGTTGAAGCTGGGAGCTAGGAGTACTTCAAGTCCAGAAGTACCTAGATCCATATTGAAATCCTTTCCTCCTCTGGACCATATTTAAACAAGTTCTTACCTTTCATCATGAGTTTTTCTTTCACTTTGGAAAATCACAAAGAAAAGACATACTTTTATTTTTTTGTGTGTGTGTGAAAGCACAGGATTTCCCAAGATTTCACAGAGAAACATGGCCTCGGTCAGCACAGGTAATAGGGACACATAAACTCTTCATCTGTGTTTCTTGCTGGTCAATGACCTATGTGGTGTTAATTTAGTAAGATCTACCAGGCTCTGTATTTTAACTCTGGCAGTGTGTTTTAGGAAGTGATGAGACCTCTCAGGACATTTCTTTGGCACACTGTAATGTTTCATAAAACTGAGAGATTGTGTGTCATTTAAAAAAAAGAAAGATACTGTAGATTAGCCAGAACATTTACCTGCCAATGTGAGGGTGGACTTCACAGTATTTTCTAGCCTGATTTTCAGTGTTTGATGTGCCAGTATTTCCCTCTGTCTTTGGAGATATCCCAGTTCCTGTTACAGCTTGATTAGGAGGTGATGCTCATTCTTTCATCTGACAGAAGTCACAGTTTCTTCACGGCCAGTTCTCCAACCTTAAATACAGACTTTTCTGATTTATTGGTAATTTCTGTTCCCCAGTCATTCCCCTTGCTCCTTCATTGTGGACACAGATGACACGACAGGGAAAGTTTGGGGAACAGGATTCTTAAGAAAAGTCACATTCTTCTGATGTACAGTACTATCTGCCCTTAATCTTAGAATTCTCTGTGGGGACTCTTGGCTAATTAAAGTTCAGATGGTTAGATAATGCTGTCTCAACCTATATCCCTGATGCTGTGCTGTTTATTCATGTCAGGTATTCATAAGACAGTTGACATTTTCTTCCTTAAAGATCTCTCAGGTAAATTACAGGCATTTTACTGCTCTGACCTTTTCCTTTACAGGAAGAACTTTTGTTTTCACCGTTTATTTTGTGAATATAATGTTAGAACGGATGTAATTGGAGAGGTGTAGTTGTTCTAGCCTGTATAGTTGGGCTATTACCTGTAATGATCCTCTAATACTGGTATTTATACATGATTATCTCTTACCAAATTACTTTAAATTTAAAGAAAAAGCCAGACTGCTTCCCTGAATGGTTTTGGTGAATCACCTTTTCCCTTCCTTTCCCTGAATACTAAATTTGCTTTCCTAACACATTCATTTTGCATTTTGTGCCTGAGTCTTAGGAAGATGGCTTGCTCTATTAATATATTTCTGGAGTTCTCCTGTTATGAGTAGACTTTTATGGCTTTAATGTAGTTTTTGAAAATTCCTCTATTATTGATCTAGATATTATCCCAGCAGGAGTCAAACCCACAAGACAATTGTGTGAGGATAATTTCTTACTACAGAAGCATTTTATTCTGAAAGCCTGCTGTGTGGTGTGTGCTTTGAGGGATGACCCACTGTTTAAAATGTGTATTAGACATTGGCTTGCTAATTAAATGCCTTAAGGAGCGCTGGTATCCATTCAGTCTCAGTAAATGTGTGGAATTTCTGTTCTTTTATTTCTTGCTTACGCTCTTATGTTTACTTCTTTCTGTTTTCTGACTTTGTAGAGAAGAATAGCAAAAAGTCAAATTACTTTCTACCCTCACTCAAGACTTTCAGCTCAAGGCAGAGGCAAAACAATGAAGGCTTTTGGTTTCAGGATTAGGTCTGCCAAATGGGAGGATGATGAGGAGAAGAAATGGGGTTTGCATTTCAGAAGGGAGTGAGAAGAGCACTCACCTGGAATTTGAGAGATATGAATCTGGATCCCTCTTTGCTCCTGAAGGACCATCTCCCATGAGGAAGAGGAGATAGTTACAAAGCTGTGAGATGCTCTCATACTCCTCTGTTGAAGTGCCTGTGCTGGAAGCATTTTACTGGGAGCGAGAGTGTGAGACCATTCATAGTTGAAGAAAGGGGATAAAGTTATTCTCCTAATTTCTGAGCTGTTAAATTGAAAGGGCAGCCAAGGAAAGGGGCAAGGACTTCTGTACACCTTCAGAAAATGTTTCCTGAGTATAATCCCCATTCCCCTTGTTGGATTTTGTGTGTGTATGTGTGTATGTGTGGAGCAGGTATGCATTAGAAACACCATATTTGCTGCTAAGGCCAAACACAGAATTTGTTCTGCTCAGAGAGATTTGGGCTTTTTGTTCTAGACAGAGGGATGTGTAGAGAATCATAAAATGGTTCAAGTTGAAACCTTTAAAGTTCATTTAGTCCAATCCCCCTGCTGTGATCAGGGTGCTCAAAGTTCCATCCAGCCTGGCCTTAAACACTTTCAGTGCTAGGTCATCCACAGCTTCTCTGGGCAACCTGTTCTAGTGGTCTCACCACCTCATAGTAAAGAATTTCTTCCTTATATCCGATCTAAATGTACCCTCTTTCAGTTTAAAACCATTACCCCCTTTCCTGTCGCTACAGACCCTGGTAAAAAGTCTTTCTCCCTCTTTCTTTTAAGTTCTTTCTAAGTATCAAAAAGCAGCAGCGAGGTCTTCCTGATACTTTCTGCTGTCCAGGCTGAACAACCCCAACTCTCTCAGCCTTTCTTCATACAAAAGGTGCTCCAATCCCCTGACCATTTTCGTGACCCTCCTATGGACCTGCTCTAACAGGTCCATGTTTTTCCTGTGGTGGGGACCCCAGAGCTGGACTCAGAACTCCAGGTGGGGTCTCACGAGAGTGGAGTAGAGGGGCATAATCCCCTTCCTCAGCCTGCTGGCCACACTGCTTTTGATGTAGTCCAGAATGCAGTTGGCTTTTTAATTCATCCATCAATTCCATATCTCTCTGATTTAGAGACAAGGATGTTGTGTAGGACCATCTCAAAAGCCTTAGAGAAGTCTAATTAGATAATATCTGTTGCTCTTCCCTTATCCACCAGTGCAGACACTCCATCACAGCAACCACCAGTTTGGTCAGGCAGGTTTGCCCTTTGTGAAGCCACATTGACTGTCACATTCCTGTCACATTTCTGTCACATTCCTGTCATCCACATGCCTTGACATATCTTCTGGAAAGATCTGTTCCACAATCTTTCTGGGCACAGAGGTGAGACTGACAGTTTGGTAGTTCCCAGGATCCTCCTTGCTGCTCTTTCAAAGGACGGGTGTGAAGTTTGCCTTCCTTTGGTCACCAGGGACTTCACCTGACTCCTGTGACTTATCAAGTATGAGGGAGAGCAGCTTAGCAACTGCGTGAGGCTGTTCCTCAGGATCCTGGAATGTATGTCATCAGGTCCCATGGATTTGTGTTCAGGTCCCTCAGAAGGTCTCAAACCTGCCTTGAGGTTCAGGGACTTGAGAGGTGTGGGACAAGCAACTGAGAGTGAAAACTGAGACAAAAAAAAAGTTGTTGGGTACCTCAGCCTTCTCCATGTCAGCTGTCACCAGGGTCCCTGTCTCATTTGTCAGGGAATAAAAACGTTGATTCATCTAAACAAAAGCAAACTAATAGTTTTCTATTAAACACAGTAATTAATATTGTTTTTTTTTAAGATTTAAATTGGAGACCAAATTTGAAAGAAAAAGATTGTTCTGTAATAATGACCCTCTTAAGAACAAACAAGGAGGTGTCTCTTCTTGAGCAGGGGAGTGGACAAGATGACCTCCAGAGGTCCCTTCCAACCTCAACTCCTTCTGTGAGTCCAAGCCCCAAATAGCTGTGCCCGAGAAGGAAGTAATTCTGTTTTCATTGCTATCATCAGCTGTCTGGAAGCACAACTTGTTTTCTTCCACTGTAACTGCTCCTTGCCTCTTTGAAAGAGATGGATGCAGAATATAGCTCTTTGTGCTCCTAAAGCAAGGCCCATCAGGAGATGCATTAGGAGAAGGAATGGCCCTGTTTTTTTCCTGAAAGTGCTTGCAGGCCACATCCAAGGCCAAATCATGATGTTGTTTCCATCTGTGTCCCTGGACATGTAATTATCTGTGCTGCTCCATCCAGAGAGCTCTCACCGGTGCTTTCAAGTGGAGAAAAGATCCCTGTGTTCAAAATAGAGATATCAATGGTAGCAGAAAATGAATCTGTGGTGTGAACCAGAGAAGATTATTTTATTCTCATTAATGAGCCTAACTTTAGCCTGTGGAGTAAGTGTGTAGGAACAGATGAATTAAAACTAATAAAAGCAGGCAGGAAATTAGGGAACACGTCTCCCCTCAGTTGTCCTTTGGGCAATTTTGCCCAAACATGGGATTTGGAGATTCCTGCTTGGCTTGTGGGGCTGGTCATGCTCACCCAAGCTCTCAGAGGGGTGATAGGTTCATGGTGGCACTCTATTATCTCTGTGAAAGTCCTTTCCTCACCAGCACTATGCCCTTGAGGACAATGCCAACTCCTCTCTTTTCCTCCTCCTTCTCCTCCTGCATGGAAGGAAACTGTGATACCCATTCATCAGGCCTTTGCTGTGCTTTTCTGTAGTTTGTCTGACCTGTGTTTTCATGGAAGAGATTGCTTTGGGACTGCAAAGCAGCTCCAAGGTACTTGAATATCCCAGATACTCCATTGGTAATTGCATTTGGTGGTTAACTTTGTCAAGTAAAGGCAACTGGTTTCTCAGTTCAGCCCTGTCCCCTCCATCAAATGCTGATTTAAACAGGATTTGTTATTTTATAGGTTTAGTGCTGCAGTACTCAGAAACTGAGATGAGAGAAAAAAAAAAGACAAAAAAAAGAAAAGAAAGGAGAGAAAAGCACATTTTGAAAGTTATAGGGGGAGGAATTTGTTCTAATCCCTCTGAAATTATTTTCTTGCTGAAAATTGTCAGATCTGGATGGACTAAGCCAACTGAGTTACCAAGACAACCTATCCTATCGTGGAGATGACCACGTATCTGTTGATTCAAGAACAACAACTGGGAGTAGGGGCACTGGGCAGCATAAAGGGCCCAGGATGGAGCCCAGCATCGGGGATGGCGTTAGCCGGGCAGGCGCGGAAGGACGCTTGGAAATGGAGACAGCACCTGCCAACCAGGGATTGGAAGTAAATGATGCTACTGACAGCTCATCGGCTTGGAGCCCTGAGGTACGGTGAATTGTCATTTATCACACATGGTGTAAGCTTTTGGAGGATATTGGGGGCAAAAAAGTGTTAGAGGAGAAATGAAGTGAAAAATTGATCAGTGCAGCCCAAGATAATGGTACTCCTGTGTGCATGTGGGCGTGAACATACACCCCTCCCTTTGTGTTTCCCCTTTTTCTGGTATTTTACCTCTTGCTACTAACACTAATTCACAGAAGCTCTTTTATTGCCTGATTTCTGACTGCAGTCTCTGAACTGAAATTGGAGCCATTAGCTGCCTGACAGCATTTACTGCTGTTTAGCAAAGAGCACTTTGTGGTGGCCCAGGGCTTTGTCACTGGCTCTACGTGCAAGGTGTGTGTCTCGGGACGTGGTATGTGGTCACTGCCTCTTTTTCCAGGTGTTTTCTATGATTTAGACAATGGGAAGCATCTGGAAAGCTGGACACAGCTGGTGGGGGTGGCCTGTGACTTGGCCAAGTGACCATCACTCTGGTCCCCACTGATACCAGGCAACCTCTTAGGGAAGGAGAGAACCCAAGGCTGCTTTCCCTTAGTTCTGCAGCTTTATCTTGAAGCCTCCAGAAAACATTTTGGATTTTAAGGCATTGTAAACACCTGATTACTTAGCATCCCCCTTTTCTCTCCTAATCTCTCTGCCTGATGTGTTGATTTTCATTATTTTACCACAGGGTAAAATGTCTGAAAAAATATCAGCCTGCATCAGGCATATTAAAAGAACAGCACAAAGGTCACACCTGCCTGAGTTAAAAGAGACTGTTCTTAAGCTGTGGAAATGAATACTTCCATCACATTCTGAGCAACAAGGCTTTGAGGGAAAGGTTCCTATCCTCGGAGCAGGCTGCCTGCAGCCAGTTAAAGAGATGGAAGGCAGCTCCTTGGTGCATATGCTCAAGCCCTAAGGGGTGTTTGGAGCAGCATTTTGGTTTGCTGAACAATCCAGTCCCACAAAACACTGCTCATCACATGGGAACTCTGTGTGGCAGCAGCTCTGCCCTCTCTTTGCTGTTTGTCTGCCCATCTGAGGCTCATTTATCCTTTTACAAATTTGATGTGCATTGCTGTGGTTTACATGTGCCTCAGTGTCTCCAGTGTCCTCTTGCATTTCTTTGGAATACATCTCTTGTTTTGCTCCTGGTACCTACATTTTAAAAATGCAAAGAATGATTCTAGCATCAGGGGGCAGATATGCCCAAGACCCAGTTTATCTACTACAAGCGGCTTCTCATCTGAAGGTATTGTGTGCATTAATGAAAGACTTTTTATTGCAGGAACTAAATGTTCTGACATGCCAGAAATGTCCAAGTGCTATTATGCTCCACTCAAAAGACCTCTCTTTAGAGATGGAAATGGTAATTTTATGCCCCTGCAGTGGAACCACAAGTACCATTTCAATCCTTATCCATGATTAGCTGCTCTTTCAGGTTTCTCTGGCAGAAATGGACTTATTTTACTTAGTGAAGTGGATATTGGCTGTCCTGAATGACCAGGTTAGACATGCAGTATCAATCAGTATATTTGGCTTGACTTCACAACAACTGTGCTGGGCAGAGGGAAAGAAATTCAGATGAAATATCTGAACCCCAATCATTCCTTGGATTCCAATTTAAGTGTCTGTATAATCAATACGTTCACAATGCACTTGTAGCCCAGCTGAGCTTCAAGAGCTGAGGGGAGTTCTGTCAATGACTTCCACGGAAGGGAGATTACTGTGTGTGAAGCAAACCTGTACAGGGGTGAGTCCTGGATAGCACAGAAAGGGCCACCCTGTGAGGTCTCTAAAGCTTGGTTGCCCATGGAAAGGTTACTGCCACAGAGTGTGGCATTTCTCTTTCCCTCTCTGCCTCCAGTTCATGCAGTTTTCTCTGCGGTGGATGTGACTGCAGCTCCAGTAGCACAATTTGACATTTCCTGAAATCCAAATCCTTTCTAGCTGTTCAGTCAAAAACCAGATCTCTGACCTTCAGTCTGCCCTACACGCTGCCAGAAGGTGAGATACTTAGCCCTGCTGGGATGGGAAATTGCCTCTTGGATCTTCGTACCTGTGGGTTTATGATGGTGCCCAGGAGTTCACCTTCTCCAGCTCGGGCATGTGGATGAAAGCAAAGTTATGCTGCAAGCACAGTTGTCTCCAAACCTTAGCAGCAGCCCTTGGATGTGCTTTGATTCCATCTCCTCAGTAGCAAATGCACAGATAAAAGTGTGGAGGGATGAAAATGTGGAGGGAAATATGAGTCAAGCACAATCCCATTACGTTTCCTTCTTAAATATTATTTCATCAACCAGACAGAAATAGCTTGACAGCTACACAGAGCAGCACTTAACTTTTGCATAACACCACGCTCTCTCCAGGCAACCTGGCCTACCTTGCATTTTTGTTTTTTGCAGCCTGCTGTTCATACAGAAAGGTATTTTTGTGGCCAACCAAGTCATTTCAGGTGTTGCCCAAGTGGTGTTTTTTCTCCCTTTGACATTACTTCTGCAAGACGTCTGACAGCAGGTCTCCAGCCTCAATCTGCACTCTTGAACTTTTGTGTTCACATGAACAAGTCTTAAACACCTCTGAAAATATGGAAAGCTGGAGCTTTGCACATCATGGCAGATTAATCTGAGCACTAGGAAGGTAGATTGGCAGGAAGTAAACACAAATTTTGATGTTTATCCGAGGCCTTGTTTGAGACACATACCACCCTAGACACTTCTGAAGAGAATTACATCAGACATCCCGAGGCCCATCATCTGTTCTCTGAACAATAAGATTCCTGTGTTGAAAAGAAGTGTTACTTGAAATGCAAAAGAAGAGAAATGTTTGAGGAGGAGGGTGACTCAGATGCTGGTGACAGGCCTTAATTCACCTTCTGGCTATTAACTGAAAATCTTTCCCTAGTACAGTGTATACTCATGTTTAAATACAAATCATTGATCACTATAGCAACCCCTTTATCACATGAAGCACATTCTAGCTCTGAGATAAAAAAGCACTTTTGAACAGAAATGCACACGCCCACTCAGCAAAAGGTAAGGTGAGCATCCATGTTTTTATCTTGTTTTATCAAGATGATTTTTGTTTTAAAAGTAGGTAAAAGATTGTGTGTGGATTGGTCTGCACATGTTGTGCTTGTTTATTTTGAATTTTTATTCTGAATGTATTAGTATCCAAACAGAACAGAAGGAACAGATGCTTCTCTTGGGAGATTTAAAAAGGGTATAAAGAGTCAGTATGTATTTAATCAGACTGTTTTTCTCCATTTTCATTGCTTTAGCTGTAGGAAAAGTATTGAAATATAGGGAAGCATCTAGAAATGGAATTTCAATTTTGTAAGAAATTCCGATATGGTGATTTCCTCTTCCATCAAACTGAACCACAGTGCTTAATTTTTTTAATTTATAGCAGAACAAAATATTAAAAAAGTTAGCAGGTTTGGCTGAATTGTTTGATTTTGCTAATGCAAAAAATATGTCTTGAAAAAAATTCCAATGTATGTTCAAAGTAAAAGGTTAAGTTGGTCAAAATATTTTGTCAATGCCTCAAAATTGACGTGAATGAAATGTAAAAAAAACTTTGTTGAGTTTTTCCCTATGAGGAATGTTTTCCAAATGAACTGTCTCCTGCAAAACATTTAGATATTGATGAAACTTTTTGTTGGAAATGTTTCAACAAGTGCTATTGCTTACTAGAGTGTATGGGGAATATTACACAAATTCAGGCAACTAACAATCATTGCCCTTTCAAGAAACAGTGAGGTCTTTATTTCGCACAGCAGCTGCCTACACTTGCAGGCATAAGGCAGAACAATCTTTTTTAAATGGAATTCAGATCACAGAGACAGTCGAACTCCAGTGGAGGTGTTATTTCTTCCTTCTCTTTGCAGGAACATAACGAAGTGAACAGTGTACCAGCTCATCATGGTGGTCATGAGCCCATCTGCAAATGTGGTGATCTAGATGTCATCTTCAGCTATAAACCCTCAAGTCAAAAGCTGGTGGTTACTGTCTTGGAGGCCAGGGATATCCCAGACAAAGACCGCAGCGGTGTGAACACCTGGCAAGTGCACACAGTTCTGATGCCAGGCAAGAAACAGAGGGGTAAAACGAGTGTTCAGAGAGGACCCATCCCCGTCTTCAAGGACAAAATTGCCTTCAGTAAGCTGGAACCACACGAGTTAAGCAGCCACGCCGTTCGCTTCCGCCTCTACGCGGTGCACAAGATGATTGGAGAGAAGATGATGGGAGAGCAACTGTTCTACCTGAGCAACATCAGCCAGGAAGAGGAAGTGAAGGTGACACTGGTCTTGGAGCCCAGAAGTAACCTGAGTGTAAGTTTGATGAAAGACATATGGGATCCATAAAATTGTTTGTCTGGTGAGCGGGGACCAGCCTTACCTGACGTCTTTCATTCAGAGGTGTTGGCATGTGAGTGGTGGACCTGTCCTGCTGTCACTTAAAAAGTTATCAGTAAGGGGAAGCACAGGATATTTGTTCCCTATGCAAAGCTGTGCTTTATTAACAACAGCTCAGCTAGCAAACTGACACCAAACCATGTGGATGTACTACATCTACACGAATCATCACATGCTGTGCCATTCAGAAATAGTAGGTTGATCCAGGAACCACCAAGGCTAATTATGTCTTAATTTCAATAAGGACAGTGATTCTTGTGCACCATTGTGTTGGTGGACCTGTACTACTGCCAGTGCAGGAGCTACCTCATTTGGCCCTAGCTACTAGCTGGTATATCTCCACATGGTGCAGCTCCCATGTTGCCAGAAATGCTTAATAATGTTCCTTTACGTGACAGATGGAATTGGAGAGGTGGGTCACGGGAAGAGGAACTGGCTGTGCTGCTTCCTAATTTTCCAAGCACATCACAGTTGTATCCAGCTCTGGCTATGCCAATCGATTTGTGTAGATGAGCTCTGTCATGATTCATTGTCTACAAAAAGCTCAGTGAGAGGCTGTGCACACAAAATGAATAAAACATCGAACTCCAGGTGAAGAGGGAATAGAGAGAGCATTGTGGGAGCAAGGAAAGAAAGTAAGAAAATGCACAGTACATGACCAAAAAACCCCAAACTGCAAACTGTATTCCATCCAAAAGCCATTATCAAGGAGATTGACTGAGCATTAATGTAGTAGGATGTTTGGTTATCTCAGAGGCTTTGATTTACAGTAGTGATAACACATTATGCAGAGTTCCTCATCTTTAAAGAGAAAGTTCAGAGATGTGTTTTTGTAAAAGTGACGCTCTGATTCTCCTGGTGCCCCAGCATAATTAATTCTTAGTTATTGTAATTTCTTAAGAGAGCTGTTATCAAATGAGGCTAGAAGATATAAATTGGGGGAGGGTGGTGGTGAATGTCCTGATGATTCTCTCGGTGCTCTTTCCCTGCAGAGTGCAGATTCTCAGCTTAGTCTGTCAGCAATCTCTCACAGTGATAGCGCTTCTTCAACACAGTCCCTGTCGCATGGAGGGGTGCCAGAGCTGCTCGTGGGATTGTCATACAATGCCACTACGGGGAGGCTGTCGGTGGAGATGATCAAAGGCAGTCATTTCCGAAACCTCGCAATTAATAGGCCACCTGGTAAGTACTCTCACTGCTGTTAAATAACACCATTGAGTCAAAATTTGCTTTTTATTTTCTTCCTCGACATATTCAATTATGCCTTTTCTGAGCCGGGTTTCCTTGCAGAGTACCTGATGGAAAATTAAAAGCCTTTATTTCAGATGCGTGTGTTGGTAAATGTTACAGGGTAATTGGAGGCAATCATATGAAGACACAGCTGATGGGATGGTAATACCTGAATGTCTGTTTTATTGTATATACCTTTACAACATCTGATTAAGGCAAAAGTGTCATTATACCCAAAGCACAAGGTAATTCTCAGCAGATCCATAAAAATAAAGAAGCACTTTCCAAGTGTTTATATGTTACCATGTGACCCACAGGGGCCCTGCCTCGTGCCATTAAGTGTTTCCCAGGGCTATGCTTTGTTTAGTCCCCTTGCTGTGCTGCTGAGTGCTGGGTGACCTGGTGCTTTGGGCCCTTTGGGGATCCTCCTGCTGTGAATTCTCTGCTGCTGCACAAGAAAATCTTCTGCAGAAGGAAAATTGGAAAGTTGTCACATCAGGGTCACAATAGTTGAGTTCCTTTCCTCCAGTCCTACAGGAAAAAATGGAAATTGCCTTACAGTAGGTTTGGTTAGTGCCTGAGCTGTCATTAGTCCTTGAGATGGATAGTGCTGCTGTCCGTGATATAGATGGAGTCACAAAGCCATAGCACCTGGTCTTATCTGCTTTGCTGCTGGGATGCCTCATTCAGGGGTTGAATGGCAGCACTGTATTCATCCTGTGTTGTCCTTTTGCCTCCTGTCTGACACCAGCAACTGATGGCAATGTGAAATAATGTGTGTTTTTTGTTTGTCTGTTGGTGTGTTTGCTTTTCATGATGTTTGCCTACTTGTCAAAGATAATAACCTTTGACAGTTCCTTGCCTTCACTGGATTTGACATAGTATCTGTAGCTGCAAAATGCTAAAATTTCTTTTGCAAGATAGTCTGCTCTTTGGCCCAGATCTAGCAAAATATTTATGTAATATTTCAGTGTATGGATATGAAAACTCAAGTTTCTACTAAACTATACTGGAGTATATTACAAAAATAATCTGTGTCATCAGTTAATCCCTCGAGAACTAAGGGCAAGCCTGTGCAACCGTAAAACACCTGACCCCAGTCTGTGTAGTCCTAGCTCATCTTTTATTATCTGTAGCAACACAGGTCTCTATGTGAGTTACTTAAAGGCATGTTCTTGTTAACATTTACATGTTTTATTAAAAGGTTTCAGTCTGGGACCTTTTTTTAGTGATTTAAAGCACAGGTAGACTGAGACAAGCACCTTACTATATGCTCTAACAGGCAAGCTTTCCGGTGTTTACATATGCTGCAGTGTAGATACATCCTAAAGTTTTACTCTTGGAAATGAAATTAAAGTAGTCCCAGTATAGGTCCAAATAAATTTGCTGCATTTTTTTGTGGCATGTTTTCATGTATCTACCCGTGGTATTGGGGTTTTGTCTCTTAGCTGCCCAGAGAGGTGGATTATGCAGCACTTCTGTTCTTAAATCAGGCCCTGTACAAATTGTCTTTTATCTGGCTGGGTCAGGCATATGTGATGCCCACTTTTTTCCCATAAATGAAACATCTTTACTGCATATAAATAATTGCTTTTTACCCTACTATGTGCAATATAATGACCAAATTACTGACATTTTTTTGGTTTCCTTCTAATAAATGTCTTTCATGGTACATGGTTGCTATAAGCTGAGCAGCTCTGTAACTCATTGTCTCTGAATGCTGGGGAGCTGTGTCTGTCCTGGGCCTCTGGTGGGGTGGGGTTTGGCAGATTAGCCATGAGTGCACACGTTATCTTTCAGCATGGGAAATTTTATCTACCTTGATCAGATGTCTCATCCAGCTTTATGGCAGTGGGTGCACAAGAGTGCAGTAGCTTGGTTGGCAGCATCTTTAAACCTGAGAAACATTTTGTGTTTGTTGATGACAAAAGAACGGGAGCAGGATATGGGCAAAGGAGGTATTCCTTGAGAGACTTTTTATTTTAAATTCTGAGTGAATTTTCCATTTCTATGTTTGTAGGGCTTCAGATAAATCTAATTTAATTTGTTTGATAAGATGGCCAAAGTCTTCTGTCAACCAAACTAACAGTCCATACATAGTTTCATAGCAGTTCTTTCTATGTTAAGACTATTTCTAGTTGTTTCTTCACATCCTTTCTGTATCCAAAAGAACTTAAACAAAAAGAACTTTAACATTGTCAGACCAGTGTCTCTCAGTGCTAGATCAGCTTTTAGGTGAAACACAGAGATCCATAAATTATTATAGGCAAATTCTGAACCTATCACAATCTGCTTCTTTTATTCCAAGTCGCATTGTTGCTTCTGCTTTCTGAACTGTTCTTCTGTGCCTACAAAGTTCCCAGCGGTGTGGTGAGAAAAGGAAAACCCAGCGAAGCAGAAACTGAAGGAAATTAAAAAGAAGGAAGAAAACCAGCAGTTGTCTCAGATGCTGGAGGAGCATTTCACTGATAACTCCTCAGGCACTGCAAGGGAGTGCTGTGAGGTCCGATCGTTACTGTCTGAAACATGCTGGTGGCTGAATGAGATGCTCAATAAGTCCTTCAAGAGGTGAACACTAAAGCTGGTATCCCGCTTTCTGGAGGGTGAGGAAAGAGCCCTTGTGTTTTCTTAAATAGGTCCTATTTGTGGTTCTGTTGTTTGAGACTCAGAGGGAGTGATTTCTTTAAAGTATCATGGAAATTTCAGATATAATAGTGCTTTGGGGCACTTAAATACCAAGCCCAAACTGCTATTCAGGGCAGCCATTTATGGTAAGACCAGGAGAAGGCAATGGACAGAATCCATCTCTATTCCCAGCCCTGCAGGCTCAGATCCTACACAAGACCCATATGTAGCCCTGTTGCAGCCCAGTGGCTTTAGTACTGGCTGCTGCTGCCAGCTGCATCTGTGGGGAATGGCAGAAGAGTCTTGAACAACAGCAAAGTCTCCAGCTGTGCTTTTTGCCCACCTTGATCCTCTTCTCTGCCACCTGTACTCTTATAGCATGCATGCTTCCTTCTTGGCATCCTTGCACAGGGATTTCACTGTGAGTAGAAGGAACTGGATTGGGGCATCGGTGATTTTAGGTGTTGAAGACTGCAAAGGCTGAAAAAGTTGGTTTTCTGGAGAAGAAAAGGAGGATGGTGCATGTTTCAGTTTTTCCTGGGCACATCATCTCCTTCACCTTTAAACTGAGTCAGGTAAATATCAAAGTCATGGGTGCTTACATGAGTCATAACCAGGTTAGAAAACAGCTGGACATCTTACAGAAACTTAAATCTGTGTCTTCGGGTCACATTTGTGTGATTTAAGGGTGGTTTGGGCAAGGATAAGTGTCCAGGTGTTGTTCTGGGTAACATGCTGAGTTATAGGCCTAAGCCTACAATCCCTGATCACGTAAATAGATCCATTATAACTCAGGCACTTAAGAGCACTCAAGAGTATGGCTGCAGCATCAGACCGTAAATTATCTGTGTGCCAAAAAGCCTCATGCAGAAAAGCATCTACAGTTTTGTCAGATGTGGACACTGTTGGTATTTTAGTGCTAATGGCTTGTGTGTTGTGCACCTCATTCTATTTGGTTCTTGTAAAAAAAACATTAACCTGTGCTAGTATTTTGTAGGAGTTCATATTTTGTTCTGTAGTCTTGTATTTTCTTAGAACAAAACGCAGCGTGTTCATTTAAAGGGTGTTTATGATAACAAAATGTAACAAGAGAAGCCTACACCACTGTCAGAAACATCTTTAAAAATTTATAACCAGTTACATACTATGAGCATGGTAGTAATACCTTGGGATCACAGTGATGGAACAGGAATCATTTGAACTAGTCAGCGCATAAACACAAAACAGAGAAATGTCTGCCCATGTGATGTTAAACCTTCATCTGCTGCTCTGCTGGGTGCAGCTCTCTCTCCTCTAATCCAGCCTTCCTTCTTTTCCCTTCTGCATTTCTTTTGGGGTTTATGTCTGCGTGTAACGCAATTTGAGAAGAACTATTGTAAAGTTATTCCCCCGCCTAAGAAAAGTCCTCCAAGGTTTTCAGCAGCTGCAGAATTAATCACACATTATAATTACATCCGTACATGATCATTATTATACCAGCAGCATATTAACCCCATTAAACAAATACAATAGCATTAATGCTGGAAAAGACAGGAGGGAGAGAGCAAGCTATCAGGATTTCTATTGGTAACAGGAGAAAGTTCTTCTTGAATTAAAGACTTTTCTGAAAACAAACATTTACCTGAGCCACAGGTAACAATATCCAGGAAACACAGAAATTGCTCCCACAGAAAATTTAGGATCCTTACATTAGGATCTGCATTGCTCTGGTATCAGGGTGCTTGAAAACCATTAGCGGATTTTATTTTATCAGATTATTTGTGAGGGAAGTAAAGTTATTAACCGTGTTACATTCCTGGAGAACTAAGGCACAGGTTAATTCCTTTAATTACTCCAAATCAGACCAAGAAGCTGAGTAAAAAAATTAACTTTTAACCTGCATATCTTGCTCTGAACAGGGAACTTGCTTGAGCTCCTAAAGCTTTGTGATTCATGCTTCCATGTCATTGGTAACAGAAGGGGGACCTTGCCAGGGCAAGATGGGGTGGATTCAGTCCTCCAGAGAGCTTGGTTAACAGAGCTGGAATTTTCTGGGAAGCTTCTTGCTGCCAAGTGCTTGCCAGTCAGTCACAGTAAAATTGTAGGAAAGTCACCTCTCCTTCTGCACCTTCTTTTTGCCCATCCTTGAACAGCTAAAATAAGCTTACAGTAAGAACAGCTGAGAAAGCTTTGTTCTGGGTGAGAAAGATGAGGCCAGATGCAAGTAGCCCCAGAAGGATGTCTTAGTAATGAGCAGCCAGGCAGTGAGGCAGAAGATGAAGTGTGGATGAATGTAAAGCATTGCATGGGAGCACATGTGGAATTCAAACTTAATCTGGATGGACTCAATATTTCACTTGGGAGTGAAATATTAGTCTTATAGTAAATAGCTCTAGGAAAATGTCAATTCAAGGATCAGCAACAGTAGTGAAAAAAACCCAAAACAAATGTGGACAAAATGAAAAATTGATATTTGATTATAAATACACAGTCAGTGGTCTGATGAATACTGTGTACAGTTCTGGCTCCCTCTGTTTAAATAGAATATGGCAGAACTGAACAGATGTGGTGAGGAGTGTTGGAGACAATCAGGGGTATGGGAACAGCTTCCAACGAGCTGTAGCTGAATAGACTGTGCCTCCTACGATGTTACAACAAAGGGAGATGGGGGAAGATTTCACAGAGGTCTACAAGTGTCATTGAGAAAGTGAATTGACAACACTTACTCATTGTCTTCTCCTGATACAAAACCAAAGGATCATAAAAGGAAGCGAGGAGGTAGTGGGTTCTGAAGAGGAGACAGCTCTTCACCTACGCTTTTGAATTCCTCACTACAGAACGTCATGGATGGTAGAAATCTACTTGAGTTCTGTGCAACACAGGAGAAGTTCTCAAAGTTCCACAGAGGATCACTAAATACAAAGACACTGCCTCTGAGTGAAGAAGTTCTTGAGTCACAAATTGCTGGATACTGGGAGAGTATTTGGCAGGGAACTGGCATATGCCGTATTTTTATAGCTTTACTAAGGTGTGTGATACTGGGGTACTGTTGGCTGGATGAACTGGCTGGGCACAGCTCTTCCCACCACATGTGAGACCTGATAAGGCTTAGAAAGACAAGTGTCAGAACAATGGACTTCCAAGGAGCAATTGTGAGATTTTGGGGGGGGATATTCTATGATAATTAGACATCCAGGGATAGCACATGGTTATCCAGTAATGTTTTCAATAGCTTTATATTTATAAAAGGTATATGAAAAGTATGATCTATGTTACAGGGCATAAAAATGAAGATATTTCTGAATCAAAGGAGTGCATTTGAAGTGGATGTACGGTGGTGCTCTCCCACTCCCATCGCTGTAAACAAGAAAAAGAAACATTTTTCTCCCCTATTAAAACAAGCAGAAGAAAAAGCCATTGCTACCGGAGTAGAACTCTCCTCATTGCAAGTTTCAGCTGGAGCTGAATGTTTAGTGCAAATCTGCAGCGACTGTACAGAGCAGTGTTTGCAGGAGATCTGATGACAGGATGTGTAATAAAGCCATGCTGTGGGCACCGCTGCTGGAGGTGACAAAAGCCAGGCTTAAGCATCCTTACATCATGCCCCTACCGTTGCTGTTGCTGAGGTGTGTAACCATCCTTCCTGATAAGCTCTCTCTTAGAGTTCTCCATCTCCTCTCTGAGGCAGCAGCAATGCATAAATGTGGAAAGTTTTGAAATACCCTTGTTAGAGGAGAGTCACCTTGTGCATCTGGAGAGATGTTTGTGTTCTCTTTTAGCTGGGTCAGCCTGGACTAAAGCTGCACCTCCTCAGGGCTGGGCAGTGCAGGCAGATGGTAAGATGGCTCTGTAGCCTAACACATGTCCCAGGTGAGGGCTGGTACTGTAAAATGGGGTGGACATGGGGTGTTGAGGCAGCAGAGAAGAATCACAGAGGAACTGAGCTCCAAGGGGGAGGATATTGAGGTGCTGGAGCAGGTCCAGAGAAGAGCAACGAGGCTGGTGAAGGGACTTGAGCACAAGTCCTATGAGGAGAGGCTGAGGGAGCTGGGTCTGTTCAGCCTGGAGAAGAGGAGGCTCAGAGGAGACCGCATCACTCCCTCCAACTACCTGACAGGAGGTTGTAGCCAGGTGGGGGTTGGTCTCTTCTCCCAGGCAATTGTCAGCAAGACAAGAGGGCATGGTCTTAAGCTGTGCCAGGGGAGGTTTAGGTTAGATATTAGGAAGAAATTCTGTACAGAAAGGGTAATCAGGCATTGGAATGGGCTGCCCAGGGAAGTGGTGGATTCTCCGTCCCTGGAGGTTTTTAAGATAAGACTGGATGTGGCACTTAGTGCCATGGTCTGGTAACCACGGCAGTGTTGGATCAAGGGTTGGACTTGATGATCTCAGAGATCCCTTCCAACCCAGCTGATTCTATGATTCTGTGATTCTAAGGTGTCTCTGGAAACAGCTTTCTTTCCTGAGAGACCTGGACCTTGCTTTCAGGGAGCCCTCATCTCCTGCCCCTCTTGCATGTCACTGCTGCTGGCAATTCCTTCCCCTCAGGCCAAGAAGTGCTTCCAGGGAGCAGTGTATTCCTTTCTGCTGCATTTTAAATTTTAAATGGTCTGTTATCTGATGACTCACATGTTGTGAAGGTTGCCAGATTCCAGCCTCTCCCTTGTGTGAGAGCTGTAAGTCCCAGGAGAGGAGAGCTGAGCAGCAGAGGCTTGGTGGAATAGGGGAAGGAAAGTTGGCTTTTCAGCAACATAGTAGGCAGTTCTCAGCTCTTGTATGATTTATAGAGTAGGCCACAAGCTGCCTAAAATCCAGACTTTTACGGTGTGGGGTTGGGGTCAAAAGCTTGGGTCTAATTCTCCTCCCTGCTCTTTTACTGATCCAGCTGCAGTGAGCCCAGTTCAGAGTAATTCTGCCCCACTGCTGGTTTAATGGGGAGGTAAAGCCAGGACTAATGGTCTTCTGGGTCTCAAACTGAGACCTGGCATGGAGCTGCCATACAGAGTAGCACAGAGTTGAGCTCTGGGGCTGCTTCGCCGTGCGGTGCTGCCGTTTATTATGTAGGCTGGGAGCGTGGGCACGCCAGCTGGGGGAAATTAAGCTCCAGGCCCAAGGCTTTATTCTGCTGCGGCTGTTATTAGTCTGGATTGCAGCATGCTGACATGGTTATACTGCTTTTGGAAATGAGCTAGCTTGCCTGGAGCGCGGGTGGGAAAGTCCATGCGGCACCGTGGGGTACCCTGCAGTCCACAGACGTGAGGGGTCAGGAGTCTTTGGTTGTTTGTTTCCTTTCTAAATATAAATTCAAGCAAGGGGGTTAGATGCTTTTGTATTTGCAGTGTTTTTGCTCACAGGTCAGCTTTATTAATAATGGTAATGCTTAGGGTAAATGAAAGCAGAATGCATGCTATGGTCCCTGCTCCAAAAATGGGAATGCATAAATTAGAGCTGATTATTCCCCTGAGTTGTCATTATCAGTTAGTTCCCTGAGAAGGATCATGACAGAAATGGGTCATTAGAAGAATCGTGGATAAAGTGATTGCCTTTGCAGATGAGCTCTCAAGAGGTGTTTTATGGTTGGGGCAGTGTTGATAGAGACAGAGCAGTCTGCACAAGGAGAGATTTGCCCAGACTTCTGGAGTAAGACGATGCAGTGCTAGCCCAAAATGTGTCTGGCTCCTTGCAGCATTCCTTGATTTAGCTCTTTTCACTCCGGTATTTAAATGCAGAGGTGTTGATATTTTATGTATACGTGAACATTGTTCAATCTACT
This sequence comes from Neopelma chrysocephalum, assembly GCF_003984885.1. Classification (NCBI taxonomy): domain Eukaryota; kingdom Metazoa; phylum Chordata; class Aves; order Passeriformes; family Pipridae; genus Neopelma; species Neopelma chrysocephalum. Next base: position 51,535,427 of record NW_020897693.1, on the reverse strand, counting down.
CATACCAGAGATGAAAGATGAATTTAGGGTGAAAATGATTTGCAGCAAGAACTTCTGTTCCAAAACCTGTATGGAGCCTGGTAGATGCAGTGCTAAAATTGGTCTTGGCAAAATTAGACTTCGTTCTTGAATCTTCACAGACTTTTGTGTAACCGTGGGCAAGCTGCAGTCTCAGACACTCCCAGGTATTAAGAGGTCTTGCTCTTCTTCATGTCAGTGAGATGGGTGCCCAAACAGGTGAGCACTTAGGCATTTTAAAGAATATGAGCCCTAATCTCTTATCTCCTTTTGTGCTTGACAGAGGTGGCATGAAAATAAATACTCTGAATAGTGTAGAGTGCTGAGACACCACCGTAATGAGGCCATTACTGAATCTGAGCATGTAATTAGATGGAAAATGTTTGCCTTCATAATGAATAGATGCTCTTACACATACATTCCTCAGTAAATTGTCAAGTTCATCCTTTCCGTAGTTTCACTAATTTCACTGTGTATCTGGGGATGGATTTTCTTTGGCAAAGTCAACAGGAGGGGAGAGTTTTCCATCTCAGAGGACCAGACTGGACCACAAGGAGGACTAGGAAATGTTTTCTGATGAGACACCTAAAAAGATGCTGCAAGGAGTGCAATGCGGAAAGGGCAAATTACAATCTTTAAAAGTAGTTAGTAAAGCAGAATAACAGCTCAGTCTCATATGTACCAACTCTGCAAAGCAAATTTCAAATGCTAAATATATGATCCACACCTACTCTTTTATTTCTGTTCGGGCAATCTTGATTCTTTTGCCTGGTAAAATACACTCAGCGGAATAAATTTTAGGAGAATTAGCAGCCTGATTTAGTTGTCACTTGCACTGGTTTTGTGCCTGTGCTTTCATGGGGATGAATAGGGCTCCTGATATTATCTCTACCCTGAGCACAGTCTCCTTCCAGCCTTCACGTCCCTGCCTGATCCAGACGATACGTGCAGGGTCTCCACCAACCTTGGTACTGTACAGACAGGGTCTTGGTGCAGAAGTATGTAGAAAATCTGATGTGTATTAAAGAAAAAGCCACGTTTTCTGACTTTGGTTTAAGTCGTTGTTGTACTGCTCAGTTTTATTCAAAGCCAGCTATATTACCCCACGCTTGCAAAAGCTGAGGCCTCAGTCAGGGGTGTAACATCCTAGTAAGAAACTCTTCCATTCGTAGCCTCAAGAATTAACCAGGGCATCCTGAAACAGTATCCTGTGGGGCTTTTTAGCTGTGGCACTTGCTTTAGTGTTAAAACCTAAATCATCTATAATGGCAGCACTGCCTACTAGATCACTGCTGAATTATGCCATATGCTTCTTTGACTCCTTTGGGGACTGTTCAAATGAGTGTTAGGTGTGATGAATCCCACCTGAGCTGCCAGTACTGGTGAAACTCAGAAGGAAAGATGGTATGAAGGTATACTAGGAGTGAAATCTAGACCTCAGTCCTCTCCCTGTCTTCTTTCAAGAGATACAGGCATATGTGGGTGACCTTTCCCTCAAGTAACATGGGAAGATAGTCTAAAAAAGTTCTTTATTTGCTGTTGGTTTTGTTGCACGTTGCCATGCTCAGGTGGGATAGCAGTGAGGGTGTTGTAGCAGTTCTTGGCTGCATACAGCTTCTGCACTCTGCCCATTCCCTGCCCCAGCATAGGCAGGGAAACACACCCAGGAACTGCCAAGGGGTCCAGGGGCAGGATCATTCCAGTGCTGCTCCATGCCCCAGCTCTGCCCTTCCTGTTCCCAGCTCCTACTGTGATCCCAGTCAAATGCCCTCAACTAAGCAGTTCTCAGAGGGTAGAGGGAAAAGCAATGTGACACCAAGGACATATCCAGAGAATAAAGGAAGAACTGGGCCAGGAGCAAAGAGGGGGGGTCTCATCTCTTTGAATTCTTAGGTCTCAGCACTCACCTCTCTTCCATGTCAGTAGAAGTGAGATACTTCATCTTTCTGCCTGTAAATGGGATTGGTTTGGAAAATACACTAAAATTATGTGAAAATGTGAGCTTTCAATTTGAAAGAAATAAAAATTTTAAAGTTCAAACAGGGAACTGTACTAGTTAGTTGCTTGTTTGTATTTAAAAATTAGCCTGGTGGAGATCTTTTACTATTTGGAAATCCCCTTAGCAGAAGAAGAGGATGAATACATAAAAAAAAAAATCTATAAAACCCCTTCTCACTTATCTTTATTTCCAGGGAGTTCCTTGCAGCCTAGACCAGCAGCCAGGACTTACATATGAGGAATGCTTCAGTGCATGTTGTGGTTTGTCAGTCCAAAACAAAGTGACATCTCTACAAACACTGCAAGAGTTGTGTCTGGTAGTTATCTTGCAGAGTTCCACACTGAGTTGAGGTAGAAGAGAGAGTCCTCTCTTGGGCTTTGTGCTTCTGATGGGTCTGAAGTTGTTACAGATTTCAGTCCCTCAGCACCACCAACACTGAATAGTAAGGTGGAAATCAGTCCACCTCTTAATAAAGCTTTTTTTTTTGCCTTTTTTTTTTCTTTCCAGATACCATCAGGAAATTAAATCAAAGCTCTGCTTTTCTGTGTAACAAGTAGGTCTTTGTTGGCAAGATCTAATTCATCGCCAGTGTTACTCTGGGAGCCAAGCTGGCCCCCCCCAGTTAATGACTGGGCTGAACTTTCCCCGCAGTAACTCGATAGCTGTACAGCTGTGCAGGCTCACAATTTGCTCCTTGATTGTCAGTCTCCTGACAGCTTTTTCAGTGGAACAGTTTGAGAGGAGTGGAAAGCCCTGCTTTGGAGACATAGAAGTGTTTTCACACCTGAAGTGTAATTTCACACCTTGTGTTGCTCAGTAGATAAGTGCGTAAAATAGCACATCAAACGGGAACAGAAGAGGATAGAAATGCTGTAGACAAGAGACGGAGGCTTGTTATTTATTTTCTATCTTCAGCACACTCTGAAATAATACTCACTTGCAGGAACCCAGGCAGAGATTACGAAGGGGTTAGCAGAGGACTTGTCTAGCCAAGCAATCTGTCGCTGTCACGTGCAGAGCAAGGTGAAAACTTTTACACTGAGCTGGATCTGTGGAGCATTGGGAGCTCTGAGACCACAATATTAGCAACCACATAACAGAGGTGAACTAATTAATACAGGAGGCAGCAAGAATTTAAAGAATAGATTTACAGGAACACTAAATAGGAGCATTCCTTCCTAGGCATGTTTACTCCTTGTATTGATTTAGATAGTGAATAAAATTGACCCTGAGTCCACGAAAAAAGTAATATGAGGATTTGGAAAAAACTTGAAATTGTCATGGGAGATAAATCATTCCACTGTGTATGCACGTTTCTTTTCCCTCTCTTTCAAGATCCTTTTGTTTGGTATCTCAAACAATAGGCCACAGAGGCATTCTTCCAAAAGAGAGTGGTGGAGAGACAAGGGCAGTCAAAGGAAACCCAGGTAAGAGAGCCCAAATGAAGCTTGATTGTGAGGGAGAGGAAGGGAAGATGGAAACACACCATTTGATGTGGAGAATCCATAGAGATGCTCATAGTTTTAGTTAATCATAGACAGGTTTACTAGGACTGGATACCAGATACCCTGCTCTTTCCAAGAGAGTAGGGCTGAAACACACCTCAGTTTCCTTTTCTCCACAGCTTAATATGAGAAAATCCAAGAGGTCCTTTCATCTGCTGCTTCTCATCCCATGGATTTTACCAAGGAGAGATGTCCAACCCTCATGTGTTATTCACTGCAGACAAAGCTGCTCTACTTGGAGGGGTTTTGGGTGTTTTTTGACCACTTGGGGCTTCCATTTAGTCTGTTACCTGTGCCAGATGTACTATTTCCTCTTTCATTCTGTCCTAGATACCTATGGAAAGCTCTGCCTGCGCAACTCTGTGGGTCAGGAGGTGTCTCGCTGCAAGACCTCCATCCGCCGAGGACAGCCCAACCCTGTCTACAAGGAGACCTTCATCTTCCAGGTTGCCCTCTTCCAGCTCTCTGATGTCACCCTGATGATCTCCATATACAACAGGCGCAGCATGAAACGCAAGGAGATGATCGGCTGGATTTCCATGGGTCAGAACAGCAGTGGAGAGGAGGAGCAAAGCCACTGGCAGGAAATGAAGGAATCACAGGGGACGCAGGTCTGCAGGTGGCACACGCTGCTGGAGTCCTAGTGGTTACCAGGGCAACCTGCAGATCCTGGGACAAAGGGCTGTCTTACCTTGTTCTCAGCCGGCAGAAAACAGCTATCCCGTGGCAAGCACTGTGCTCTGACAGGGCGTGTGTGCTTTAACCTGGCTGCCTGGTGTCAGCAGTCATGGGTATTAAAGGTGGCAAGGCCTGGGAAGCATGTTTAGTTCTTGTCTTTCCAGGTTGTCTTGCATTTTCTACATCCAAATAATTAACCCTGGTGAGAAGCAGTGGGAATACCTACAAAATCCTTTCCTTGGTCATTGTCTTGCTGATTTTGTCATAGGCTTAATCATCACAGGCTGATTCTGATGCTGTTTTCTTCTGGGTTAAACTCTCTCTTCTCTCCCTCCCCTTATTTATATTAATGAAGTTTGCAAATATTCTTCACACGCAGATAGCTCACAAAAAGGCTAACCTGCATGCAGATCACATCCTGTCCCTTTTATTATTGTGTTTCTAAGTCCTAGAAATAAGCATTTGATACCACTGTAGACTGGATGATATATTTTTCAGGCAGCATGAGAAAGCACTCTTGAATTCTCTGTCAACTTTAAAGTGCCTAGACATTACTACTGTTCTCCTGTACTAACAGTTGATATTAGGACTTAACACTATTGATGTTTTTAATTAGGCACCCTGTGCACTTGTTAGCCTGCATTGCCATAGGTTTGCACAAGAGATAATGAGCATCAGTTTTATATTGCATTATACAATGCATGTTTAGATGTTTACTTGAAGTTATGGCTTCTGTCATCATAAATACCAAAAAAAAGACCAGAAAAAGCTGCACATCCACCTTTGTGCCTGAATCACTCTTTTCTGCATCACTGTTTTGCCAATGTGTTAATTTGGTTTTTAGAAGTGAGGTTCATTCAGAAAAGCATTTCTGTGAGCATTACAGGGGAAGGCTTCAGATCTGTGGTTTCTCTGTGATTCAGCTGACCACTACTCAGTTTGCTGAGGGCTATCCTTTAATATCTTCTTGGGATATGACAGGGGACTGGTTTTGGCATGCTGAGCCATATAGGATGCCAGACTATGTCACCTCATCTTGGGGGCGAGCTCTCCTGCAGGCAAGGAATAGGATCCAGGGGACCCCCCAGAGGGGCTGTTGGCTCTGTTGAACTAGCACTGGAGAAAAGTATTGTGCTTCCTGCCTCTCACTGAAAGCAATGCAAGGAGCAGGCTTGCTGGATGAGGTGATGACACTTTCACGTAGTAACTTTTCAGACTATACTGTCCTTTTCCACTCTGTTCTTTTTCCCCGTCTCTGCAAGTTGAAGCCATGGAGATGATGGATAGGGGACGTGTCTCGGTCTGCTGCTTGACTAAGTGGTTGTTTTTGCAGTGCCGTGTGTGACACAAAGGAGGATGTTCATCTTCAAGTGCAGTGATGGTATGTAGGCAGTGAGGTGCTGAGATCTTCAAATGCTATCAGCTGCCCAATCTCCCATTCCCCCCGCTCTCTAGGAGAGGACTGGCATTTCTCCATTCCTGCTGATGACAGCAAGACACAGGAAATATTTTGCTAAAAAGGTTTGTCTGTACTGAGTCACTTCACGTTTTGGTTTTGTCATTTGCTGAGATCTGGCACCAAATTCTGCCTCCTACTGCACTGCAGCCATCTCTTCCTTCAATGGTGCTGTGCAAATCTAACTAATGCAAATTTTGGCACTGGCTGTTTGACCAAAATTGGGCCTCTCTGCTGGTTTGGCTCACATCCAGGCCAGCCAGGCCCTGAGGGCACTGCTGTGACACTCACAGGTTATCACTTGGTGTCATACACACAGGTTCTGTCTGTCCTCGTGAGGCAGACAGAATAATCTGCATGTAGGAGGACTTCTGGTACAGGTGATACAAGTTATTCTACAGACCCTGCTTTTGTATATTCTTATCACCTGTCTGAGCATCATTTTTTCAGGGAGACTTCTGGGTATCATATGCAGGAGGGTTCTCCTCTCCTGTCTAGATAAGCTGGCATATCTGCTTTGCACTACTGGGGCTTTCTGTCACAAAACAGGATACAATCCAAATTCAGCTCAGCAAACAAATATATTTTTGACTGCACTGCTAATGCTGCTGTATTACCAATGCAAAAAAAAAAAAAAAGAACATTTGAGTGGTAACCAGCAGAATAGATTTTTTTTTTTATCACACACTTTTCTTCTGGGAAAAAAAAGTAGAGGAAACAGCCCAATTCAAAAGGTACATTTGCTGATTCCAGTTGCTTTGCAATCTCGGCATCTTTTTTCCCCTGAACTGCAAAAAATGTATATACAAGTGTTTATAATTAATTTTATTACCTGGAATGTGAATACATGATAAACTTACTGAGATTTTCTCCATAACTTCTTGAACCTGCGAAGTGTTGCTTATGCTTCATGATTAGCTAAGGGAAAAGTGTAAGTTGATAATGTGTTTCAGCAGTGAACTGGAGATAACCCAGATTTATAACAGTATGATTAAAAAAAAACTATTGAAAAAGATCATTTTAAAAAGCAATGTAATAAACTGGTTTTGGACTTCCATGCTGTTTTCACAGTAAGATCTTTTCCAAAGATACAGCATTATGGGAATTGAATTTTAATATATAATTTCAGTGTAGAGTATTGGGAGTCAGAGGAAAGCAAGAGAAAACAGCTTACTTAGAGTACGTTAATATCTGAGCATATGTTAAAACTTTGTTGTCCAAGGGAAGCAGGTTGCTGCATTCTTGCTGCAATCTTTTGGCCTCATATTTTACCAGAAAATTTTGGAGTGGGGGCAAAAAGGGATGCAGCAAATGGACCATTGGGGTTTTGGAGCTACTGCCAAAACTGTTGGCATATCCATACCTTGAGCAGTGCATTTGTGGGGTTCATTATGTTCCTACTAAAGCAGTGGAGGAATTTTTTGAATCTTGGGATGAACAAGGTGCTGGGGGTGCTTGTGCTTGCTAGTTGTGTTTTGAGATTTTTGCTGCCTTCGTGGTTTATTTTTCTTTTCGGTGTTGACTGTCTGTGAAACGAAGGATTTGTACCAGCCCTGGCATATTCCAAAGCTCCTCTAATTCTTCCCATTGACAGATTGAATTAGTCATTGCTAATATTGATACAGGCTTGGCTTGTGCTCCTGGTCTTTCTTATGTAAATACCATTGCCCTTTCAGTCAGTGTTTTAACCCCTTGTTTCCTTTGGAAGTGGGACAAGACTGAATTTGCAGAAAGGTTTCCATTCCTTGGGAAGTTTGACTCTCCCTTGGCTCACAGTTGGTGATGGTTGGTAGGCTGGGTCCTGTGCTTCACTGGCCTTCCTCCATGTGGCTGGTGCTTCCTCTCTGCTTCTCTGGTGTTCCAAGGGGGGGAGAGGATCTGTGGGAAGTTCAAGGATCAGGATCGGAAAATACAAAAAACTGAAAACCCGCAAAACCATTGTGTGGGAAGGAATTAACCACACTGGCATAGGCCCAGAAGAATATTGTGGGCAAGTGCCCTGCATACAGCTCTGTATCTTGAACAGCATCGTTCAGCTGGTTGCAGTCTGTTCCTTCCTTGGTCTCTCTCCAGCCAGCTGGAGCTATCCTGCTCTGTCCTGCTAAGCTCTGCTGTTGTTTTATCTTCTGGTTTTAATGTGTATCGACAACTGAACAGAATGATCTCACCATGTTTATATTCCCCATAATGTGATCTTCAGCTGATGCCCACAGAAATGAGTACCTCTTTTAGCCCACTGAGCTGCAGTGCTGGCTCCCTGAAGTGTCCATTTGCAAAGGCTTTATCTGGATGGTCTTCTGCATCCTTTGATTTGTTTGGGTTTCCTTTTTACCAGTGTCTTTAATTAGCTGGACCCTGCTGTGGCCTGCTCATTCCTGTCGCTCTGCCTTGCCTGCGCTTCCCTTCGGAGGTAATGTGGGTTGTGTGGCTCCTGGGGTACATGGACAATACTCAGATATATTTTTAGCGGCTGCAGATCCTGAGGAGTTGTTTGGTGCTTTACACAGTCGACTGATCTTCAGTCATGAATGTCTTTAGATGTTCCTGGATGCACAGAACCAAAAGCTGCCAGCTGCTATTGATCATTTTTCCAGCATAAAGCCGGAGGTGGCAGCTTGGCAGAGGAGCAGGCGTTTCCTCTGGTGGCAGTTCGTTTTCCCCTTCAGTTGGAGCTGGCGATGACCTTGGAGCTGGCGTGCCTGCAGAGCTTGCTTTCCGCTCCCATATTTATCATCGTCTTTAATCTGTATGATCACAGCACTTCATCTCTCTGCCTCTCAGCTGCCTTCTGCCCTTCAGCACGAAAGGTGGACAAAAAGGCTGAGCAGAGAATATGGCCTTCTCCATCACGTTATCCCCGGGCCTGAGGGAAGCTGACTCCTAGAGGGGTTGTCTTGAAGTCATGATGCTCATGAGCAAGACGTTGCATCCCTGCTGTCTAATCCACTTGTGGAGTTTGAAGGTCGTTAGTTGGGCTGTGATACTTTAATATTTACAAAGTAGTGGCACCCGTTCACCTCAGTGTGGACCAAGTTAATGACAGAAGAAACAACCTGTTCTGTATTTGCTTTCTTTTTTCTCATGGGCATTGTGTTCTGTGAAAGGACAACAGAGCCTGAAGGAATTAGTATGCAGGAACATCCGCTTTCCATTTAAAATGTACTGTGATGTTTGCAGCTATGGTTTGAGGGGAAAAAACAAAGCATCCAGGGTTTGTAGAAAAGCTCACACTTCGAATGAAGCACGTTTTCCCCTCAGCATGTGCTACCCCAACAAACACGTTCTCATATCCCAGGAAGCAGTGCTGGCTCTCAGCTCATCTGCTTCTGTGATACAAGCAGCCAGAAGCTGACAGATCCTAAAGCTTGGAAAGACATCCAGGATAATTTCACATAGCTGTTTTGGGTGTTTATTTGGGATCTGATGCAGATTTAACAGGATGTCATGCAAGAAATGAAAACCCCAAGCAGTGGTGGGAAGGTGGTGAGGAGGGAGGGAGGCAGGGAAGGCTCTCAGTGTGCTCATGCTGCTGTAGAGCTGGGAGTCTGCTCACTCTCTACTCCAGAAAGCAGCACAGCTGGGCTGCAGTGGCATCAAGCCTGAGCTGAAACCCAGTTTCTCTGCGTGATTCCTGAGCTCCAGATCTGCTGAAGGCATACAGCCTTTTTTTTTCAGTGCAGGGTGAGCTCGTGTCTTCCTGCAGCCTACACCGTGGGCCTGGAGAAATGAATGTGTAAGTATTTTGTCTCTCACAGCAGCCCAAGGTCATCTTTCTGGAACAGCAAACAGGCACAGAATCCAAAGAAGATCAGTCTGTCATAGGAGTAAGGTTAGCATCTGCACTTACAAATGACAAAGGCTATTAATCCTCATGCTGTAATCCCCAAGCTGTTTGCCAGCTGGCAGCAGGAAGATGTTCCTGCTCAACCCACAAGCTATCCATGTTTTTTCACCTTTATGGAGCAGATATAGGTCAATACTGTAGCCTGGATAAAGAACTTGGTAGATACCATTCATCTCTTTTGGCATTACAATCCCTCTCCTCTCCACACAAGCCATCTGTACAAATTAGATGGTAAGAGGAGAGCTGCAGGCTGGGCTCTCCCTGAGCTGCTCCCCCAAAACAGAAGGTTGAAGGTGAGATTTTTTTCCCTCCCCTCTGCTCCTGAGTTTGTCATGGGAGGATGAATTTTGAGATGTTGCTGCAGAGCTGAACAGCTTGAGAAAAGCTCTGTCACTAGACAGGTTTTGTACACAGAGCAGGGAAAACCTAATGCTTGTAGAAAGCAGAAAAAAGTCCAGTGTTGATACTTTTATGATCCTAATTTTGGAACCTGCATGGGAATTGGGTATTGCCCATCACAGGAACATAAAATCCTGAATCCTACAAGTTATCACTACTGATAAGGCAGAAGGAAGACTGCTGCTTGGCAGCAATGCAGATGGGCTGTGGTAGTCTATATGGTCTCACCAAAAACCTATATGGTCACCGTGTTACATCCAGTGAACATTAGGCAGGCTGGGGTTGGAAAAAGTTCAAGAAGAAACACAAAAACCAGATGGGAGCTGTGAAGCTCCATTTAGACCTGTTACTTGCTCATCTCTGTAGAAAATTGGAAAGCAAATTGTTGGGTTTTACTTAACAGAAGTGGTTTAACAGAAATCACAGCTGCTTGGGCAGCTGCAGGTGTGAGGAAGTTAGGATGTTTCCTCCTGGCTCTTGCATTTCCTCTGGCTGTACTGGGTGACATAAAATAAACATCAAATACTTCAGAGGTGTCTGTCCTCTGTACCATCATACCCAATGTGGGCTGATCTTATTGAGTAATAAGAGACAGAAAGCTGATATTGGCCATGGGTGAAGAACAAGGATTCAGGATCCAGACAAAAGCTAGATTCTTCCTGAGCCCCACAACCATTAATGAGTTGTGACCTCCAGGGAAGGCATTTTATTGTGCCAAATACCTCCTTTTCCCTTCATTTCTCAAACTTAGGATAACATTGCAAATTTTTCTCTTCATTAGCAACTAGGAAATAATATAATTTGCCAGCTTTCCTCATCCCTGTTGTGTCTTGTTAGCACTTTCCAGGTGCTTTTCCTTCATGCTGTCTCCATCATTGTGTTCCCCTTCCTCTCATTAATATCTACAGAGGTCTGCTCCAACACAGGTCTGTGCCTGGTAGCAATATTTTATGTTCATGGTGCTCAGGATAAAACCTATCCTCTGATCTCTTGCTGTCACTACGTGGCACCTCAAGCACAAGTTTTCCAATTAAACTGGTACCACATCTCTCCTGTATTCTTCTGCTGGCATTGCCGTGTTTTGTGTTTTGCTGGGCTGTATTCTCAGCTGTAACTTCATTGACTTTTTCCCAGCAGAGAGTTTTGTTTGTCAAGAAGAGTAAATGAGGTAATCATTCGGTAGACTTAGCATTTAAATACTGCGTGACATTTATATGTGTATATATAAAAATGTTTTTTATGGTAGAGTGCCGCGAGGCATTTGCATGAAGCACATCTCAATGTATATTTGACTGTTGATTTAAATATACTGTATATAATAAGTTATTTTTAGTGTGTATTGACTTCTTTCTATATTGGAACAATATACCACCTCTGGCAGGTTTTTGTTGTCTCGCTGTCGCAGTCACAGCTGGACATTGGCGATGCAGAGACTGAGGTGTCCCTCTCCTCTTTCCTCCATGTGCCCTGTGATGTGGGAGTGTTCCCCCCCAGCAGCTTTGTGAGTACACAGATATAACTCCTGGGGTGTGTTGCCACAGGACAGTGTTGTAAGCCTCTTACTGCATTTCCCTCCTGGAGTTTAGTAAAATAATCTGCCTTGAAGATTTTTCCTTTCTTTGCTGTCGCCTCCTAAGTACATCCCATGGGTGTGTTGTGAGCCAGCTGGTGTTCAGAGTGATTCAGCCCTCTGGATGAGGCTGCATCAGGAGTAATAGAAATCTCAGCTCCCCTTTCCCAGCCTGAGGTCACAGAATCACAGAATGGTTTGGGTTGGAAGGGGCCTTAAAGACACACTTGTTCCAAACTCCTTGCCATGGGCAGGGACACCTTCTGCTAGACCAGGTTGCTCAGAGCCCAGTCCAACCTGGCCTTGAACACTTCCATCCACAGCTTCTCTGGGCAACCAGTGCAGCCAACTCTAAAAGTATAAACAACAGGAGGACACACCATCCATTCCTACTGTTAAACAGCGAGCACTGCTGGCATTCCTCATACCAGCATCCATCATTACTCAGTATAGAGAGATGCTCCCACCAATTACAGGTCAATAAAAGCTCAAGATGATCCAGCAGCGCTTCAACAGGAACCAACAGGCTGCATGGCTGTTTCTCCTGGCACTTTGGTATCCAGCTTTCACATATTGAAAAGAGTTCCCAGAGAAAAAAATGTCTCATAGAATCACAGAATGGTTTAGGGATGGGAGGGACCTTAAGGATTATCTAGTTCCAACCTCCTGCCATGGGAAGGAGCACCTTCCACTAGACCAGGTTGCTCAAAGCCCCATCTTACCCGGCCTTGAACAATTCCATGGATGAGCATGATTGCCCAGATTCTCTGGGCAAACACAATATTTATCTATAAATTAATCACTTTAAATAATAACAATACAGAAAAATTAACAAAAAAGGCCAGGTCTCTAACTTCTGCTGTTTCAAAAGGAAGGCTTCTAGAGCTTGCATTTATTGTTGAATTATTTTTATGATAAATAAATCTATAGAGGGAGGACTGTTCATACTGTAAAGTTTATAAGAAACAAATTCATATATCCTTTTCACTTTTGTAAAGCTCAAAGATTTGCACTGAAAATTGTACCTTCAATCTAGTTAATAAACAGCTGGTATTGACTGGTAAGGCCACCAGGGTGGTTTGACTGTTGTTTCACTTGCTGGGTACGTGCTTGAAGGAGATATCTGCAGTGCAAAACTGTGACAAAAAGATGAAATATATGATGAAAAGATGTTTGGATATTCATCAGGAAGAGTGGTATGGGTTTATTCTTAGCTTTTCATGCAGCTGACAATGAAACATTTTTATTCTATTTAAGTGCTAACGTGCATGATCATACAATATATTGCCTCTTGCTAATTATATGCTGTGTTAGGAATACTAATGTCTAGATGATATCTGACTGGGGGAAGAAAACCAAAATGCATCAAACCCAGCTTCTGCAAAATTCTGGGCTGAAATTACCCCCACACACATACAGCCATCCCCACCTTAGAAACAGTCTTATTTTGTTACGGTGAACGCTGCTGTTGCAGGTTTTTATCAATAAAATAGAAGCAGATGGCTCATGTAGACATGCAAAACTGATGTATCTTCCTTTTTGTTCCCATCGTGGCAGAACGGAGTGAATATGCATCTAGGAGAGGTGAATGTGTTTTGTTCAGAACTGGGATGCAGGTGCCTGGTGCATAATGCATAACTGGGAGGAATGGGAAGTATCTGCCCCCCGCCCGGTCCCCGTGTCCATCCACACTGACAGAGGGGCCCTGTGGCAGCAGGCTGGGGGGGCTTTGGGGGATTGGAGAGGTTCCCATGTCCCACTGTGTGTCTGCTTCCCCCTGCACACCTCCTTTCAACCAGCTCTGTGTGGAGAAGGAGAAATGCTGGCTATGCCTTTGGTGCCTGCTCTTCCCCACTCTGCCACCCAGCGCCATCAGGATTTGGGGGAGAAGTCCCTCCCACCCTCTCCATGGTGGTCCCCCAATCACTGGGTTTCTCGTATACACCAATGACATGTTGGCATCTGCACCAGGGCATGCAGGGGTCAATGTCACCATTGTGTCTCCTGTGTGTAGATACCAGCCTTGTTGACATCCTGGGACACTGAGGGATGTCCCCATAGCAGTTAGGCTGGCCACAGGATGGAAAAAGAAGTAAGTGCTCAAGTGATGAGCTGGAGAGCTGAAACTGGGCTGACATGAAGCCAAGCATGAGGGACATGTCCGTATCTGGTGAGTACTTTTGCTTACATCTACCTTTGATCACGATCTATTTGTGTGAGTGGTTTACTTCTGGCAGGTTGTAGTCCATGCCTACGTTAAGACAGAAAAAGACAGAAGCTAAAAAAACTTTCCAAACTGGTGATTTTGAACTGGGGTTAGTTTGTTCCTCTCAGAATAGCAGTGCCACCTTTGAGGGAGACATGAGAAACCACGATTTCTGCATCCCTGCTGGCATCCACAGGGTTGGCTTTCCAGGACCAGCCCAGAAATAGAGTTTCTTTTTCTGGCGACTGTTGGTAGCTTCAGTCCCTGGAAAGCTCAGGAAAGGCGGCTGGTACGAGACATGTCTGGGGACACCGGAAACCCAGCCCAGAGCCCTTCATCTGAAAGACAGTGGGGAAGTGGGGTATGCTGGGAGGCTCAGAGAAAAACAAGGGATTTTGGGAAAACTCCCCCTCCTTGCTTTAAATTGGGGATGAAAAACGTGTTTTGTTGATGTTCATGGGTTACCAGGCTCAGCTGAGAGGGCTTGGCTGAGGCTGCAGGGCAGGCTGGGGGGTTTGCTCTGGAGTGGAAGCCAGTCCCCCAGCAGCTCCCTCAGACACAGAGGAGGATCTACAGAATCAGGCACCATCTGCAAGCTGCTCAGGGGTTTGGGAGCTCAGGTGGGCACTGCTGCTGAGGTGGTGGCATGGTCTGAGTCGATACTAGCATTGAGCTTTTCTAGCTTGATTATTCATAACACTGCTTCTCCCCATGCATTTTCTGAAAACCACTTAAAATTCTCCCTGCCCAGTCAACCAGCCTCCATCCTCCTACCAACTCACCCTACTCCTCCCATGTAAATCCAGCACTGAGGGGTGCCAGCAATTTCTCTGGATGATTCGAGCACTGTGGGGGGGACCACACTTGTGTTGCTGTTTCTGCAGCCTCACCACGTCCTTTTGGGAATGTCCCCAGCCTCAGGGTGGGTTTTCTCAGGCTGGGTTTTCTCAGGCTGGTTCCCAGTGCAGGGCTAACCAGCATGGAGTTTGTTTTGCTCCTCTGGGCAGACTTGCCTGTGTCCCTGTGCAAGCTCGACACAGGTGATGATGAAGATGCTGGCATTGAACTTGGGGAGAGAGGGGGTATGTCTTGGTGCCAACACTTGGTTAGCTTGGCCTTAGTGAGGCTGCCCATAAATTTGGGAATAAAAGACTCAGGATTTCTATGTGCTTGGTGGACAACTAGTGCAAGTGCAGTGGGCTTAGCAATCCACTTGCTGCTCCTGCTGGGACGGCCCTACTCAGCATCAGCTCGTGTGGGTCTCGCTGGGCTCCCAGCTCCCGGCTGTGTTTATGTTTTATTGCTCTTATTATCCTGTTCTTCCTCCAGCTGCATTTTAATTCCTTGCTTAGAATGACTTCGTTCCTTGGCAAAGCACCAAGTAATGTTTTGTCAAGACATCCCTTTTTTCATCCTAATTTTGACCAGTTGGAAAAGTCACATTTTTAATGTCAGGAAACTAAGTTTTGAATTTCAGCAAAAGAGTGATATCATTTTTCACGAGAGGGTGAAAGCATTCCCACTTCTCAATCAGCTCAGTGGAGGCTAAAGCTGAGCTGTCTGCCATCTGTCTCCTCGCCAGTCTCTCTTCCACCATCATCACTTTTTAACAGGTTGGCCAATTTCAATCACATTTGAGCGAAGGGTAACTGTCTCAAAGGCAGTTTTGCTTCTGCAAATTTTGTCAGCTGGCAGAAGATGGTTTAGAGGGAAGCAGAAAGAAGTAGGTTTGATGGTCAAGGGTTAGTCAGCTGGTCCATCATGACAGTGTAAAGCTCCAGACAAGCTTCAGCATGTGCTGACTTTGGTGCTGTCTCTGGTTGAGCTGTGGCTGTCCAAGTGGACGTGGTGGAATTTGTTTGGGGGTGGTGGGGAGGATGTAGGGAATAAAGAGCACAAATAAGTAGGAAAATGAACTTCATTAGTTCTGCTCTTCCCCAGCTTGTTTCAGAAGGTTTTTTAAGTGTTTTTAAAATGTAAGGAGGTAAAAAATAAATTTTCAAATTTTAAAATACCAACAAATTTTCTTGTACAATGAACTGGGAGATAGAGGAGAAAAATAGAGTTCTAGTACTGGAAGGGTAGAAAGAGAAAGAGCTAGTATTTTAAAATTAAATGCAAAGGCTTCATTCTAGATGCAGGTAGGATTAGCCTCCCTAGGCATCCAGTCCCTCTGAGGCTGGCCAACTGTTGGGAGGCATGAACAGGGTCCAGAAACTGGAGCTGCTCATCTTCATTTGCTGTTACAAGCCAATGGCTGGGAAAGCTTTTGAGGGTCTGTGTCTGATGGAGACAGCTGAGCATGCCAGGCCAGGGATAAAACCTGGTCCAGGATGTAGCTCCTCACATCTGAAAGTTTTCAGGTACAAATGCTGAATGTTTTGGGTATATTTTATCTTTTGAAAATACCTTCTGCATGCTGTGTTTAGAAATACAGTACCTCTGTAGGCATTTGCTGCCTGAGAGGACTGGTGCTTTTGTACACACCTTTTGAATGTTTGGTGCTTGAATTCACTAATTTAATTAACTTCTTCTTTACCACTTGACTTGAGGAGACACAACTGTTTTGAAATGAAGGAACTGATTTTTTTTTCTAATTTTGTGAGACAGTTAAAGTAAAGTAGATGCTAATGTTCTGGGCTTTTGTATTCCCAATTGCTCTAAACCATTTTAAAATATACATATGCTATAACACTGACTATGCCAGGCAATCCTGCTTTCAAAAGTCTAAACTAAAAGAAAAAAGCTGCTCTTCTGTTTTCTGCCTGTCCGGGTTTTATCTTACGCAGTACACATTTAAAGTCTTATCTTCTCAAATAATATCACTGTCAATAGGGACTTTGATCCCAGTTCACAGGTCTGTTTAATTTCCGTTGCATTGAAACATTGTGCATTGCAGCTGGACAGTGATTCCCAACCAGGCATCCCTGGCAGAGGGGAAAACTCCTCTTCAGACAAGGAGGGGAGGTGATCTCTCATGCTCCCATGGCAGGAGGAAGGGGATGGGATGGTTTGGGATGGAGCATCTGCTGTTCATCTTGGCGGAGATCCCTTTCAGCCAGCAGAGCAATGCTGGTTTACACTGACAGGGATCTGTTTCCCTGCACTCTCTGCCCCCTGGGAAAGTGGACAAAGAAAAGTAGCTACATTTGGATTGCAAAAGAATTTCTTCCGGGCTGATCAGGGGTTGGAAATACTTCTTGGAGCCGGCTGAGGAAACATAGCTGACCTTTTGGCTGTAAATTATTGCCTGCTAATAAGTCCTGCTTGTGTGCTGAGAGTAGAGGGGAAGATGTATCTTTGCAGTAGAAGTTGTGTTGAATGTTAAAAAAAAAAATACAGTAAATTTCACGAAGACTGGAGTAAGTGAGGCTGTCGTTCATTCAGCTCTTAGGCACGGAGTAGGTGCTTCTGTGTCTTCCTTTTCTGTCTCTGCTTACAGAAGTGATATTACTGAATTAATTATGACATCTTTGTGAAGAGCTGACGAATCGCTCAAGTCTTCTATTCAGTAGTAGAGAAATGTCAGGTTCATCTCACAGTAAATTTAAAATTACACCAACCTGAACTACTGCTACTGGCAGCATAATAATAAGGTAGGTAATCAAAATCAATTAAATTCCAGTGTCTTCCTATTGTCCTAGAAAATTCAAATTTGAAATTAGTTGGAGTTCATTTGACTTCTCAATAAAAGAAGCAGAGCTTCAGAGATAATTTGAAGTAAGTATATGGCTGTGAGTGATCTTTCCTAAAACTGCAAAGACCAGGAGAGCTGAGTGCATTCACATGTTCATGCATGCTGAGTACCAAACACAGCCAGATGCTCAGAGTCAAGGGAGTAAATGGTTTGAGTCTGTGGCATTGACATGTGTTAGCTGGGACTCAGGCCTGCCAAGACTCAGTTTGTTAAAATTTGGATGAGATATTGATCCAGGGGAATGCCAGTTGAAGTGTGCTTCCATTCCTACCACGTAAGATGGAGGAGGACTAAGCCTGGTACATGCTCCTCTGCAAAGCCTTCTTGGAGACCCTGGAGCAACCAGAGGGAGGGGAACTCCATGTGTCCCACCAGCAGTGATATGCCAAGTTACAACGTGTGTGGGACACCATCTTACAGATCACACGAGAACAGGCGATTGCCCAGGACCTTCAGATGCTGCTAAAATGAATGTTTTCTCATAGCACCTTGCCTTGTTTTTGTCACTGCCTGAGACTTTGAGTCACCTTCAGTAAGATGGAACACGGTTGCCCAGAGAAGTTGTGGATGCCCCATCCTTGGAAGTGTTCAAGGCCAATTTGGATGGGGCTCTGAACAACCTGGTCTAGTGGGAGGTGTCCCTGCCCATGGTAGGGAGGTTGCAACAAGATGATCTTTAAGGTGCCTTCCAACCCCAACCATTCCATGATTTATGGGCTGGATGGAGTGATGGGGATGGGGATGGTATTAGCATGAGTCTCTCAGGAGCTGCAGTGTCATGCACGGTAGTTGTGTGGAAATGGACACAGCTGGGAAGCACAGAAGAAAATTTATTGTCTAAGAAGATTTCCTCTTGGAGAAAAGTCCTGAGCAAAGCCCAGGCTTGGTGCTGGGACTGATCTAAGACAGTATTGTGCTGGTAACTTCACTGCAGCTATTGGCACCAATCTGGCTTTCCAGAAAAACTCATCTTATACACCTCCTTTTCAGCTTGTACAACTCCTCTGGGAATGTCTCACTTCTTCTAGGGAACTTCCCTACACATAGTTGGCTGTACTAACTCTTTTTTAAAAAAGAATTTTTTTAAATATGTTTTTTCATATTCTTCTATCTGCCAGTATTTTCGGGAAAGGGATTTCCCCTCTTTGTCCACACACCTGTCCCTTACACATTTAAGATTGTATTTATTCCTTTTAAACTTTTTCTGGGCCTTGCTGGCTGGACCCTTGGTTATGAGGGTAGGCTGAGCCTGATATCCCACCTATTGCCATAAGGAGGGTGCTCAGCAGTAAAATCCTGCTGTCTGAGTGAGGTGCAGTAGTTGTCCCACCCCACAGCAACCTGCTGTTTTGTTCAGGAGGAGATTTGGGTTGTTTTGCTCTGCAGCTTTTATTCCTGCAGCAATCCAATTTCTGCCCATGGGATTGCAGAGTAGTGCCTCTTTGGGATCATGGGTGTATTTGCCAGGGTGAGACCCAGGGCACAGTGGTGGAACATCCCGAAAGCTCAGGGGAAAAACAGTGTGTGAGGATCTGATGTGGGAATGGAGGAAGAAGGGAGCACTGTAAGTCGGTAGGGAAGAGAATTGTGAGCCAGCGAGAGAGCAGAGGAGCTCGGCTCTCTGCCAGCAGTACCAAATTGGACTCGCCTCTCCCTCCAACCTTTCTAGGCACTGACTTGTGTTTTTCCCAGTCTTGCCCTGAAGTAAGCAGAGCTCTCGCCCTCTCAGTGCCGCAACGGGCACTCAGCACCTCCCGGGTTGCCGACCCTGTCCGTGCCTCTTTCAGTACGCCCTGAAGGGAGGTTTAATGCCCCCCTTCCCACTCCCTCGGGCTGCTACCTCCCTCCCAGTTTTGGTGTTTCACATCCCCATCCTCTGCCGCGAGTCTCAGGCAGCTCCTCACCGCCTGTCCAGCTCTGAGCCGCGGCATATGCTCCATCCTCCGGCTCACCCCGCAGCCCGGCGGCCCGCAGGCACGACACGGCACGGCTCGGCTTGGCTCGGCGCAGCACGGAGCATCCCGGTGGCGGGACCTCCCCCTCCCTCCTCCCTCTTTTCCCGTTCCTCCTCCCTCCCCGCGGCCTCGAGTCGCGCCAGTGATGGAGAGAGCGTCACCGTCTCCTAGCAGCGCTCCTAGCAACGCTCCTAGCAACCGGGCAACATCTGCTCCCGCTGGACCAATCCGCGCGGGGAACATCTGGGCACCCACCTCCGCGGGCTGCGGCCGGGAGGTGATGCGCTCCTCAGTGGCTGCAGGGACCCGCAGGAGCTGCCACCACCGCCACCACCGCTACCACCACCTCCACCGCCACCACCTCCTCCAGGAGCAGCGAGGGAAGGACGGAGCAGCCCTCCCTCTGGAGCCGGGGCTCGCTGGGTGAGTGGCGCCGAGCCGGGGGGACAGCAAGCTGTGGGCAGTGAAGTGGCGTGGGGCTTTGCTGGTGGGATCTGTCCCAGCGGGTTTAGCAGGTGGCTGTTGGCGGGGAGTAAGTTTTGTGTTTGTTTGTGAGCTCTCGGCTTTGCTGCATCGTGGAAGAGGGCAGAGGGCTGAGAGGGAGGCTCACGCACGTCCCGCAGTGCTATGGGCTACGGGCAGAGGTGCTGCTGCTCTGCCGGACTGTAGCATGCTCTACGAAAGGTCATTTCAATCAGAGTCCTCTTTTTACGGTCAGAGCCGAACTCTGAAAAGTAACCATAGCTCTTCTTTCATTGCCTGTTAATGGTGTCATCCTCTGGGATGACACAACTGTCTAAATATAGTTGTCTTATAGCTGCGAGGCATGAATATGCACACATACATGCTCTTTCTTTCTTGCAGGATTTAGACATGTCTAATTTCATTCATGTGCATAAACAAGTGTGAGTGTCTCTGCACACATATGTGAAAGTGCAGAGTTTAGGTAAACTCATACATATCTGTGATAATTTTTCCCCCAGAGTAGGAGATATTCTTACATGCCAGATACTTTGCCAAGAAGGCAAGGCATCAGCCTGGAAGCTGCACTGTATGTCAGGCAAACACTGAAACATGCACTCTGAAATAACTCTGTTGAAGAGAAATGGGAATATGACTTTCCCCTGGACCTGTATTGCTCTGCAGGCAGTGTGAGTGTGTATGATAGGAAATTAATGTTGTTTCATAGTAGCCCTTTAGCAGTCCTCCGAGGATGACAAGAATTAATGGAGAAAATAACATGCCAATTTAAGAGGTGGTCAGGGCAGAATTCATTTTCTAGGTCCGGAAATGTCTGGATATTTAGAGGAGCAAGCTGTATTTTTGCAGTATTTGCTCTGAGAGGATATACCACTGAGGGACTGAAATGTTTTTTCTTAATGTTTTATGATGATGTTTGAAAGAGATGCCAGGAAGCAAGGTCAAAGTTAGAGAATTGGGTGTGACATCAGAACTCTTATTTATTCCTGTTACTAAGCCCTGTGGGGATGCTGAAATAGCACTTTCTTCTCGTGTGGTCCAGCTACTTGCCATGTTTGTCCTGACTTTGCCACCTGAGCCATGTGTTTCTCCTTAATGCACCACCCCAGGTAACCGTTCAGCAGTGCCGTGCTGCCAGAAATGCTCGCTGAGCCCGTGCGAGGGGGAAATCTTACCAGAACTGCTGAGATTATCCCAGAAAGACCCTTTGCAGACTGACTCCGCATCCTCAGGTAACTAACAAGTTTGCAGACTTCAGCTGGTCGGGCTGAGTGAGGGAATTTACTGGGATTAGTGTTGAAAGGGGGTGAACCCGGAATTATTATTTTGTTCTATTGATAAAAGCAGTGGGACTGTAGGAAGCGAGACAGAATAGCCACTCAGCCATTAAGTCTCGTGCCTTCATGCCCTCATGAGAGCTATTCAGATGCTTGTGCCTTGTACACACGTGTGCCCAGGGAGAATCTGCAATTAGGGAGATCTGCAAAGCAATTAGCCAACTAAAAGGTAGTTTTCAAGTGCAAAGCCAGCAGACAACAGTACGGCTGTGGGTCCCCACCTTTCCGTGAGTCAATGAAAGGGGGCTTACTCTGTCTGAGAGAGGGATAAGGCTCGATACGCTGGAAGGACTGCAATCGATTGGCAGTCCGTGTGAAATCCTAGGGCTGGCATGTGTTTTCGATCCACATGTTCATCTACCTGTGGTCTGGTAGCTTTGCATTATCAACTGGGAATCCCACAGTGGGACCAGCTGCTTATGCTTCCCCTGAAGAGGGGGAAAAGCTGCAGCAGAGCATGCGAAATCAGAGGCAGGTTTCAGCCGAGCACCCCCTAATTGCAAGTGCTCTGAAGGTTAGAGACGGGGGAATTTATCACGGCAGTTTGACAGCAGTCGCAAGGACATGGTGATACGTCCTGCCATGTCCAAGTCACATCTCCCGCCAATAAATAAAGGCCAATTTCTGTGTGCTCAGAAGCCTGAGGTTTTCTATTTGTGCATGCAAGAGATGCTCAGAAATGGTTTCCGTCTCAGCCAGCTTTAGCTTGTATATTGATTACCCTCCTTAGGCTGCGATAGGAACCCTGCAGGGCACCGGCACATTTGAGTCACCACCTCCGTGCGCAGCGGCGGCAGGTCTGGCTCGGGCAGCCGGCTCTGTGCTTACCCCCTGCAGATGTCTGCATCAACACCAAATAGTATCGACTCGTACAACCCCTTTCACTGCAGCACTGAGCAGGCAGGGATGAATTTTCTTCCAGAGAAAAGGTAGGGGAGGTGGAGGCACAGGCAGGTGTGGGGATGCTCCCAAGGGCTCACGGACAAGTTCTGGGACAGAGCTGCTGTGCAGACCGGGGCTTCCAGATCCCTCTCCACTGCCTGAGATGAAAAAGCACGAGATTTGGTTGTTTTTTTTTCTGGCTGCTCAATCATTTATTAAACTGTGTCTTAGCTCCTGTCTCGGCAAGGTTGCAGCCCTGTAGAAATCACCCGGCACTAATTCGTGCCAAAGAGGGGTTCCTGTCACTGGGGCAATGCAGGAGCACAGGGGGCAGATGAAGTAAATTTCTTGCAATTTGCAGTTCAACTGGGAAGTTGCCATGCTATAAATCTATTTCCAACCCAATTTAGATAAGATAACCCTCTGTCCAAACATGCCTAATCACTCTGTGAGTACCGCGCCACAGAGCACCATAATTATTCCCGGAGAAACAAATAGGAACGGACACATTCTGCTCTTTTGAAAGTATAATTAAAGCCCCTGCGAAGCTGCGTTTGAGAGCTCCAAAGCTCGAGACAGAGGCGTCTATTCCGTCCTCACTGCCGCGCATGGGATTTATATTTCAAACTTCCATTAGCGCTAATGGCAGCTGCAGCCGCCGTGCCCCGATGTGCTGATGTGCCGCGCATGCAGAGCAGGCACGGCACCGGCGGGGTGTAAACACGGGGCAGCGTGAGCAGCAGCGCCTGCCCTGGGGCTCCCGAGCCCTCGGCAGCACTTCCCGCTGTTGCAAATTGCACCGAGTCCTTGGTGAGCAGCAGAGGGCTTGCGGCTGAACGCTGCCGGGACGCTGAATGCGCTTTTCCAAGGTTCGTCCAGGCTGGAAGGACAAAGCCCAGGCTCAGGACTCAGCGCTCCGCTGGTTAGTCTCCCCGTGGGGAAATTTGGCCCCGTGCCTTGACTTGTGGTGTAGCTCTGAGAAAAAACGTAATGTGATTAAGATGTATCTGTCTCTGAGCTTGAGTGAGGCAGAGGCAGTGACTCATACCACCTTGCTGTAGCTGTCAAAACACTTGGCTCGCGAGAATAGCCTTCTACACAAAAAGCACTGATTCAATATGTTTATATTTAAACAAAACACTAAGGGTCTGATTCACTGCGGCATTACTACAGCCTGTAACCCCAGCCAAGCAGCTCCCAGGCACGCACAGAGCCAGTGCACGCTGACTTTCAATAAGTGTTAGAGAAAGGCTTGATCCTTGAGAGCCTCCTGCAGGGAGAGGGGCCCCTGGAAGGCTTTAGCATCCGTGCTGGTGTCGAGGGCACAGTGCAAGGCACAGTTCATGCTCTCATTCCCTGCACCTGCAGACAGGTGTGTGGGCATCACTAGCAGACGCAAAACATGACACTGACAATGAGACGGGTGGTGGTGGTGGGATGGTAGCTACACTGAGCACAAAAACAGACCTCAAACTTCTGTGGAGCAGCCCTGGGATGGGACTTGTTTGCCTTCAGCTCACTTTCTCACCCTATAGCTGCAGGTGTGCAGGCAGCACCCCTTCCCTCCCGAAGAGAGGAAGGTAGCAGCTGAGCTGGTCTGGGGAAGTGAGTGCCCCAGGCGCTGCAGATTTGGAACTGCTGGGATTTGTCAAGCGGCTTGAGGGTACTTTGCTCCTAGAGTGTAGTCTTTCATTTAAAAGTGGGAACATATTTAAAGCCAAACTTACAGCCTAGAGATGCTCTTGGTGTTTGCTTGTTCGTTGTTTCCCTTCCTTGCTCCTAAACCAAGTTATGGGGGGGTTGTTACAGCTCTGCTGCTTTAGCTTATGTAAGGTCTTTAGGAGTTTAAATACAGTCAACCACTTTGCACCCAGTGGGTACATCCCAGGCTGGTGCTGAACATAACCCCACAAAAGGGGTGCCAGTTGGATGCTCAATGAACTCACTGCCAGGATGGTCATATATATCCCTCAGCAAAATACAATTTTTCCGTCTGCTCCGGCCAGCCAGCAACAGTCCCCATCCTGTGGCATGTGCTTAAACACAGCCTTCCCTCACTCTCCCCTCCCTCCCAGGGTCAGAGTGCCAGTGCTCCTTCCTTTGTCCCTGCTCTCTGCTCTTTGCTGGTATCTACAGGACCACCTGTGCTCAGGGGATGCTGAGTTTCACAGTGTCACCCTCCATTCTCTGGGGCAGGGAGAGAAATTCCTGTGGCATGGAGCGGCAAAGCAGAGGTTTGTATTGAGCTAGTGGAGCTGCGGAACTGAGCCACGGTGCTCTGTGCACTGTGATTGTCTGTGCTGCCCTGCACTCAGGCTGATTTTCAGTTTATGCTTCACACAGGCAGTACTAGGGCTATGCTCCCAGCTTTTTCCCTGAAAAACTCTAGGGAGCAAGTTAGAGCACTTAGAGTCTTGGTTTGAGGGAAAGGATGAGTCCATGGTTGACTCATCTACCTGTGTGCTGGGTTTGGCTCCTTTCCCAGCCCTGACAGCCTGGGTGGCTACAGGACTGTCGCTTCATCTGTCTATACCTTTGTCTTTCTCAGATAAGTGTGAGGAAAACTGTAGAATTCTCCCATCCCATGGCACTGGGAGATAAACGCATTTGTTGTTGTGCTCAGATAAGACAGCAGTGGGATTTCCACCTAGGAGAACCTAATATCAGCATAATTAAATGTCCAGGCTGTCAGGGCTCTGGTGTAACTCAAATACTGGAATAAAACCTGCAAGCAGTGAAGGTTGCTGCATAAGAATTTAAACCAGTGTTTGCAGCTACTCAATGCCAATGGGGTGGTGAAGACCACAACTGTGCCATTGCCCTGGAGAGCTGAGGTGGATGCAGGGAGCATCTCTGGTGTATGTGGTCATCCAAGGTGATGAGAATGTAGTGTTGTTCCACTGCAAGAGCGATAGTCCGTAACCCAGAGAAATGCTGCTGTTTTGTTCAATCCATGTTGGGATGGGTTCCAGAGCAGGGCTGAGGGGTCTCCACTCCAAATGGGCTGTTAATCCACCAGTCAGGAGTTTTCTGTAAAGATTTGTAACATACTTTAAGAAAAACCTCCCTCCTCATGGACTTGAAATTCAGTGAGAAAGCACAAGAACAGTCTCGTGTGAGGGAATTTCTTCTTCACCCCCTTCTTGTGGGTTTTTGATGTAGAGGAAGGAAGGAAGGAAGAGCACATTGATCCTTCCTGCTAGTGAAGGAGAGATACTGTCAGTCCTTGAAATGGTTGTGTGGGTATCTTATTACTCCCACCTGCAGCTATGACTCAAGGAGTCCCTCATGCCCCATGGCAGGATCCTTCTAATGATGTGAGGTCTGTGTACTAGCTGTGCAATACCCTTTGGCTTTTCTGCTGTGACAGGGAAGCTGTCCAGAACCAAATCCTTTATTTTCTCAGAAAAGTTTCAAATGCTGCCATAAGGAGATCTCAATTTGGGGAAGAGAATATTTCCCATAGGACCTGACTTTGAGTTATTCTATGAAGTGGGTCTGGATACTTTCCCTGAATCGACTTTAGACATCAACATAATAAGTTTTAAAAAATGGTACATTTAAAAGTAAACAACAGAATTTTCTTATAAAAGAGAGAGTGTGGGAATTGATGCCTCCCTCAAGTGCATGTGCCCCCTCTTATTGTCTAGTCGATAGCGAAGCAAAGACCAATCCTGGCTCTCACAGGGACCCAGTGTTCACCAGACTGAGTACCACTGGAGTTATGGACTTCATTAAGATGCTGAATTAACACCATGACACATTTCCATAGAGATGAGAGAGCTCACAACAGCCAGCCAGGCCCGCCTGCAGGAGCACAGGCTGCCCTAGTCCTCTGCAGGGCTCTGCTGTGGGGAACCAGACCTCCACTGGGATCTTTTCATGGGACAAAAGAAAAGCCCAATAGTTCCTTCTCTTAGTCCAAAGTTTGAGCCTTCATCCTCTGTGCCCTGAAAAACTGAAGCAACGCAGAGAACAAACCAACTCCATCACCCTCCCACTGAACTGAGGCTCTGCTGCTTCTCTGAGACGACACTACCATCTAGTGAATATGCTCTGTATTGGTTTTCCAGGGAAGCCACGGAGCTCTGCATAGTGTGTGGAAATCAAAACCCATCCCTTGGGCTGCATGCCCCACAGCGTGGCACACGGTCCTGTCCTGCAGACGGATGGTCCCATCCCAGTCACTCCTTATGGTGACCTTCCCACCTTGGGCATCTCTCTCCTGCTCTGTGATGCTCTGGCTGGCCAGGACAGCCAACTCGGCCTGTGCCTGGTGCTGTGGTGGTCAGTCCAGAGAGGGGCTTGCTGTGCTGATAAGCCTCAGGGTGGGTGTTTCAGAAACGACTTCACATTTGCCATCCTCTCACTTGTTTTTCCAGTGTGTTGAAGGCTGCAGATTGAGGCTGAGTGTTGCCCTGGCTGCATCCCCCCTCTGGACCCCTCTTTCCCCTACACACCCCAGACTGTGATGTTACAGCCACCATGGCAGCAAGCAGTACTGACCTTCTTTTCCCTCTTCTTTTCCCTCTTCTTTTGTGCAGAGCTGATCTGATCAGGGCCTACCAAAGACATTAACGACGTCGAAAGTAGCCTACTTTAAGAGAAAATATGCAGAAGAAGAACATTTACATCAAGATTACCATGAGTATTGTCCAAAAGTGAGTATCTCTCTGATTCCAGACCCCATCCTCCCCCGGTTTCACTCCTTGCTGCTAAAGACCCATTCACTTGCTCTTTACTCCCCAGCACTTGATATTACCAGAGGACCGGACTTGTATCCTAAAACTATCCCTCCAGAAACTCCGCTTCCTGGACGACCCCGAAGCCTATCTCCGTAGGTCTGTATTAATTAACAATCTGTTGAGGAAGATTCACCTAGAGACAGAGAGGGAGAGCTATGAATACTTTAAGGAGGCTCCGTGCTATAGGACTGCTTACTCTGACGCACGAAAACGGCTGAAGTTTATGGTGCAGGAGTGCTGTTCCCAGTCGCTCTATTATGAAGAGCTGCACTCGTATCGCATCGTGCCTTACTCTGCAGAGAACGCCGTTTACGGAATGGGCTACACGGGCAGCCACCTGGAGCAAAATTCTCAGTTGCTTATTTATAAAATGAATTAAAAGTAGCTGTTAGACCCACTGATGTTTGTTTCTGAATGCTTGAACTGCTTACTGAGGTGTTAAGGTGAGGCACTAATTGCAGATCAAAGGCGGATGCGTTGGGAGCTGAGTGGAAGGTACTTTGGATAATGCTCTGCAGCCCCCCGCTGTTAAACCCCCCGGTTGTGAAGTACCTTGCTGTACACAGAGAGCTGGTGCAATACGGAGGTCCTTGCCCGCAGAGACTGCGTGCAGCGCGCTTTGTAGAAACAAAGCTGCATTTTTAAGTTCCCTGTGTGTAGATACAGATGTTCCAAATCACTTTTACAGTTAAATTATGCCATCCCTGGTGAAAGGGGAACTGCCCAAAGCAGTGGAGTAGTCTAACAGTGAGGAGTAAAACACAAGTTATCTACTGTAAAAGTATAGATAGAAAGTTTGTTTGAGGAATGCTTTGACCATGAAGGAGTCAGTGCCAAAGGAATCAGCCTTTAGTTTAGGATTTTCAGAGACTGAACTCGCTTGCTACTTACAAGACACTCTATACTGAGATTTGCAAGGGTTTGTGGGTTGGTTTTTTTTTTAATAATTGCATTCACCTTTTACTTATATTATCTCTTAGCTGGTATCTACTTTGCTATTTTAATAAGAACCAGAATGACTCACAAGAAAGATTGTTTCTTCAGCCCATCATTGATGTTCCCTTAACTTCATTTGCCTCTTTCCCTAGCTGTTTCCCTGATACTTCTTTGCATGCTAATTTGCTGTTTGGCCCGAGGTTCACACTGGTGCTAGGGAATAGACAGCAATTTCTTTTTATGTGGAATATAAAAGGCAGAAAAGCAATGATAACCCTCGTAGATAGAGAATGAATGTATCTGACACATGCTGATAAGACCTCAGAGGTTCTGATAAAACTGCTCAGCATTAGTAATAATGTTTCAGGTTAAGTGAAATGTCTAATTTCAATCTGGGAATTAACTTTAGAAGATGTAAATATATATTTCACAAGCTACGACACGCGAGATGTTCAGCAAATGGAATGACTACAAGTGGAAAGTTTTATAGCTGCCAAAGCTATGTCATGAAAATACCAAAGAGTAACATAAGGGAAAAGATGATGCTCCAACAATGGGGTCAAAAGCAAAGATTGCACTATAATCTGGGGAAATGTGATTAATGAGCCTGTAAATTAGCTGTTAGCGATACACCTGCAGTTCACCCATGAGTGACCTGCATCCCAGAATTGCTGAACAAATATGCAAGATGATTCAAAGCCTGACGAAGTCCTGCAGGTCTGTTGGCTTACAGCAAAGAAACTGGCTTTGCCTCGCTGGCTATCACCACTTTAAAGCTTTAAAGCAAAGTAAATAATAGCGCACACTCAGCTGGAGGCAGATATATATATATATATATATAAAAAAAAGAAACTAATTTTTTTTATTATTATTTTTAAAGGCTTTGCTCGTGCAGATGTGGCTGATG
Source organism: Neopelma chrysocephalum (assembly GCF_003984885.1). NCBI lineage: Eukaryota > Metazoa > Chordata > Aves > Passeriformes > Pipridae > Neopelma > Neopelma chrysocephalum. The sequence continues at coordinate 51,506,813 of NW_020897693.1, read as the reverse complement.
TTATTTCTGAAGCATTATACGGTATGAACAAATACCATGGCTTGCCAGGAACGTGCTTTGTGTCAGATTCCTCCTGTCACCCTGCTTAGAGCATCCTAGTTGTGTGAGTTGCACATATCATCACAGGTCTCAGGCACGTCTTAGTGCAGGAGAAAAGGCAGGAAGGCAAAAGCAAGAGGTGTGAAGAACAAAGTCAACTCTGATATCAGTGGTTAGAAGCCGGTAGAGGTATAAGAGATAGAAGAAAGCAGTAAAATCCAGATATTTTTTTTTAAATAATAATAAAAAAAAGGCAACAGTGCAATTCAAAACAAGGATAACCTGCAAACTGGAGAACATAAACAGCACAGATATTGTGGGAAGGCTGGAAAAACAGGGTTGTGCTGTTTGGGAGGTGCTGTTAGTCATGATGAATGTTCAGGTTTTAGTTTTTATTTTGAGACAAGGCATATTTGCTTGTCTTGTACAAGAGGGTGTCTTTAAATCCTTGGTCAGTGCAATTCAGCATCAGAGCTGCCTGGCTATGTGTGGTTGATTCCTGCTGCCCCTGGGCTTGCACCAGCCCCACATCATGTGAATGGTTAAGCTTTCATTTGGTGTGGTTTGAGAAATCTCCAGTTGAAGGTGGCCGTGCCCACCTCAACAGGGGGCTGAGAGAGGCCAGGCTAATGATCAGGTGTGTGGAACAGCCCCAGTACCACCAGTAGGAGCTGGCAGAGAAGCCCATCTGCTGCGTGGGCTGTGGGCTGGCGAGAGGAAGGCTGTTGTGAGAGGTGCCATTATCCCCCAGGGAGCTCTCTGGCCTCTGGGGGCACCTCACAGGCCTCGTGCTGCCTTAAGGGCTGGGATGGTGGCAGAGGAAAATTGCTCCTGTCTTCTGATTTTTCAAACCATGTAATTTTCCACTCTGAATTGATCTGATTTATGCATTTTTTTCTCTTCATGTCCATTTCACTTGAATTCATAATGATCTAGCAGCTACATGAAACGCTAAAGTGCTTCTTTTCTCTCACCGACTGACTTTATTATACTCGTAGGATGGTTCTGGCTTGAATAAACAAAACTTTTAACTTAAAATTAGTAATGTTTCAATGAAATAAAAAAAGCTCAGTAGGATCAAAGTCTTTAACCTCACTTGGAAAAAAAACACTGGCCCTGTCAGATTCATCTTTGAAAAGGTTCTTTGCCTACTGGAAGAGGCAGATACTCTCTTGCCTATTGAAAGCTTCTCTGATGAGGTGTTAAGATAACTGAACGCACATAATAGACAAAAATCCGCATCAGATCACAAAACTCCTAGGACAAAGGATGATATTTTACTCTTGTTTTTCTCATGTGTTATTTTCTTGAGCAAAAAATATTGTTCAATTTTTTAACTTTTACTTGCTCTCAGAGCTGTTCAAATGGATTATTTCTTTCTAGAGAACAAATTGATTTTGTTTGGTTGACTTATTGCTAGCAAATTGAATCAAAGGTCCCCAATTCTAAATGTTTTTAGTCTACTTTAGTTTTTACTGCCTTCCACTTTGCCCAGTGATTGGTCCTGTTGAAAAGTGGATTTGAAGGATTCTACTTTAGTACTAAAAAAACATATTTTATGGGGTGATAAAGAAGTACAGAGGTGCAATAACATTGCAAGTGACTCCCAAAATATTTAATTGTACAGCTTTTGAACTATATACTGATTTTAACATTTAGTTACCAAGTTACTGGGTACCAGCACTTTAATACAGCTACATACAGTGATTTTTCTTTATGGGGTTTGTAGCTACAATTCAGCTCTTCTGGCTTCTGATGTGTGAATCTGTCTGTAGGTGGTCAACTTTCAGTGAGATATATATATATATATGTTCTATTATGACTGCATTAGGAACTCCTACATATGGGCTATGTTTGCACTGGATGTAAAGAAAGTCCTTCCTTCCCTTTGACTCAGTTGCCTTGGAGATAGAATATTCATTGGAGAGAATATAAATAAGCTGGGAGACAAGGACAGACTTGGTGATGAGAGCTGATCATTTAGAAAGTGACTGGCTTAGGACGATTCATTTTCACCTTGGAATAGCAGCACACTGGGCTGTAATTAGTGTTTCTGTGAGTTAAGTTTTCTTTGTGTTGCTTTTCCCTACCTGATTGGACATGTTGATGGATAGTGGGGTGGCTCCGTGGCAGGCACAGTGTGGGTGTCATGTCTCTGCCTGTACAACCCGGTGATGAACCCCAACATATTGCTTGAGCAACTTGGTCTAGTGGAAGGTGTCCCTGCCTATGGTAGGAGGGTTGGAACTGGATGGTCTTTAAGGTCTCTTCCAACCCAAACCATTCCATGATTCTATGATTCTATGATATTAGGGCTCTGATCCTGTAAATGCTTCAGTTATCATCCAGTGTCCTTGCACAGACCCTCTTGCCTAAGCCCAAGAGGCTCCTTGTGTGCTTGATGCTCAGCATGTCTATGAGCCTGTGCAGGGCTGGGGCTGCTGGTTCTCCTCAATTGCCTCATTATCAGTGAAAGTGATTATCGAGCTGCCGCTTGAGTTCTTGACTACATTTATATTGCACTGTAAATTGAACTTTTGTTTTCAATGAATGTGTTGAGTATATGGACTATTGTGCCTTAAAGTCCCATCCTCATGCGAGCCTTTGTAAACGTTCTGTAAATCTGCAAACCGTCTATTGCTGATGACTCTGTGCACTCTATACAGATCTGATTTGGTACTTGGCAGGACCTTGGGAAACCCAACCCTGACCTCAGTTTGCCGTGAACACAGAGGGGATATGCCAATTCCCTCTCCTCTTCTTTTTTCTTTTTTTTTTTCAGATTGTTTTCCTCTTCACTGTTCATGAAATTCTGTTTTTCTGGTTTCTGTCATAGCTGGGTTCTGGGTCACCTACAGCACCAAGAGCCCCTTGCAGGAACTCAGAAAGTTGTAAAAAAAGTTGTCTCCAGCTTTTAAATGCCACCTGTGGGCGTGCTCTCAGGAGGGAATCACAGCTGCATATAACAACTGTGGCAGGTGTTGTCAAGTATATCATCATATATTTGACATGATTAGCAGAGTAGAAAAGGGAACACCTATTTCTATTGAAACGCATGAGCCTGCATAATGTTAAATACATGGTGATTATGCACCAAGTAATTGGAATAACACCTACTGGTTCTGTAACAAAAAACAGCTTTTTAATGTTTAAAATTACCTGGGACCTGATTGAAGGTTTTTATGAAATTGTTTTCTAAAGTGAATAGTAGAAAAATGTATATGTATTTTAAATATACGTATGATGTGCATGTTATTAATAAAGATCTATTTCTATTGAACAAGATGGACTCTTGTTGAATGTATGTTATTTGGTTTAGAAGTTAATATGTAATGTTACTAAAGAAAGGTTTCTAACACCATTAATCCCCTGAAAAACTTATAAGCTGCAGATTCTTTGAGGGTGAACCTGGGGCTACTCCTTTGGATGCTCTGCAAACCCTGGCAATCACTTGTCCTGTCCTGATCCCACTGTTTGCATCCTAACTTGCCTATGGCCTTACAAAGCCCTTCCTCTTTTCCTTGTTTATTTATTTAATTTAAAAATCTGCAAGAAACCATTTTTCTAATGATATTCTGCAGGGCATCTTCCAGATGCTGTCAAAGGGTGAAAGAAAAAATAGTTAGCTATTAAAGCAGTTCAGGAAAATGGTATTTTTTACTAAATGTCCTGAATATAATGGAAAGATCACCATCTTCCTCCTCCTCAGGGATTTTCTTTAGCATTGTTTTCTTGAAGAAGCTGAAATGAAACACTGAAAATATTCAAAAGGTACTGAAAAGGAGAAATATTTACAAAAGGAACTTTCCCCTGCGGGCAGGACCCTCTTGAAGCAACCACAGGGAGACATTTTCCAGGGCCAGGTGCTTCAGCTCCCATCTCCAGCCAGGACTTGGGTACCACTTGGGGCTGCAAGTCCAGGTTTTTTAAGGACAAAGCTTTGCAAGTGGGTGCCATAGGCACAGCAGTACACCAGTCACCTCCTATGATGCTGTTGCATTAAGAGACAACAGCTGGGTGTTGTCAACCTGAGGACAGCTCTGAAATCACTGACCCTGAGTCCCCTACATACCTCATCTGGATGTAGTGTTACCAGGATTAGCAGCCACCACCCAAATCCTGAAATGTTTCCTGTCTCTGAACCACTCTTCTTTCAAACCAAAGAGCCTTACCTAGACCTTGGCATGGGGATGTGCATGACTTAGAGGAATGGGCTTCTTGCTCCATGCCTGCAGGTTTAGCCTGTTTTCTCCCCATATAGTGTGTGAATGACCAAGGGTCTCTGGGGTGACATATCCCTGTCACAGAGAAATATATTCAAATGGCCTAAATTCCTCCTAGATCCTTGGTAGGAGCAGCCACCTCTGAGGATTCACCACACTGGTAGGAGATACTGGGCCTTACTTGGTCCAACCACAGAAATCACTGCTTTAGTGTGGAAATAAAAGACAGTGGAGCAGCTTCACACCTCTCAGCACAGACATACCGTGTTGTTCAACATGTGCAAATACTTTCCCACTATGGGTATTTTCAAAGTCCTGTGAATCATCCTGCCACAAGGCAAATTCAGCTGCAGACTGAAGGTGGGGTGTTCTATGCTAATTATTCTGCTGCTAAAGGAGGTGGCGAAAGCACCGTGGCCAGACCACCGTGGGCTTGCTTTGCTTTCAGCAGTATTTTCTCATTTAGCTCTTTACAGCCATTTGCAGCCACTTTGAACCAAAGCAGCTTTTGGGTTGTCCTACCTCGGCACTGCCAGCCCAGACTCATGGAACAGCTGGCACAGGACCCAGGGAACCAATCTGAGAGATGTAACTCACCATTACATCCCACACTCCATGCATTTCAGGGCTTAATTAATTCAGGCCCTAAGATAAGCAGCGCTGATAGTCAAACTAGGCGATGCTTTGAGGTCCTGGCTGCAGAGTGCTGCAGAGCCCTGCAGCATCCCAGCTCTCCTAGTCCAGCAGGGAGTCCTGCTCTGCCTTGCTGATGTGCTGTTGATGGGAAATTATCCCCACTTGGGCTGAGTGGTGCCAAATTGTGGCTCTTACCAATGGAAGGCGGCTTTTCCTGACACAAACTGCTTAGTGGAAATTGTTGCCTATCTGCTGCAAGGAGGTTTGTCTGTAACATCTGCTGTCAGGGTAGAGGAAGAGCGGCTGGAAAGGTAAAGATCTTTCTCCCTGTAAGGTGCCAGAATCCCCTGTTATTGCTCTCCCATGTTGTCCTTTGAAGCTCAGGACCATGCAGACATTTCAGGTCCTGCATGACCAGCTCTAGAGGGTGATGCCCCACCACAGCTGCAGCCTTCGGCTCATGGAATCAGTGCTGTTCCTGATGATCCCAAATGAGTTGGGCCCTTTTCTTACAGCATTAATGTAAGTAGCTATTTTTCTGCAAAATTTTGAGTCTAAGGCCAGTGGGCACCTTGGTACCCTTTGGGGGCAAAGGTCCATATGCAGATAGTCGAGGTGAAGACATGTCTGCTCTGGAGGAGAACCAGAGACTGTCTCTGGTTGCTGCACAGACGGGTGGGCTTCAGAATGGAAAGGCTGTTGTGGTAGCACTTGAATTAGAACAAAAAAAAATCTGTGCTGGAAGAGGTGGAAGCTCTCAGCTCTCAGGAGCCTTGCACTTGCTACCAAGGAGTTACTCTCCTCCTGGAATTGTTTTACCTTTTGTGTCTTGGGACGTGGGTCTGAGTGAAGCAGTGACCAGGGGCTGATGGACCAGCTCAACAGCGTCTGCTCTAGTTCCACTTGAGATAAAAAATCAATGCTGTGAGCGTTGGGAGGGAGACTTGCCACAAGGCTGAAAAAGCTCAGTGCATCTTGCATTTGCAGTTCTCAAGGCTGGGATCACCTGGAAAGTGAGGGCAAGCTGCAGCTAACAAGGGGCAATAGTAAGTCAAATGCTAATATCTCTGGTGACTGAGTCTACCCTGCAGCACACCTTGTCCTTCCTATTCTTCCCGAGGGGTGCAGGGCAGGCTTTGTGCCTGAAGATGGCACTGCTATATTGAAGGATTTCAGGAAAATTGCTGTAATGAAGCTGAGTGTAAAACCAGAGCTGTTGAGGTGAGCTCAGGGATGGGTGCAGTGGTCGGCGCTGATTGGCTCTGGACTCGAAGGACCCCGTTTCCCATGACAGCAGCCCCAAACCAAGGCTTTCTCTGTACCTGTTTGAAATATTATTTGGAGTTTTTCCTTAGCGTTCCTAGCGTTTGTCCCCTGACAGTGTCCAAATCTTGCTGGTTTGGTGTAAACTCTCTCCTCTACTCTCTTAAGAAGTTGTAGGGTGTATATTAGTTGCTGAACTCTACAGAGGTCTGATGGGAGCACAACAAAATGCAAGGAGCTGCTCTGACTTATTCATGAGGGATGATTCCCTTCTTGTCCTGGTGGTAAGAAGGTGGATGGGAGTGTGACCCAGGCTCTGCCCAGGGGCTCACTTCAAGTAAAACAGGGGTGGTCAGAGCCACAAGGTGTAAACGAAGTTGTCTTTCCTGTGCTCACGTCCTGCTCCCTCTCTCCTTCTCTTCTTGAACGACTTGAAGTAGCAGCAAATAATCTCTGTGTTGCACAGGTAAGAATTAGACAACAGAGTGATGGAATGATGACCCCCACTGGCCCCTGGATGCCCAAGGCGTCCCAGATCTATTGTCTGACCATCAATACTGGCCCTGTTTCATTGCAAAGGTGTGCAAGTTTGGAGCTGGCTTCCTGCCAAGTCTCCGAAACTCGACAACAGGGTCTCCTTCCCAGAGAGGGAAGGAAAAAAAAAACGAAAAAAAAAAACAGGCAGCCAGATGGGAGACTGACTGCAATCAGGGTGAAATGGCAGTGATGTCTTCTAGGGATTGTGAACATGAAGTAGCCTAAAGGCAGTGTCCAACCTGAGCTTGGTGGTTTGGGCATTACCTGCATGCCAAGAGACCAAGCAGGCAGGGTTGGGACTGAATTAGGATGGAAGGGTGTCCTGATGCACACCCTGCAATTAGTTTGAAGGGCTCCTGGGCAGAAGGACACCATCCCAGGTCAGACGTGGGTGAAAATGGAGAAGCCCTGCTCCTCTTAAAGCCTTGTGTGCCTCAGCTTTGTGCTGAGGTCTGCCTGTCCTCAGCTCCTGAGCCACAGTCCTTGTGGGATGGAGCCCACTTGCCCACTTGGAGTGGGTCTGGATTTACTGTTTTCTGTACACTGGCACCCCCAAATGCCACCGAGAGAGAGAAGAAGCAGCATTCTTTGCCCATTACTATGACTCTGCCTCTATGCACACACAATAAAAATTCATAGCTGTCTGTTTTTATCTTGACCACTGGAGGGCTGCATCTACCTGCAGACTCTATTTAGGTTACATTAAACCCACAGCACCTGTCACCTTGTGAGATATCTTGTACCAACGTAATTGGGGAAGGCTGAAAAGCAGGAACTGTTTTCTTTGGGGAAAAATCTGACTGTAGACTTCATTGGTTTGCAGTGAAAGTGCTTTTTTCCCTATTGGAAGCTTTGTGGATAGTTCTAAAAAAGGCAGTGGGTTGGGAGGGAAAGAGGGAAATTGCTTCAGGACAGTAGGGCTGTGAAAATAGGAGCATTAGTTTGTTTTGAACTGTGTTCCCTCTTCCATAAATTAAATATTAGGGCCATATGCCATTGGAGTCAAAAAGGTCCTTGATCTCCTGAACATGCCCCAGGCCATTTATTTCTCTGTTGTTCCTGAACTGGAAGGTGGTACCCTGTGGCTCAGCCCCTCTGGTCTCCAAACCCAAGCCCTTCTTGGTCCCCTTTGGCTCAGCAGGTTTGTGCAGAGCCCACACAATGGGCTGAGCTCCCTTTTTCTGGTTAACTCAGAGGAGCGAGATGTGCAGTTGAGCACCAAGAGCTTGACAAGTGAAATGTCTTATCTGCAGATGTATTACAGTGTGCTGAGGAGCTGTGCCTCTCCAGGGGTCTCTGCTCAGGCTGTTGTGGGGTTTTATTTTCCAGCTTCACACAGACTTTGCAGATTTCTATTCCAGCTTTGAATTTCTATAGCTTGGAGACACAGCATTGCTGCCAGAAACATGAGCAGCAAGCCAGGTATTGCCTCAAGCTATATCTGTCCCCTTTTAGCTGCAGGATGGTGTCTGTGAAGTTTGATGATTGACTCTTGGGGAGTGCTTCCCTTGGGATGACTGCCTCAGTGGCTACTCACACTTACCAGAGTGACTTTGTTGCTTGCCCAGTTGGACTTGTCACCTCTTTCTCATGCCATCTTGGGCTCACACTTCCAAGGGTTGGCAGAGGAATTCAGTTAAAAGCAGTAATGTTCCTGCCATGGATTGAATAAAGCTCTTCTTGGACTACAGAGGGCAGCAGATTGTTCAGAATTCAATAGACTTAATCCCATACTAATTTTAGCAGCTGCAGCTCTGTTGGAGAAGTTCCCTGCAGCTGAGAGTGGGGCTCCTCTGCAGGGACCAAGAAACAGCCAGCATGGGCAGAGCAGTCAGGGCCTCCCTCCTTGCTGATGGTGGCTGGTTGTGTGACTTTGCTCTTCTCTGCAAACTCCTGAGGAAACATGTTTGCCAGTAAAATCTGCCTGGGGTGGAAAGTTGTGCTTCGTCTTTTCCAGATTACAGTGTGATATTTAAAGTGCTGATTTCTAGGCTCCCCCGGCCCCCAATAGGTATGTTCTCTCCCCTTAAAAGAGAGAGGAGAAAGCAAGGAAGGGCTGCTGGGTTAAAACTGAAGGCAAATGATCCACAGATAAAATCTTCTGCATTGCTTGCAGGGTTGCGTGTGCATATAAACCTCTTTGCACCTTGGTGTTTCTTCTTCTCTTTAGGTGCTGGGCATGGAAGTGTGTAACTGCTTCAATAAAAGCTTTTGGGGAGTTCTTAGAGAAATCTTTCATGGAACTTCAAATTTTTTAAAAGGCCTTTTCAGATGACAGCTCTTTGTGCTGCATCTTTCTATCTCTCTCCCTCCCCTCCCAGATGACCATGTTCCCTTTAAATGCCTTTGAAAATAACAGCTTTGATAAATAAATCAAACAGCATTGTGCTTCAGAATCACTAATGGAATCTGACACTGGTCAGCCAGCAAACTGTTCCACTCGAAACTCTTGCAGAAAGGGAACCAGTTGTATGAGATATCTTGTGTCCTCCTGTCATTTATATTTCTGGAGTGAAGCAGTTGTCCAGTGAAGTTGTGGATGCCCCATCCTTGGAAGTGTTCAAGGCCAGGTTGGGTGGGGCTTTGAACAACCTGGTCTAGTGGAGGGTATCCCTGCCCATGGCAGGGGGTCAGAACCAGATGGTCTTTAAGGTCCCTTCCAACTAAAACCATTGCGAGATTCTGTGAGCCGTTTTGCTTCTCTGGAAACTCATGGTATCATTTTCTTTTCAATATAGAGAAGCTGGATACGAATGTGCCAGGAGAAAGAGCCATGCAGCCCTGTTGGTTTCTGTTGAAGCACTTCTAGGTCACTTAGAGCTTTTATAGACCTGTAACTGGTGGTAGAATCTCTGTACTGCATAATGATGGACACTGGTATGAGGAATGCCAGCAGTGCTTGCTATTTAAGAAGTAGGAATGAATGGTGAAGGTTCTAGAGCACGAGCGTTATAAGGAGCAGCTGAGAGAACTGAGGATGCTTAGCCTGGAGAAAAGGAGGCTGAGAGGAGACCTTATCACTTCTACAATTACCTGAAGGGAGGTTGTAGCCAGCTGGGGGTCGATCTCTACTCCCAGGTAGCAAGTGAGAGAACAAGAGGGAACGGCCTCAAGTTGTGCCAGGGAAGGTTTAGATCGGATATTAGGAAAAATTTCTTCACTGAAGGGTGGTCAGGCATTGGAATTGTCTGCTTAAGAATGTGGTGGAATCGCTGTCCCTGGAAGTGTTAAAAAAATGCGTGGATGTGGTACTTTGGGACAAGGTTTAGTGATGGACCTGTCAGTGTCAGCTTAATGGTTGGACTCAATGGTCTCAGAGGTCTTTTCCAACCTTAACAATCCTGTGATTCTATGAATGTACATAAATGGAGTGAAATACAAGTCCTTCCATTGCGCATGTGTCCAGTCAATCCACTTTTGCCCTTCCTGCCTGTGGGATGGTGGGTGCAGGAAAGAAGTGCAGAAGGCTGTACTACAGATGTCTGTAAATGTGTTGCTTTCTTACAAAAGGCAGCTTCTCTTCCAGTTCAAACATACACAGAAAGGGATGACAGCAGACAAGAACCAGCTGGGATAAGGTATTAGCACAGTGAAAAAGGCATTGGACTGTCTGTTTTGGGTGGTCTCTTCATTTGAAGGATAGTTTTGGTAGAGGCACAAACGCTGCTAAAGTTCAGGTGAATGTGGACCAAAATAGCACTGCACTGTCATTGTTAGGAAGGGATATTTTATCTTCTTTAATGCAGCTATTTTGAAAGCTTAGATAAACTCAGAAGGAACTGGTAGTGAGTAAATTAGAATTGGTAAGTTAGAATTGGTAGATTCTAACTGGGTTCCCTCTTGGGCTCCTTATGGGGTGACTGCAGGACAACTCCCAGAAAGTATCCAGTCTTGGTTTGGAGACTGTCCTTTCCTCTCCCAGTGGTCAAACCCACTTAAATAGGTGACTCATAATTTTCAGTTCTTTTTTTTTAAGTTTCTTGCTTCTAATTGGAACTGGTCTGGACTCAGCTTCTAGCCAGGAGCGTTTTGTTAAGCTGCTCTCCTAGATTAAGAATCCTTTTTAAGTGCCCGTTATCTTCTCCATGTGAAGACAGTGTAATGAAGTTGCCTCCCACTCTCTCCCTTTTGAGACTAAACAGATTGATCTCCTTGTCTGTGGCTAAAAGGCCTTTTCTAAACCTTCCATCAGAGCTTCACTTGAATATCTGGGGTTGAAATAGGACCATAATCACTAAGTGAGTCTTGGGCTAAAGTGATTTTCTAAAGTATGACATGAAGCATTAAGGATTTCTTGGCCTACACAGAGCGTAGTCTTTTTTTATCTAGTTTCTCGACTCTTGCCTTTTTATATTTGTTTCAGTGATTTGGACTCTAAGATGCAAAATTGATTCTGGATATATCACCCTAGAGTGCCAGCAGACAAATTTGTTGGCTTGGGGTGCAGATCCCTGTGTCAAGACCAGAATATTATCTGTTCTCATTAATACCAGATCGCACGGGAGAAAGAAGGTGAAGACACATCTGCTGGCAGGGGGCTGGGAGACAAAGAAACTGAGAATGAAAAATTCTGAACTCAGGAAAGCCCAGTGCTTAGTTTGCTGCAAGTGCCAGTGTGATGGCTACAGGACAGGAGGTACTAGACAAGGGGGGTTCATAATGGTGCCTCATTGCCTTACATGACATGTTTTCCTAGCATAGCATTTCTGACATGAAATTCTCCACAGATATCTGTTTTTCCCTCTACCCCAAGGGTATAAAAAAATACTGCATATCAAAAGAAAAAGGGGGAAAAAAACAGTTAAAAAACCATGGACAACAAAGGAAAGAAAAAAAGCAGGAGAAATAGCCTGCATTGTCCCCTTGAGTGTCGCTCAAGCTGTTGTCTGTAATCCACCCTGCAGTGTCTTGAGAGCATTGGAGCTCAGTGGATCATGCAAGTCCCAAAAACCTCAGATCTCCCAGTCAGCACAGGGCGCTCTGAGACCACCAAAGTGTTATGGACCAGTTAACCAGGAAATCCCAAGCCTGGGAAATCTTACTCTTTCCCTGTAATATGAACCTCTTGAGCGCTTCTGTAGCCAATGCTAGAAGCTGCTACTGCAGACCAAGAACAGGAGAAATTCCTCTTAAATCAACTTTAGGTTAATATTTATAGTGCTATGACTGATGAGAAGAAAATCTGCCTTCACATTAATACTTAAAATTTATTCGGATTCCTGTTGCAGGAGCTGGATCTGCTCCCCCTTGGAATGTCCTGTAATACACTAATGCTGCCCAGAACATGCCCATATTAGAAAATCCCCATGTTGAAAACCTCCTGTGTGTAAAACTCAGGTGACTTCAAGTAGCTATTGAGGCATGTTGGATCCTTTTTTTTCTTTTGAAGCAAACTTCCACTGACACAGTTCAGACTTAGAGTGCAAGTGGAGGGATGGGAACTGGGATGTGTGGTGGGAAAGCACAAGCAAGGGAAGACCAGAAACTGGTTTAATGGTAACTTGTCACGTGGATCAGTTTGTGCAGATGGGTTTGCTACTGGCTGATTCATTCATGGGGATGAAGGAGAAATGCAGGGAGGAAGGAAAAGCAGAATATTGCCCTGTGCAATAAGAATTAGGGTGGTACATAATATACATACACATATGGTGTATGTCTAGTTATGCTCTTGACAGTATCTAAGGATTCAAGGAAGCATATCACATTTCCTCTTATAACCAGAAGGGGGTTTTTTTCATTCCAGTTAGTTACTAGTTTATATTGTTGTTTATCTTTTATAAACTGTAAGAAAAAAGCTCCAAGATTTTTCATAACTATATCAAAAACAGAACAGGCAAAGCCTCATTTTTTTCCCTAGTAACCCCCCTGCCTTCCACTGGAACAAAAAAGATAAACTCTCAAAATTTCCTTGTGTGGGAGAGAAAAGCCATCAAACAATCTGTGTCTTCCAACTTATTTTTCAGGGTCCAAATTAAGGAGAGGTCAAGGACTGAATGATAAAACCCAGAAATATGAAGACTACAAATGAAGCCAAGGGCACTGTCATTGCTTTTTTGAGGGAAAAGGAAGCATGTACAGTTGCATAATTACCAGTAGGAAGTCAGGCTTGCTTCCCCTCTCTGAAAGGATCAATAAAATAGAGAGTTTTCTTTCTGGAGACAAAGGAAATAATAAAAATTATGAAAGTGAGCACTTCAAAAATAGATGTATAAATATCACTGTTCACTACTAACTCATCATCTCTTTGTGAGTTATATCAATTAGTAAGCTTTGATTTCCTGGTGATGGTCCTTCTAATGAGAGCACCTTCCATCTTTCTGGTGAACAGATGAAGTCAAACATTTATAGCAAGTGAATGTGTTGGCTGTGACAGGTCATGGTTATCATGTGGCCACGAATGTTGTTGAAAACACAATGTCCCATAACAACTCATTAAACACTGTTTTTCTTTCTGTCTCATACAGTTTCACTAATTTGTCAGCTCAAGGTGTTTTGTTTTTTTTCTTTTAATTCTCTATTCTTGCTCTTTCTGAGTAACTTTTAAGTACCTCTCCAATCTCAGCCTGTAGAAAAGAAAGCTTTTTCAGAAAGTCATGCCATGAAATCTACCTGCAAGTGCAAAAAGATGACCCGATGACCCTGCTGTTCACATCCCAGCTGAAACCATCACTGGACATAAATTTCCAGGTGTGCAAGTTTATTTCATCCTGATGATGCTGAGTACTCCTTGTACTTTCTGTTCTGATCTCACACAGAAATGACCAAGGCAGTGCTGTGGAGCCGCTAAATGGGACTGTCCAGCAGACAATAGTACCCAGAACACAAAGTAAAAAATACTCAACTGAAAACTGAAACCTTCATCCTCTTTAGAGCAGACAGGAGAAAACACGGATGGACTACATTTGGGAAAGGTTGGCACCTGTAATTCATGGGAGTAAGTTCTTCTCTGAGGTGATTGTTGCATGACAGTGACTCTCATCTTAATATTTAATATGTATAAATAGTCTGACAGTTTTTAAATTCGTTTAATTTTACTTATCTTTGAAGCACTTTAGGACTCTACACTTCTGTTTCTTAGTGCTGCTGTCACACCCAAGGTAATTAATTCCACAGATAAGTTCAGCTTGGGGCCAAGTGAACCCTTTGGGGAAAAAATGAAACAAAGCAGAGAATCAAGTGGTAAAAACCTACAGAGTCTGTTTATTATGCTTTTGGTGAAGGAATGAAGTACATAAAAGTGCTCTTTGCTTTGTATGTGTGTCTACCGCTATGTTATACGCAGGAGCCCCAGCACTGTTATTTGTCATTTGGTCATAGTTTGTGCATGGTCCAGTTTTAATCCTCCCTGTCCTGCAGCCTGTAATGAATTCCAGTTGAGTCCAGTTCCAGATCTGAACAACGCTATGGTCTCCCAGTAAGCTGGTTGTGCAAGTGACCCAGATGCACGCACTGCAACTGGGTAGGAGAGGTCACCTCTGTGGGATAAATTGAGGGTTATTGATAAGGTTTGATTGTGGAATGAGAAGATTATATAGCAGCCTCTGTGCTTAAATGAGAGTGTCAGAAGCAAAAATTGTTACTTTTCCTGTTTATTCCTCCTTTCCCCCGCCCCTCTCTCCCCAGGCAGCAATGTGCGGGTTGGTTTGTGTTTGCAAGCTGTGCTCTGGTTTGTGTAGCCTGGGTTCAGGAGGCTGTGCTGCCCCACACCAGCCTGGGTCAGTCCCATTCCTCTGATGGGCTCTTGACCCTTCTGTAGGATGGGAACTGAGCCATCCCCTGCCCTGTAGCAGGATGTGGATTGTGGAAGGGATGTTTCAGCGAGTGACAGCAGTACGAGCCATCAATCTGAAACAACAACCCACAGACGCGCATGAAAATGTCATGCTCTCTGCCACGGGAGAGAAATGACTTCCACAAAACGACTGTGGAACAGCATTAAACTAGAGTAAAGAGCTGAATTAATCACAGGCTCCATCAGAGCGCTGGGGAGGGTGGCACAGATGAAGGAAAATGAGCCACCGCTGAGAGCTGAGCCAGCAGCCAGCTGATGAGGTGCTCTGCTTGCTTCCAAGAGACTTGCAAAAGGATTTTTCCCCCTCTTGGAAGTAAGGTGGCTTTTCAAATGTGGGGAGGAATGATGACAGTAAACATATGTTCTGCTTCCTGTTAGCTGCTGTCTGAGATTCTGCTCCTCCTGAGTACAACTGATTCTTGATTTGTTTCCACACTTCTTTTGCTGTGCCCAAAAGCAGGAACAAAAGGGCAGAGGAGGAGCAGAAATGTGAAGACCCAGAACATTCACCACCCACGGGCCTTACTTTTGGGTATTTTTCATAATATTTTTATGTCAGGGAGGGCTGCATGTGACGAGAGGATTTATGGCTCTAATTCCTTGTTCTTGCGTAGTCACTGTATCCTTTAGTCTCCTGCTTCTCCAAAACATGTCTCACAAGCTTATTTCAGCCATCAGCTGAAACTTTTCATTTTCAGTATCTGAAATATTTCTGCCCTTGCTCCCCAATAACTCTCCAACCTGTAACAGAATTTATTTGTTAAACGAGGTATTTCTGGACCAGAGATCGTGTTGCTTTCAGAGCCTTGGTGCAACACAACTTCCTGGATTCCTTTCTTCCTCTTGGTACAAATAGCCCACACAGGAGGCAGGTAGTGGTTTAGCTGATCTCTGTGCAATCAGAGAGTTGATTAAACCCCTCCTCTTGAATGGTAAACAAGGTGCAGTGTATTCCACAGACAGGCTGATGCACTACTGGTCTACTACTAAGTGGTACCAACTATGACAAAGTCTTGGAAATTTGTACAGCCTTGAGAGTAATGGATTTTTCATGGCCAGACCCGGACTTAGGGCTCTTGTTTTAAACAGTGCCTCTGGGAGGCACAAGGGGAGAGAAAGCAGAGACCTTGTTTTATAATTCTCTCTCTACAGGTCTCAGTCAGTCTTTGTGACGCTTTAGTACAACTTAGAGATAGGAGTAATCCCAAGGGGATGTAAAAGCTCTTATGCAGGACAGTAGACCCTCCTGAAATGTGGCTCTGGGCTCCAAAGTTCTGCAGTTAGAGTTATAATCAACCTCTTATCTCTGTGCTGGGCACAGAGAATGACCCATTTAACATATTTACCCTCTCTGCCAGCTCCTTCATCACGTGCATCGGCCAGAATATTTCCCAAGGTTGTGCCTACCCCAATATACATCCTTGTTATGTGTCACATAGCTCTTAACTTCAGTTTTGTCACGGCCTAGGCAATGCTGGATCAATGCTGATGTTGCTTCATGTGTCTCTCTTCTCCTTCAGACCCTTCCTGTAGCTTCTCCGTTTTGAATCAAACAAACACTGTCACTGCGTGTCACTTCTGGGAGCAGCTGCAGGACCCAAGTCCTCTTTGGCAGGCATGTCACCTACTTTCTCTCATCTTATTCTTGCAAAACCATCCAGTTTGCCTCCTTGCCTAATGCTTTAACTTTTTTGGACTGCTTCTCCAACTCATCATGTGCTGCTCTGTGATGTCTGTGCACCAGAGCTCCAGGGCTGCCATATATAGAAGTATTGGTGTGCTGGAGCAAGGCTAAACATGAGAGCAGTCAGATTTATTTATTTTCTCTGACTGTAACATTTGCTTCTGGGCAAGCACTGGGGACCTGCCATGTAAGCAGTTACCAGTTGAGCTCAAAAGCCAAAGTTCTTCGGTTGGAGTTATAAACAGCCTCATATCTCTGTGCTGGACACAGAAAGTGACCTATTTAACACATTTACCACCCTATTTTAAAATAGTTTCAAAAATTGCAAGTGCATGATGAAAAGATGCACAGAAACAGTTCAAACAAATTTTTCTTCTACAGCTTTTGCTAAAATCAGTCTTTGCCCCCACCTGCTTCCCCCCCCCCCCAAAAAAAAAAGGTTATCTTTGTTTGTCACTTGCCTGCATGGTTAGTGCCAGATGGAGTTTAATAGCAGGTACATAATATCCTGTTGTTTAAGGGTTTAAACATTTTTTTTAAACAAAACATTCTCTTCTCCCTCTTCTCACTTTTTAGAAGGGTGACATCTATGAATAGGCAAAAGCCTGAGTTTTGCTATGTTCTGCTAATTCGTGGTGTTTAAAAATGGCCTTGCCCTTTTCTAAGATGCTGTGTTTTTCTGCTTGAGTTTGATTTTTCTTTGAAATAACAGAAGTGAAAGTCACAAATATCCCTGAGATTTTTAACTATTTTCCTGCCATTGCAGCTAAATCAGTGGACTTGTACGTATAGAGGATGACCAAAAATCATCCCAGTACTGAAGGACAACAACCCCAATCACTCTGCCCAGCAGGAATACAACTGAAAAATACACTAGAAATTAATTTGAGAGAAAAATATGAGTAATAAAAATTCTGATATAAATTCTCTAATTCTAAGGATCTTTTTCATATGTAACTTGATGTTAATTCAACATTTGCAGAGCGCGTGTGTTCGTTGAGGGGACTGAGACAAGGAGGGATGTGAAAGATTTCAGGATGCAAAGGAAGAATGTCCCAGTCTCCCATCCTTGATGAAGTTAAAAGTAAGTTGGGGACTGAGGCAGGCTATAGGTCACTGCACCATTTTTTACTAATTTAGGCTTCAGAAAAGCTTGTTTCTGCTACCTGCAGGACCACCTTATGGAAAACCAGAGCATGAGGATAGATATTAGAAAGAGGTTCTTCATCCAGAGGGTGGCTGGATGCTGGAACGGGCTCCCCAGGGCAGTGGTCACAGCACCACAGCTGACAGAGTTCAAGAAGCATTTGTATGACACTCTGAGGCACATGGTGTGACTCTTGGGAATGGTTCTGTGCAGGGGCCAAGAGTTGGACTCGATGATCCTTGTGGGTCCCTTCCATCTTGGCATATTCTGTGATTCTGTGGCTCTTCCCCTTGGGTGTGGAACTGCCCTTAGATGTGATAGCAGTGCACAAAAGCTCAGCACCTTGCAGGTCAAGTGTGTTTTGTGCTCTGGTTGCCCCTGCTGCCTCTCCAAAACAGCGAATCATTGCTGAATCACTGATTGGCTTCACCTTAATGCCTTTTGCCTGTAAAGCTTTCTTTGTGGAAACACACAAACCAGTTTATGTTGCAGATGAAGTGATCAAAGGCATAATACAAAGACTCAGTGTTGCTGTGTGCTTCAGAGGAGGGCTGGAAGTAATTTGGGTCAACTAAAGTTAGAAACCATCCTCACCTCACGAGACAGATGTGAGCTTTGAAGTCGGGGAGATTATCAGCAAGACAATCTAGTAAAGCCACTTTCCCCTCAAATCAGTTTCTAACTTGCAAACTTGAAGCCTGTGCAGGACTTGGTGCCTATTGCTGGGTGAGGACTCTGCTCAGTCCTGTGACCTGCCCACTACAGAGTCTGAAAAATGACATCACAAAATGTAAAACACTTGAATGAGTAATGCTGCAGCATCTTTTTGGAAAACAGCCCTTCATGACCAAAGGGATTTGTGAATAATTTAGGCTGAAGAGCAAAGGAATTGAGGGTCCTTGTATTTGCTTGCTGTATCTGATGTGAACTGCAGGAATAACCACAGCTCTATTTACTAATTTCAGTACTTTGGCTTGTGCCTTCTGGAGCTGGAGGCAGCATGTAGGCTCAATATGATCATTCTGTACAGCTGAAGGAATCCTGTTCACAGACTAAGTGGTCTTCTATAGGAAGACCTTTATCTCTGCCTTGCACTGCAGATAGAATTTGACTTATTTGGGAATAACAGAGGGTCTGTCTCCTAGATGTTCCTCCCCTTGCCTCCCTTCGCTCTGCAGAGGTGGATGCTGTGGTTAAACAGTGCAAACAGAGGTCCAGAAAAATCCCCCAGAAACTGAAAAGAGCATCTTTGATGAAGCCCCAGTTTTGCACCTGTGCATGCTCACTACCTCATTGTCTTTTTTTCTGCCTGGGAGAAGATAGTCAGCTCAGTTCCTTCGTGCTGTTTTGATGAGTAACCCTGTTATTAGGGAAATCCCTGACGTCTGTGTCTGGCTTTCCAGACTGCTCCCTACTGCAGATTCCTAACTCCTAAGTGATAAATGACTGCCACCACAGTCTGTAATCCATGCTGTTAGTGAAGCAGTCTCTGTTCTACAGATGCTATCTTACCTTTCCAAAGAGTCTCATAGCAACCTTCACTTACAGGTTCCAGCCCAAGGGATGGCTCTAACAGCTTGGACTGTCCTCCCCCTGCAAGTGTTTTATGGACCAGCGTGGGGACCAAGCCAAGCACAGGCTGCAGCAGAAACCACTCGGCAATGAACCCATGCCCAAATGCCTGGTACAAACAAGCAAATGCCTTGATCCTGATCCTGGTGTATTGACCCAATTCAGGCGAGTCAGGGAGTTAAACTCCCTCAGAAATTCTCGTATGAAAACCCTTCCAGTGGCTTATACACCCAGAACCTCACCTGTGTATAGGAGGCGCACTGCTCCAGCCCATCTCCCTGCATCCTTCCTTCCACATCTGTGTGACACCGGGTGCCATTGTCCTGATGTGTTACCTTGGCCTTCATGGGTAACTTTACCTTCTTTCCTGCCACACCATGCAGGCAGAAGGACAGTTCTGATGTGGGTCATGGATACAAGCACAAACCATCTGCTTGTCTGTCTTTTGTTGAAGATCCTCCCTCACCCTTCTTCTGCAGGTGCAGAAGAGGACAGTAGCTGACATAGTAAGACTTTTTGAACAGAGAGTTTGGAAGACAGAACTACAGGACAAACATTGAAGCTAATTCTTTTGCACATTCATTTATAATATCAAATAGCAAAACAGTGAGAGATATTTGGATTTCTGAGTTCTTGTGTTAAAGATGTCAAGCGTAAGTTCCCTCACATCCCCACCTGACATCCTACCTCTCTCTCCAGTTCATTCCTCATCTTCTCTGCCTCCTGGTTCCAGTCTTTGTATTTCCCAACCAGTTTACATCCCTCTCTGTAATTTGTCCCTTTGCATGTTAATCCCTCACTTTTTCCCACTTATCTCTTGCCACTTCTGCACTTGAAGGAGGATCAGGTGCACCCTTTTCCTCCAGCATGGCAAGGCCCAGCAGGAGATATTATGAACAGGTCCATCACTCCCATCAGAGCCAGAACTGCCCACAGTGATGTCCACTTGAAGTGGCGGGGAAAGGATCATCTTCCATGGGAGCTGAGAAAAGGGTCCTTGGGTATTTTAAGAGTTGAAATAACAAAAATAAAAAATTTGGATCTTCATGTGGTGAAAGAAAGAACAGGCTGTTGGTGACTGCTAACCCCTTTCTCTTTGCTGACATCTCACAGTGTTAGTGTGCTGGAGGTTTTCAAACAAAAGCCTAAAAATCCCTTCCTCTCTCCCCTGGTCTGGCACAAACCAAGCCAATGTCTTTATATTATTTTCTTTTTTTTTTTTTCCTCCTTGGAAGCCACTAAGCTGTTTGGCTTTGAATGTTCTCCAAAAGTGCTCCCTGAAGCTACAATACGAACACTTCAGCACAAACACTTAATGTTAAACTGAAAAATAAAAAGAGTTGGGCCAGCTTAATACCAAATGGTGTTGTAAATCAGGCCTATAATCTAAGCAGATCGGGCACATAATTAATCTTTGGGGAGTCTCTGGGTAGCAACTTACAGGTTGTTAGTCAGTGAACTCCCACAGGTCTCCCTGGGTTTGGGATTAAGCTCTGTGTGTGAATAATCATCTAATTAATCACCTCATGCAGGGGTTTTAGAACCCTTCAGTCCCTGCTCTTGGAAAAGGTGTAGGTCTAAGCACAGTTGTGCCACAGCATGCTAACAGGAGGCAAGAGAAATTCAGAGGATGTAGTTTTCATCTCAGGTGGTGCAGGAGGTTTGAAGTTCTCATTTATTACAAAGGCAAACTCTTCTCAGCCACGATACGAACCCAGGCACGTTTGCCTTGGGATGATTCCTAAAAATTATAAAACATTAGAGACTTTTTTTGAGGTTAACTTATATTAAACTCCATGACAAAGACTGTCCCAGGCCACCTTCTGACTTACAGATATCTATAACTCTTTCTGATTCAAATTATCCGTATTTGAGAACTCTTTTGCCAGAATTAACGTTGCCTTGTCAGGACCAAGTGCAGCTGTGAGCTGAACTTGTGCTTCAGCCCCATTTTTGAGCACTTTAGCATTTCAATAAGGAGAAGCTGCCTGTGGGTAAAGGGTGAAAAAGCCACAAGTGGCTTTTCTGCTGAATGTGGGCTGTGAATTCCCACCCAGCCTTGTGGCTCTTCAACTCGAGCTACAGCTCATGTTCTCAAGGGGTGCTTCACCTTCACCCGTGGGAGCAGAGAGCTCTCCTGGTCATCACACCTTGGTGAGGACAGCGTTCAGCAGAGCACCTGGGCTGTGCAGCTGCTGGAATCACTGTCATTTGAGAGCCAGTTTCTGCTCCTTTGTTACAGAAAGGTCTCCATTAGCAACATTCACCTGCACAGTTTTCCCTCTGGACGTGGCTGCATGCTGCAGAGCACTCAGGAAAATCCACTGTCTTGGTAAACATCGAAGAGAGAGCTGGAGTTATAGCTGTGGAGACTTGCCTGTCTTGTAATTATCAGAGTTATTGCAGGAAACTGGAAAAATTTTGGGTGACTCCTTAAATACGAGTTTTCCAGGCAAAGGCTCTAAAATATGGTTTTGAAACTTTTTGGTAGATAAATCCCAGAAAACAGTCTTCTGAAGTTATTGCCTGGTAGGAAACTCAGGCCCAGTTTCTGCTCTTTCACTCTGCTGCAGCTTACAATATATTTTTAATGCCCTTACTATGATTTAAGTAAGAAGAAAACTAGAATTAACATGCACAATATGAGCAAATATCTATTTTAAAAGTACCATTCTCCACAACAAGGCCATGGATTTAATAGGCTTTTTACTGTATTATCGATAGCACAATGCTGTGGCATTGAACCACAACTATAGGGAACAATCCAATTATCGTTCAATTGAGCCAAAGCAATTAGTCGGCTTAGGCCAGGGGATAATGCAATCAGCTGAAAATGTTCAACAATCAGATTTGCAGAAAGCTGAAACTCACATTTTCTTTCTTTCTTTCTTAGCTGACACAGAGATCTGGTTCTAATGAATGAACAAGGGGAAAGCAACAATTCAGAAAAGGGTGGAAACCCCAAGAGGTCTGTGGCTGAGGTAATGATGGCTTTTAAACTGGCAGGTTATTTCTGAGATGCACAAACTCATGGTCCTCTCTGTACTTCTTCCTCCTATAACACTGCTAAAATACATTTAGACTAGTCTTCACACTTTGATGCTTATTTTCACTATCTAATTCTTTAAAAAAGGAAAAGAAATTATGAAAAGTTTCTGTTAGGTCAGAGGTATAAGGATATAAGGACTGAAATGGTTGTTTAAGTGGATCTGTAAACTTGTGTTCTTTGGGGCAGGCTAAACAAAAAAATTATTTAATCAGAGCTTTTCCTATAAAATGTAAATACTTGTGTGAAGGTCACTAAAATTTTCTGGAAAGGTTTTTCTCCAAACTGTTGTTCTTTTTTTTTGGACATGGCACTGCATTTTGGTGATTATGTTGCCTGTGTTAAGCAAGAGATTAAAAGATTTAAGCTTCAACATTATGCTAGTATCCTGTGTTCTTCCCTGTAGCTTAAGGATCTTTTTGAAGGCAGAATTAACATAACCAAAGCATTAAAGAATCAAACACTTTTGTCTCATGCTGAATGAGCAAGTGATACATGATGGGTCTGACTGCTATTTCACAAGTATTATGCTCCCTTTGAATTCTTTTGGGATTGTTGCTACTCAGACTAATGGTATATGGGATCCAGATGATCGTGTTCCTAGTAGGAAGAATTGGAAGGGGGTGCTTCATAACTCTATAGATCATTGCTTTTGCCAACAAAAACTGAATACTGAGGATAACCTGCTTAGATATGCTTTCTGCTAACCTGCCTTACTGTCCTGAAATAATTGACTGAATAGTGCTCTTGTGTTTTGTTATGCAGAACAGTTGATGTGGTGCTACTAACAAAAAAAAAGACAAAATACAATTAGAATGGTTTAACTCTGGAGATCCTGATCTGACACAGGTGGTCTTCAGGCACGGTCTGCTAAAAATCTCTGGGCTTGATTCCATTACATTGCAAAATGTTAGAAGACAACTTAATTTTTCCAAAGGCTGAATGTAATCTGGGTTTGAGCAGAACAGGCCTAGGAGAGTTTGTAGTGTTATAGACATGATTCCTTCTGCACTCACCAAAAGAAAGACTGCCTTAAAGCCGGTGTCTTTTGAACTCAAATCATCACTTAATAGAGAGATTATATTGCAGTACCTTCTAGGGTGAGGATGTAACCCAAAACTGCCTCGGCTTCTAAGCTTGGGTTAGAAAGAAGCTGTTGGATTTCTCTGAATTAAGCAAAAATGTAAAAATAATGCACATGTTGGGCTTTCTTGAAGGTTGACATGAAATTAAGTCGTGGCAGCTCTTTCAGAATTCAATCTTTTGCCTGCATCTTTGTGTGAGATACATACTGGGCACTGCTCTTGAGACAGATAGGGAGCCTCACTTGGAGCAATCTTTTGTGCAACTCTTTAAAGCTAGCTCAGAAATCTATCAAAGTGAGAGCTTGTCTGGATAAAGGAGAGTAGTTAGGATTCTTCCTGTCTAATTAATAGATTGAAGGCACTGATGTGGAACGGAAGAGCTTGGGCTAACTTCCAAGCTAATATACTGCTGTATGTGAAAATACTTCTGCATTAATAACGAAACGATGGGATTTACAGACTCTCACTTGCCTCCAGCATTGATAAAAAAAGCTTAATAAGCCCTTATCTTGTGCCCTCACATCAGAATGGATTTACAGGATGGGGATGGGGTAGTGGAAAAGAGACCTTGAGGTGTCTCCCCCAGAACACCAGACTGCGTCATCAGCTGGTCTGGATTATGCCATCTCTGCAGGTGGATTTGGCCCTTGTGTGCTGTTGAAGGGGGAAAAACATCATTATCCTGGGAAATTCTGAGTGAATACAAAGTCTTTAAGCGTGAAAAAGGATTTTTCTTGCTTCTTAGTTTATCTCGAGGCTGTTCCCGAGTTCTGCCCGTTTGCCTTCATGCATTCCAAAGAATTTGTCTCTGGAGTTGAAAGCAACTGTTGTAATGCTAAGTCAAAAATATTTGGGAAGACATTAAAATAGAATTCTAGAGGGTTTATGACATGCTGTGCCATTATGTACCACTGTATGACAGTTGAATAAAAAATCATCCAAATGAGCTGCACTATTCATGTAAGGCTTGCTAACCTATGAATAATGTGATCACCCCAGATACAGCACTGTAAAGGGTTTATCAGCATTGTTAGAGTATTTTTATCTGTATTTGCATGTCTTAAAAGGAGAAAATAAAGGTACTAAAGTTGTAGAGTCAAACTTTTAGCGCTAAAGAACTTGGCTCTGTGTTCTGCATTTTATTTTCTTTTAAGTTGCTTGCCTGGGGTATGGAATACTGAGTTTTCCTTTATGAAGAGAGCAGAGATTTGGTAACATTACACTGACTCCATATCTGTTCTGTGGATAAGTCTTTCTATGTCGCATGGAGCCACCATAGATGTGTAGTATTTGAGCACCACGGAGGGAACTTGTATCTGTTCATGGCAGTGCCCACCTGCCCAGACACCCCTCTCCTTTCCAGATATGTTGTGTCATCCTTAAAGCCTTTCTGCTCTTCATGATGAGAGAAAGGGGATGATTTCATAGCTTAGCTGGAGGGTGCCCTGCTACCACAAACTTTCCATCTGCCTGGTGAATTCCTATGTGGTGCTGTGCAAACCCAGCTCTTCCCAAGTATCCACCAGCTGTCCTCAGCTTTCAGGACCACTAAGAAAACTACAGTGTGGGAGGGTGTGTGACAGCTTTATCCTTTTGAGTAAGAAAACTCTACTACTTTCCCCACTTACTCTGGTTGTGTTGTTCTGAAGTTCATGTTGCTGCTCAGATCTTGAGTAACAGTAAGAGGTAGCAGGGACAGGTTGTCACTCATGGTGGGCAAAGGCTGGAAGGAGATGAATTTTACCATCTCAGCTGTCCCCTTGTACTTTCTAATGCCTGTGGATGGAAAGGGACTCGGGACTTTGCTCCAGGGGAAAGAAGAAAAAGCCCCAAGCCTTTCTTTGGATCCCCTGTAAGCTTGTCTTTTCCTGACATCCTCCCTTTAATATGTAATCACACTATTTCAGGATATGGACCTTAAAAAGTCCACAGGAGGCCATGAAGGTGTTCAGAGGGCTGGTACACCCCTCCTGTGAAGACAGATTAAGAGAGCTGGGGCTGTTCAGATTGGAGAAGAGAAGGCTCCAGGGACACCTGAGAGCACCTTCCAGTACCTAAAAAGGGGGCTACAAAAGAGCTGGAGAGGGACTTTTACACAGGCATGTATTGGTAGGACGAGGGGTAATGGCTTTAAACTGAAGGTGGGTAGATTTAGATTAAAGATTAAGTAGAAATTCTTGGCTGTGAGGGCAGTGAGGCACTGGAACAGGTTACCCAGAGAAACTGTGGATGCCTTGCACCTGGAAGTGCTCAAGGCCAGGTGTATCAGGCCCTGACCAACATGGTCTAGTGGAAGGTGTCCTTGCCTGTGGCAGTGGGGTGAGAACCAGATGGTCTTTAGGGTCCCTTCCAACCCAAACCATTCTGTTATTTTATGATAGGACTGACCATCCAGGGACAGGAGAAAGGACAGGGTTTATCTCTAGAAAAGATGGTAAGAAATGCTACCTTGAATTACAATTAAATTTGGTTGGCTTTCCCAGTAGATTCAAGTCTCTGTTCAGGTAGAATTTGTACAGTTCATTTCCTGTGATCTTCTGAAGCACATCTGGAGTCAGACAACTGTTGCAATAGGGGGTTTGGCAATAGTAAAGTTATGTGAGTGTCTGAAAACCTCTTCCCCTGGTGCTCTTTGATCTCCACCCTTTAGATAAGACACCGCATGATACAATCGGCTTACACTCGGTAGTGCTCATTTAACTAAGTGGAAAGAAGCAGGAGCATGGATCACATTGATGTGTAACTGTGTATTTTACTCAGCCTCTGGACAAAACTGCTGCTGCTTATTCACCTTTGTGATTGATCGCCACTGGGTTATGTTCTTTCATGTTGTGAGTCACTTACTGGACAGGACACCCCTTCCCTGGCTACTGAACATTGCCCAGAGGTTGCTAATTGAGTGACTCACTGCAGTGTATCACTTCTGGTGTCAGCACTTTTTTTTGGTCGTTCATCCAGGTTTCACTTTGGATGGGGTTTTTGGTGCTGTAGGATGCTTAAGCATTTAGTTAAGGTGAAAGCCTCCTGAAAGGTATGACTCACCAAGGTGGTCTGGTAACCAAACCATGAGCATTTCTAGCATGGGAAAGGATTCCTTCTCTTAATCCTGAGGGCTGTATTATTT
The DNA here is from genome assembly GCF_003984885.1 of Neopelma chrysocephalum. NCBI lineage: Eukaryota > Metazoa > Chordata > Aves > Passeriformes > Pipridae > Neopelma > Neopelma chrysocephalum. Next base: position 51,480,665 of record NW_020897693.1, on the reverse strand, counting down.
GCTATTAAGTTGCCTCATGCTTTGTCACACCTGACCAGGTAAGTTATACAATAGCCTCATGTGTTGGTGCTGTGAAGACCCAGCCGGTTACTTACATATCTCATGTCCTGGGGCATGGAGATGTGTGAAGGTGGCTTGGGGATATGGGGACAGCAAACATCTTCTAAACATAGCTACCTTGTTTGATGTAGTCCAGCTGTTGTTTCCTGGGCCCAGAAAGCTTTTTTCTTCCATGGCTGTGGTCCTGCTATGTGATCTTCTACTTGAGGGGTACTTTGTGACAATTGCTGGAGGTGTCTCAGCCCTTGGAGCAGCACAGTGTGCAGAGCCCAGGGGAGTTCAGAGACAGCTGGTGCATCTCTGCTGCAGAGCTTGGGGATGAGCAAGGAGGCAACAGAGGCCTGGAGGCAGCAGAAGCCAGGGCATTTCCTTGCTGCTGCCAATACATTTGTGCTGGTGCATCTACATACTGACATGGAGCGAGCATCTCACACTGCACATCTTAGAGATAGGCCCTGGGTGTCTCAGTGATCTCTCTTCAAGATTAGAAAATGCTGTTTATTCCTCTCTTCCTCATCCCTGTCTCAGTCAAGTGTGATTCATTAAAGATGCTCAAGTCCCAGATACTATGTGGAGAAAAGTAGGGAGCTGTATGGAAATGAATTGTGAGGACATGGAAATAATATCTGCTTTGCAGTGTCTCTGCTGTCACTGCACCTCCTGGGGATTCCCTTTCCCATCCACAGCTCACTAAATTTATGCCATCTGCTAGGAGATGTTCTTGGGAAGCACTTAGTGCCCAAGGCTGTGCTGTGCTCCCACAACACAGTCAGTATCTTTAGTTGCATTGCTTGGGTGAGAAATTGCTGAAGGCAAGAATCTGCACCAATTAAGAGCAATAAATGCTGAGGAGTAAAGATTGGGGAGGATGTCACATTGCTTAAATCTACTCAAAAACAGCTGTGTTGGACATGCTTTTGTTGAGATCTCCAAATTCTTGGTCAGCATTTCTGAGATGATTGAATGATCTTTGCCACCCAAGTTTTACCATGGCATCAGAGAGTGAAATAGAGCTCCTCTGGGCCTTTCTCTACGGCTTGGCATTTTGACTCCTAGACATGGTGAACTCCAAGGGGACTTCTGTGCTCAGAGGCCAGGTCTGAGCAAAGAAACCACTCTGGGTTTTAAGATGAAGAGACTTCCTACACGTGCTCGAAGTGGGAAGGATGGAAATCTCAGATGAGTGACAGAATTGTTTTTAGTGATTTCCAACAAGGGACTTTTAGACCTGAACTGTAAGGGATGATCTCTTGACGTGAGAAGGAAATAGTCTTACTCTTCTTCCCAGGTAAGTTCAGTTTGTGGTCCTTTGTTATGATGAGTTTGGCAAAACAACAATCTGCTTATGTTACTGCTGGCTCAGTCACTGTAGGAACTCCCACACTACATTGTGAGAGTTTCTGGTAAACTTGGTTTAAGTAGTCCAGGACCCTTGGTTTAAGCAGTAAAAGCCTATGGTTCTGCAGATGAACTATCTGCCCCATGGATAGTGAATAAAGCTCTCTGTGTGTGCCCCCAGCAATTTATAGATCCTGCTTGTATATTCAGTTTTTTCATTATTGGCCAATAGCAGTGCCTGATTTATCTAAAGTCTCCCTGATCCATGATTAAAAGTCAGCAAAATCAAGGGGTCCTCAACAAAGTTAAGATCCTCTAGAACATGGTCAGTAGCTGTCTGGAGGAATGAACAAATGAGCTGAAAATCGAAATATAATTTAACCACAGTGCAGATGCCTCTATATCAGCCAGGAATTTTTCATTTTCCTCTATTATGTTTTGTTATGAGCTTTATTCATATTTGAGTCACATGCAGAAGAAGTTTCAGATCTTTCATGTCAGACTATAAAGAAATGTAGAAGCAATAACTTCTTCCAAATATTGTGTTATAACCTTCAGATGGATTGCTGCAATTATCCCACTGATGAGAAATAGTAATTCTCCCCAACGTATTTCCATGACACATCCTTTGAACTCACAGTGATCTGTAAGCATTTTAGCTCCTCATAGAAAAAGTCTTTCACTTGCTGCCTTGTAAACAAATTGAAGAATTAAGGGTAAACTGAGAGAAAGGGGATGACATTTTTTTCTTTTACAACCAATAAAGTGGGAACATTTTGGGTGCAGGAAGGGATAAGGCACCCAACAGAAATGCTTCCTCACCTCAGTATTTGGCTCAGGAACATGTCCCCATTTTTAACTAACCATGATTGTTTTCAAGTCCAGATTTGCCAGTCTTCTAAATTTCCGACTTGTGTGAGTGCCAGATTTTGGCTCTGTGTGTGAGTTTTCAAGCAGAGTGCTGCTGGCCAGAACTCTTCTTTATGTGGTTTCTGATAACTTGGCTTGGCTGGAGCTAACAGAGCTGTAGAAACTGAATTTTCCTGAACACAGGAAATGCAAAGGTGGAATGAGACCTTCATGTAGAAGTCCACCAGTACATAGAGGAGGGAAGGGAGGAGACCTTCTTCTAGCACCATCCAGATACATCTCAAAATAGGCTCAAAATAGTTCCTTTTCTGAAATTTCCAGCCTGATTTGGAGTCTGAGGCCTCCCCAGTGTAGTGTTAGTGACAATCACAAGCAGCTGTGTGCTTGGATGTCCACTCACATCAAACACAACAACTGGATTGTGCTTGAAAAGAAAGTCTCCCATATCGTTGGAATAGGCAACAATGACAACACCCCACCAGAGTTTCAGGACTGCTGCTGTATTCACAACTGTATTCTTAGAGTAAGTCAACTATTTCCCCTTGTATGATATGGTTTTCCAAACCCTGTTGTGGGACTCTCAGCAGATCTATGGCCTGTGTGCACCATGTTGCAAGACTGATCTTTATTTGAGGGGAGGGAAAGGTTTCAGCCAACTCTGTTCCGTGCCACAGGGCTTTCAAGGCATCTCCTTGATAAACAAGGTAATATTTTTTTAAAGCTGTAGCCAGAAGCAGTGCTTGGCATCTGTTCACGTTAACATGCCAAGGACACAAGAGGGCAATTCCTATCCTATGGAGGTAACATTCTTGCACTGTTCTGTACATCCTTCAAGACAACCCAAGAGAGTTGTGTCCATCTCAGATGGTTTCCCAAAGGCTGACTGTGCTTACCTGGCTTTCTGATGTCAGGAAAGTAAAGAAGAGCATTAAGCCTTTAAACAAGAATATATTAAATTTATGATTATTCTGAAATCCCGTAAGGAGGAGTAGATGAGGGGAAGGAACAGTGATTAAAGTAAATTTGCAGTCTCATTTAATAAGTTATGACTGGGCTGGGGAAAAGCTGGCAGAAGAACACTGCTGAAACCTTTTAGACCAAAACAGCCCTAGCTTGATGGGAAAATCTTTGAGCCTTCCAGGAATAACTCACACGCTAATGAGGATGTTATATTTTGTTTTCTTCCAGTAATGTCTATGGGTGAATTAAGAACAGGACTCACTGTGCTATGAGTTGTATAGACTGTGTGTTAGGCTCTCAAGACATTTCTGAAGAGTCCTGAAGAGTTCTCAAGAGAGAAAGGATGTAGAAGACAAGAAGGAAGAAGAGTAGCCTTGGTAACTCTAGGAAGAAAGCTAAAGTCAACTGAAGTTAAGGAGATTTCCTGAGTTTCCATCATCTGCCTTGTCTATATAGCCTAACTTTATAAATGTTCCTGTTAAAAATGATCCATTTCAAATGCTATGGATCCCCCTTTTTTCCGTAATTGGAAAGCTTTGAATGTTTCTCAGCTTAATGTTGTTGAAGATCCTCAGACAAAAAGATTTTCAGAATAATCATAAGCTAATTGTAAATACACACTTATCTAGCTCCTTATGTAGTTCTCTTCATCAACATTCTTTTCCCAAAGGGTGCTTCATCCTATCTAACAGCAAACTGGCATCCAGACAAGTAGGGCAATCTGCAGGAATGCAGTTTGCCTGTGGAATAAATCAGATTCACTCCACTGCCTGGTTTCTAAAGGGTACATGTTTACAGAAAAAGTGATGTTGGGATGGGTTGTGATGGCTACGAAGAAAATCCTTTTTCTGTTTGGTGGTAGAGAATCTGTCCCAGCATAGAATCATAAAATAATTGGGGTTGGAAGGGACCTTTAAAGATCATCTAGTCCAAGCCTGCTGGAATGAACAGGGACACCTTCCACTAGATCAGGTTCCTCAGAGACCCATCCAACCTGACCTTGAATATTTTCAGGATAGAAGTATATTACTGGTGTTTCTTGACAAATGAACCTGTAACACAAAGCTACCTATGAATAAAAGAAATGGGAATATTCTTGCAATGTGGCCCTTCTGTCTCTAGGAACCTTACAGCAAATGTGTAAAAAAGGTTTGAGTGGCACAGAATTTAAACAGCTTTTTAAAAATCCACCTCAAGTTAAAAGCTGAAAGATAATCCAATATTGTGTGGGCTTGAAAAGGTTGGACAGATACGAATTTAGCAAAGTGGTTCCCATGCCAGACTGTATCTCACTTGGAATAGACCTGTAGGAAATGTGTATTGGAGAAGGGACTGTCAGAGTTTTCAGAAGATGATGGTGCAGAGGCAGATTATTTTGCAGGGCCAGCTCCTGGCTCTACAGCAGGACACCTTCCACTTGGCAGAGGTTTGCATAGCACAGCCTGGGTGGGATATCCTGAAGCAGACTTACTTGCTGGGTTTCTTCACTGGGGCTTTCTAGCCTGAAAAGTTCCAGCATCTGCATTTCCTACAAAAGCATGGGAGCATTTAGGGAGCTACTGAGTGTAGTACACTCGTGTGGCTCTCACCTGTCTTGAAATATGAATTGTTCTATGACTAATGAACTCTTTAATTCCTGTAAATAAAAGATAGGAACACATTTGCTAGTAGAAAGCGTCCCAGCTCAGCAGCTTTTCTCAGCCCCAGACAACTGCCATTTGCTTGCATTACTTTCATAGATTTGTAAATATTGCAAAACATGGAGAGTTTAAATTTTCATGCTTTAATGTGAGGCTGTGGCTGCACTGTGGCAGGGGATTAGGCTGGGAGCTTGAACACCAACACCAGTAATTGATAAAAACATACAGGAGGGAGAGGGTGGGAGGCTTCTTAGGGTGTCATTTGAGTTCATCAGCTGCATGGATGGAAATGTCCTTTCCAGGTAGAAGGTAGAAACAGAAGCCTTTTGACTAAAACATTGGAGTGAAATTTTCTTTTTGAGCAGAGCAATGAGAGATGTTGTTGATGGTCTGAGCCCCTTTTCTCGCTCCTTCCAAGAAAAAGGGCTAATGCATCATGTTTGTTTTTACATCCATTTTTATGTGATATCTTACTGATGGGAAACACGTTTGTTACAAATCTCAGACACAGCAGAGAAATAACCTTTGTATGTTCTGGCTAAGCCTCTCTCAGGAATGGAGTACTAAGCTCCCAGATAGTGCAGGTGGTCTTTTCCTGTATTAAATGAGTCTAAAGCTGCCCATTGCTAGTTGTGCTGGGCTGGCCACCCCTAAGCCCATCCACATGAATTCATTTAAGCAACTTGGAAAAATCCCCAGATTTGTAAGAGACCCCCTACATATTTCACAGTTTGCTTTGAAGTAAGGGGGCTTTCTTGGTGAGAACATTTGCTGTGGTCAGATTATGTTAGCAGCTGTGAGCACCTGGCTCTTTCAGTGTATGGTGTTTGATCACATGACTAGCTTTTTGTGAGCCAAGGAAAAATTTCCACGTTGACTGTCTTTTTTGTGTAGTGTTTCTTTCCTAAATTGCTCACATAGTGCGTATAAACCACACAACCAAACTGCATGTAGAGCAGACTTGCTTTTTGGTTTGTGGAGATATGAAATATGTAACTTGTATTTTGCATTCACAGCAGTCTGAAGGAAAGAGTGTATGCTTTTGGAAAGCATCTCCAGGTATTTTTCAGCATCTTCATTTTAAGGTGTCTGGCTTGAGGGATTTTTAGAGGATTTCTCCTCTGAAAAATTTATTTGATTAAGCAATAGGTTGTGAGTACATTCAGGCAACTTCAGTCAGTAGTGATTTCAGCAATTCAGAGTCCAGAGGCAAGGAGACCTGCAAGACCTGGCTTATGGAGATGTACTGAAACACTGGAAGCAGTAATAGCTGGACCCTGTTACCTTAATTTCTTCACCATCATTTGGGATCTGAGAGGTTCAAGACCGCTCCATTCTTTTTAAGGTGGTTTTATCACCCTTAAGTCAGACATTAGGTTCTGCCTTGATCTATTTAGCAATCATGGTCTTGTCAGATGTAGGTGTTCCCTAGTTATAGGGGTTGCTTGCTATCCTCTGCAGTGACTAGGTAGGGCACTTGTACCTCCTGCATGGACAAAAATCATACTTTTTCATCATGTTTTTACTGTATCCAGTGGTGGAAAGTGAACAGCTCTGATACCATTTTATTTGCTTGAGTGATGATAGGTGGGAGGGACACTTACACAGAAATTGTGTTAACTGGGAGCAAACCTACATCAAGGTGGCAGTAGATGATGTGGAGTCACCCATCAGTATGTGTACCAATCTTCCAGGCCCTTTAAAGACTCATGCACCAGGGGATACACCTTGGTTTCCTGCAGTTGTACTTAGTGAAAAAAACCTGTGGGACCAGTGCTGGCTCTCTACACCCATCTGTGAATATTTTGGCATGACACTGGCTCAGGGAGTTCTCCAGGATTTGGCCTGTTATTAGCAACTCTAAACTGATGATTGCTCACAAATCCTTTTTAATAGATACAGCAACGTGTGTGTATTTAATCTAAAGCCCGATTACTTGGGTTTTAGGCAGCAGGGATGAATTGCACCCAAAAATGGTTTGGGTTGCAAAAAGTGGTGCTCTCTGATTGGTTCCTAGTACTATTGCATTGGAAATACCTAGGGCTTGGCTGGCTGAGGGGTTTGTATAACATGTACTGGTGCAGTGAACGCAGCTCTGGGGGACTAAGATTGCTCTGCCATGACCGTCACACCACACTGCATACCTAAGTATGCAAAAAATCCCCTGAAAATGTACTGCCTGTCATGTCTTATTGCTTAATGATGTAGCCAGAGGCAGACCAGGCATTAAGGCCATTCTTTCCTCCCAGTGGGAAACGCATCTTTAATCCCATCAGAGCAGATGCATTTAGAAACTGCAAAGAGAGCTGTCACTTCCCTCCCTTAATGAGTCCATTCTTCAATCAAGGTAGTTTCTTCTCTGGGAGCTCAATGATAATGTTTGAATATGAGATATTTATAGCGTTAGTGCCGGGCTCTTAACAGCCTAATGGCTGAAGGCAGGCATCTCTGCTTTCGTAAGCTGGATCAGCCGGGCAGGGGGAGCAGTGGGTGGGATGGAGGGCTTCGGCTGAGCTTTGCAATTTAGACTGCCTCAAAAAACGAATCTGGAAAAGCTGACACCTTATTAATTCCCCTTCCTTCTGGACAGGGCACTACTTAACAAATCATGCCAGGCGAGGAGAAGGGAAGGAAAATAAAGGGTGTAAAAATTAGAGCAAGCTTAGCGCTTGCTCTGGAAGCAAGGACTGCAGCACAGCATTGTGCTGACAGTGCTGGGGCTCACCTGCCTCTGTCAGCAGCTCTGCCAGCTCCATTTGCTTTGCTTAGCTTGGCTTTGCTTGTCTTGTTTTACCTGGACTATTCCTTTAAAGTAATAGGAGTTGGCTGTGGCAGAAGTACCAGACTGGTGGCACGCAGTGTTTGGGGAAAGTCTCTTTCGTATAACAGTATCTTTTTTTCTGCCCATTCCTCCTATTACCTGAACTCCTCAGTTTTCAGGATCATTTAGGACTGAACAGTGTTGCATACTGAGCCCTAACTGGAGGTGTTGTGTTAAGTTTTCATGTGTTTTCCATCAAGACTCTCAAAACCTGGCACCAAATCCAGGCCCTGATAGCTATGGATTGCTCCCAGGTCATTAAGGAGAGGCAAGAGTTTTCTTATGCCTGTAAGCCGCAAAAATGCACTTGACTTGCCACAGGGTTTCCATAGCCTTCTCCTGGGGTTGCTGAGGTTGCTTAAAGATGTCAGGGTAATAAAAGGCATTGCCCACTAGCTCTCTGCAACTCCTGGCACTCAGCCATTCTTGCACACTCACCTCCTATTTTGCAAGCTGTGAAATGCTAAAAAAGTGTTGCTGTACAGCTTTCAGATAAAATATTAATGAGTGGTTGAAAATTATGAGTGAAAACATCCCACCATGGCTTTGCAAAAAGGAGAGACAGAGCTTTACCCAACACCCAACCCTTCTCACCAAGGAAAAGCTCTGCCAGTTGTCCTTCTTGCCACCATCAGCACTTTGAAATCAGAGAGTGATTTCTATGATGCCCACAGGTTGGAGAGGAGGCTGCAAAGCTGCCAAAATACCAGCAGTGCTTAGAGTCAGTCTTGTAGATACTATCAATTTCTTCTAATCATGGAATACACTTGTGTTTTTCTCGTTTGGGATGCCAGTTGTGAATACGATACTGTATGCAAGATACTTTTTGTGCAGACTTGATTGTCCCTTAACCTGGATAAAATTACTTTGTGTTATACTCAAACGGCAACATTTTCCACAGAATCACAGAACAGTTTGGGTTGGAAGAGACCATCTAGTCCAATCCCCCTGCAAAGAACAGGGACATTTTCAATTAGATCAGGTTGCTCAGAGCCCTGTCCAGCCTGGCCTTGGATGTTTCCATCTTTGTTTCCTTGTTTCCATCCATGTTTTGCTGTTCAGTGAATAAGGGCATCCAGTGATGTCCCAGGCATGTAGGCAATGCTTCCTGCTACTTGTTTTGGAGAAAGCTCGGGTCTCGGAAGTTTGTTTCTCCTTCTCCCTCTATGCCAGCTGATCTGCAGAATGGAATTTGAGTGTTTAGCCTTGCATGACAGGTAGTTACAAGGATCCTTCACTCATCTTGGTTTTAATCATTACACTGTCACAGTTAAAATAATTCTGTGTGTTTTTAGAGGAAGATCACTGTAAGTTTCCCCCCAGGAACTCTGACAAACTTCAAAGTGTATGAGAAAGATGTTTGTGCATGTTTTCTCTTCATGCACTCGTTGCTTCCGTCATGAGAGTGCTGGGGTATTATTTTTTAAAAATATATTTCCTTAAGCCTTGTTTTCTTATAAAATAATTGTGTTCAGCAAAGCATCATCAGATCAAAATTGTCTTCAGTCAACAGCCTCGCACTTTAGTTCCTGTCCTCTTCCTGATCTAAGAAGGCTTTGCTGTTACTCATGCTGCAAATACATGACTCACAGGAAAAATAATAATAAGCCCAAATCAAACCAATATTTTTTCATAAATGAAACAAGACTGTGTGGAAGCTTGGCATCACCATTGTTATTGCAAACAAATCTTGTTTATAATAATCAAATAGGCTGTTGTTGTTTCTGTGCCAATAAAGGAGGCACTCAGGAGGACAGGGCACAGCAAGCACCATCTGCGTCTGTTCCTGCTTGAGATGGGCTGTTTTGGAGTCTAAATCAGTGTCTTGCACACTGCAGCTGAAGTTATGAACTTCATTCCTCAAAGTGTTTATGCAAAAGTGTCCTGTGAGTGATGTTGTTCTTACTGTGGAGATTTGGGCAGGCTTTGGGTTGGAGTTGTTCAGATCAGGCTCAAATGCTATTTATTTCAGGGCTGCTGTCCTCCTTCCGTGGTGGGATTCAAACCAGTGATGCTGAGGAAGGGTTGGACAAGGGTGAGACCTCATTCCTCAGTTGCTGCAATTCTGTGTGGGAGAAGACTGTGATGACCCCACTTCTGCCTGTCAGGGCTGTCTTTCTCCCTTTCTTCCTTTCTCCCTTGAGATCATGTCCTTGCTTAGGGCCTTCATGGTCTGTGGTCACTAGTGCTCCCCACCACCTCTGAGTTTCGGGTTTTCTAGTGCCAGATGCATTAAGCAGAAGGTCAGATGGGATGACCGATATGGTTCCTACTGCTGCATAAATCAGTGAGTACCAAGGCAGGCATAACACTGAGTGGGAGCTCCCTTTTATTCCCTGAATAGTTCATGGTTGTGTCACATAAAAGACCACCCATTTCAAGGCCTGGCATGTGAATTGCCCTTTGCTAATTAGAGACAAGGGAGGAGAAACCATGGCATCAAAAGTTTAAGTCCAAGTCTTTATGCATTTATTTACTATTGTTTCACTGGCTGTTAAACTATTTGCTAGTACTCATCCCAAATTCATGAAGTACTATAAATACTCACAGAGAAAAACTTCATTATTTTTTCATAAAGGACAAGAAATACAATTGGGAAGTTCAGATTAGTAGTCATGCTTCTAAACAACTGAGGGCTTGCTGGGTTGCCATTAAAAGCTTGTCAGATGGTGCCTATGCTCTGAGCCCTGGGTGGCCTATTCCAACTGTAAGATGGAAAAGTTAAACATTTCTAATTAGACATATTCCCATATCTGAGAGAGATAACCTCCCTCTGACAGAGTACTTCATAAATTCTCTAGAGACTGTGGAAAATATTTGCTACCTATTACCACCTGCCAAGCTGCACATTTGATTCTTAACCCCAGGTCCTCTTTTAGGTCCCTTCATGCTGCCAACTGAAATGATTTTGGTATGAGTAGGAATGGAATTCTGCCCATTTGTTAATCATTGGAAATGGCTCCTCAAAGTCCTTATCTCTCAAGATTAGCAAACAGCTATCTAGGGCATCCTTCTCCCACAAGGCCTATCAATTCTGCTTTTCTCATTCCTGGCATATCAAATCATAGAATCACAGAATGGTTTGGGTTGGAAGGGACCTGAAAGACCATCTAGTTCAACCATTCTGCAGTGGGCAGGGACACCTTCCACTAGACCAGGTTGCTCCAAGCCCTGTCCAGCCTGGCCTTGAACACTTCCAGTGATGGGGCATCCACAGCTTGTCTGGGCAACCTGTTCCCATGCCTCACCATCCTCACAGTAGAGAGTTTCTTCCCAATATCTAATCTAAACCTACCCTATTTCAATTTGAAGCCATTTCCCTTTGTCGTGTCACTGCATGGCCTTGTAAAAAGTCCGTCTCCATCTTTCCCTTCAGGTACAGGAAGGCCGCAATTAGGTCACCCCAAAGCCTTCTTAAGCGTAAATTTGACACATTGCTGAAATTCCTTCTTCATAGGGACCCTAATATGTCTTCCCCATCCATCCACATTTCTTCTTCTTCTTCAGCTGCTTTGCTGAGTGTTAGCAACGTTAAACCTGTGACAGCCTGAATTTTCTTCTGTTAGAATTTAAATTTACTGCTCCTTACCCTCCCCCCCAAATGTGGAGAACAGTTTATTTCCACTGTCTTGTTGGCTGCCCTTGTATACACAAATACGACTCTGTGTACTCTTAGGTTTCTCTTTTCTGGACTAAGCTTTCTCTGTGCTTCTTCAGAGGTCAATATTTTCTACCTATCTGAATCTCGTGGTCTCCTCCAGCTTTTCCTCAGCCAGCCAACATCCCAACTGTACTGTAGTGTGGCACATGGGAAAATTCCAGCATGGCCTTTACACTGGTGAATGGAATGGAAGAAATAATTTGCATCCTACAGGCTGTGCTCCCATTTGTGCATCTCAGTATAATGTTTACAGCAGTAACACACAACTGAGTCAAACTTCTTTTACAGTTGGAAGTGTTGTCTTCAAACCTAAGAAATCATTTTGATGAACTCAAGCTCTCAAATTCAGTGCTTATGTATCCTTAAATTGTTTGTATTGTGTCTATCTCTCATTCAGATCATAATAAACTTGGGCTGATGGAAAATAGGTGCTTTTGTTTCTTGCTTGTGGTGACTTCATACAAGGCCCTTTGTGCTGATGGGGGACACTGCTGCTACCCTTGACAGATTTTACCCCAGATATAATCTGATACAATTTTTTAAATAATTATTACTGTACTCATTATATCCCCTTAAGCGATATTTTAAACTTTGCTCTGAGTCATCAAGTAGGTTTTCTCCCCTCCTACTCATTTGTAATATTTTCTAGATATTCACTCAGGTTAATGCTCATTAATTTAGGTTCCAAAATTAATAATCCCCTGATAAAATACTCTTGTTTAAATAACTCCTTAGGCATAAGGCATATGTCATGTGTGAGTCATAATGTATTCCCACCACTTTGAGAGGAATATTGTTCACAATGTCACATCCAGAGACATCAAATTATCTGCTGAATATTTAGACATGAGTGTAAATTTGGTAACTAGAAAGAACAGATATAAATGTATGTTCCAAAATGCTATTATTGTAGTGATATTTATTAGGTGTTTTTATTTGTTGGCTGCAATATAGGTGTTTCAGAGTATCTGACTTTTTTTCAAAAGTCAAATGGATAAGACACTCTTACAGGAATGCTTGCAAGCATTTTCTAAACTAATTTTCTTGCAGTCTGGAATAAAATTGATAAATGCCTCAGCAATCCTTTTTACAGCTTGGTCTGTACTAAGCTTGGCTTCAGTGTTAGGCAGTTTAGGAGAGCAAGGTAAATGTGCTGCTCTGTCCCTGTCCTGTTGCCAGTTTTCAGGATAGGTCTCAATGTCTTGGATTTTCTAGGCTGACTTTATTCCAAAATCTTGTATTTACTTTTCTGTATCAAGTTTAATGTTGAGCCTGTGCTGATGAGGCACTTACACCACTACCTGAATACCACCAGGAACACACAAGCTGTGCACAGCAGCTGATGTGGTTGTTCTTGATCTGAGCAGAGTGAAAGTATTAAGGCCAAATTTGTATGAAGTTAATTAAAAAAAACATCTCTGAAAGAAACATAAACCCACTGAACTTGGTGTTGTGATTTAACCCTAGCTGGCAACTAAGTACCACACAGCTGCTGCTCATTCCCCCTGCTGTGGTGGGATAGGGAGGAGAATCAGTAGAAAAAGAGAAAAAAACACCCCAGACTCATGGATGGAGATAAAAACAGTTTAATAATTGAAAAAAAGTGAAATATAATAATGCAATACTAATTATAATAATAATAATTGTAATGAAAAAAAGAGCGAGAAATTAAACTGAGAAAGGTGATGCACAGTGCAACTGCTCACCACCCACTCACTGATTCCTAGTCTGTCCCCAAACAGTGACCAGCACCTCCTGGCCAACTCCCCCAGTTTATACACTGGGCATGATGTTCTGTGGTTTGGAATATCCCTTTGGCCAGGTAAGATCAGCTTCCTGACTGTGTTCCCTCCTGGCTTCTTATGTATCGTCTCCCTGGCAGAGCACGGGAAACTGGAAAGTCCTTGACTCAGAGTAAGCACTGTTGAGCAACAACTAGAACATAGGTGTGTTGTCAACATTATTGTCATACTAAAACCAAAATACAGCAGTGCACCAGCTACTAGGAAGAAAGTTAACTCTATCTCAGCTGAAACCAGGACACTTGGTTTTAGTAGCTAGTGTAGTGAAGCAACAGGCTGGAATGAGTCTGCAGACTAGGATGTAATCTTGCCTATGGCACCAATAAAAGAGTGCCAATAAACACCTCTGTGCTCTTAGCTTTTCCTGTAAAGTGCCTGCTACGTTTCCTCTCTTGCAGAAGAGGGAAAAAAGGAGTGCTGGGGTGTGCCCAAACCCTCAAAGAATGCGGCTTGAGCTGCCTGTTTGCTCAGCCCACATCCTACTGACAGGGAGAGACACTTTTGCTGGATCCTGGCCAGTGGATCCCACCGTCAAGCTTCTGACATGTCAGCTTCTGCTTGTGGAAAACTCCATCTGCAGGTTTGCAGACTGTGATGTTTAAAGCCAGATTGGCACTGAAAGCCAAGAGGTGCCCCTGCCAAAGCGCTGACAGTTGGGAGAGCGTTCGCAGCATCCCCCGTGTGTGCCAACGTTTTGAAATTGAAACCGGTTTTACCTAAAGCACCAATCCAGAGTCTGAAATGCTCACATCTCCTTCCCTGGGGATGTCACCCATCCGGGTTGGCACAGGGACCAAAGGGGTCGTGTAACTTTGCTTGTCACTCTCTCAATTAATGTGCAAAGGAGTCACAGCAGCGCTGGAGGTTCCTGGGTGTGGGCCACTAAAGAACACGACGGATCCGTCAGGACTAGTGAGGTGTGTTGGTGTGGTGGGAAACAAAGACATCAAAAACTCGATGCTGATGTCCTGTGGGGTACGTGGGATACACCAGCCGAGCAGACTCCAAGTAAAAGACTCAGATGGGGACCCTTCAGCTACATGAATAAAAGGGAGGAAAAGCAGGTAGGAATCAGGGAAGCCCTACAAACCCAGTGGGCACTGCAATTCAAGAGGGATGTGATCAGTGAGACATAGTCTCAGGGGGAAGCTGGTGCTGCTGATGGATGTAGGAAGTGAACTTTTTGTATAGGAAGATGGAAAGAATGGGGTCTCCTGAAGATGGAGAAAACTGAGGAAGAAGGGAAACAGTCCTTAATTGTGTTAAGTGTGTAAGTGGCTTCAAAGAGCGGGGGAATAATCTGTTCAAGTACATGGTGGGTAGAATCAGTAATAATGAATTTAAATTAAAACAAGGGAGGTTTAAATTAGCATAAGAATTTTGGCTCTAAGTATAGCAAAAAAACTGGAATAGGAGGTGGAGCCTCTGTTATTCAACCTGTCCCTAAATCTTCAAACAAAATCAGTCGAGGATGTCTCAGGCAGAGTTAGATTTTAATTTTTTTTTTTCTCGGCCTTATTTTTGCTGGCTGGTAGGGGAGCAACAAGGTATTTATATCTGTATTCCCTTTGCTCTTTAAGACTGAGATTCAGCTTTGCTATCTTGTTCTTCCTCAAATAATCTCTATTTAGGTGGGGTCATGCTCTGAAATGACAGCCTTCAGCTGAGCAAAGGATTTATTTATTTAGTTTGAAACCGTAAATTTTGGAGTTTTCCTTTGATTTTTGGCAACCAGTGTCTAAATCTTCCTTTAGAAAGAAGTGGAAGTAAATTAGTTTATATTGACTGAAGACTTGATCTTGATTTTATGACAATCTTTTTGTCTTACCTTGGGTAACTCTAACACACCTTAGCACATCCAGGTGAGGACAGTAGTCTTTATCCTTCAGAGAAAAGGGCAGATTGTACTTTCTTAGTGGCAAGTAATATTTCTTCTCTGTACTGCCCCTCATGTGGAGATACAGTCACACTTGAAACCTTCCTGCAGCTGCAGTAGGCAATAACCTTCCCTTGTCAAAATCTGGGATCACCAATGTCACACAAATACAAAAAGCTCCCAGACAACACTGACTAGATGAAATCCTGTAGTAATATGTTTGAAGTGCTCATAAAAAAAAAAAAAAAAAAACAAAACGAAGAGAGCTCACTCTGGAACTAATGCAGAAGGACACACTCACGCAAGCCCAAGGCTTTCTTTGTGTCTCCAAGGTAGGTGCGTGCTGGTGAGACCTTGTCAGGCATTTTGGTACCATGCTGTACAGCCTGCTGGTCTTGCAGTGCAGAGGTTTGGAGTCATTAGCAGCTGTTTGGATTCATTTTGGGAAGCACAGTCCCCTGAACAGGACATGACACCACTGCAGCAGGTTGCACGTCTGCAAAAGAAGGGCTTTGTAATGCTTGAGGTTCTTACAGGGGAGAAAGTATTTCTTTTGGCTCAGAAAATGAGACAACATTTGTCTTCATTGCTGTCCTAAAATTTTTGACTTCTCTTCCCTTGAAAAATTGTTTCAATCTACCTGGTTGCTGCAGCCCCTCCTGAGTCATGTTTCCTCATCAGCATTGCTCTTGGGCACTCCAGAAATGTCACTGGTCATGTCTGTGCTGTGAAATGGCACTGTTTACTCTGCAGGCAGTATATCCATGGTGTGCTAGGAAGATGTGCAGACCCCCAATGAGTCTCTGCTGGCCAGGCAGTCTGACAGTCAGGTGGGAATGTACTGCTTTTTGGAATGGCAGATCCCTGATCTTGCTCAATTTCTGTCTCCTGGTGTGGCCCTTAGGGTTTTATGCCTTCTCATGTTGGTATTTTTTGTTTGCTTGAGTTACTGTTGTCATCACAGCAACATGATTTCTGTGTCCCTCTCCCCTCTTTTCCTTGCACACTATTAACATACAGACTATTTGAGCTCACCAACAATTTTCCAGGGAAGAAGAACTACTTCAGCATAGCTGCAAATGAGCACAGGCTGGATGCCTGATTCAGCACAGCTGAATCCTGGGCTGGAGCTACAGAACTGCTGCCTGATGGAGTTTATACATCCATCAATAGTCAAGTCTTGCTAATCTGTGTTGAAGGTGTTCATGGTAATTTTTACCAGTGAAGTGTTGCACTGCACTTGAATTTCTGACATTCCCTTCCTTTCCATAGAATTATAGAATCGTTAAAGTTGGAAATGACCTCTAAAATAATTGATTCCAACCACCAACCTAACACCACCACATCCACCAGTAATCCACGTTCCTAAACACCTCATCTACATGTTTTTTGAACGCTTCCAGGAACAATGATTCCACTGCTTCCCTGGGCAGTCTGTTCCAATGCTTGACCACCCTTTCAATGAAGAAATTTTTCCCTAATATCCAATCTAAACCTCCCCTGGCACAACTTGAGGCTGTTTCCTCTTGTCCTGTCTCTTGTTACTTATGAAAAGAGACTGATCCTCATCTTGCTGCAACCTCATTTCAGACAGTGGTAGAGAGGACTAAGGTGTCCCTGAGCCTTCTTTTCTTCAGACTAAGCACTCCCAGCTCCCTCAGCTGCTTCTTATAAAACTTGTGCACCCTTCCCCAGCTCCATTGCCCTCTTTTCTGGACTTGTTCCAGCATCTCTCCCCCTGAGAGTCAGTAGATTCCTTTGTTAGGGACTGGAAGCTCTACAGGATGAGAATTATTTTTTTTAGCAAAGTACCAAAAACAGTCCCAGGGGCACACTGTGCCAGGGGTTTTCAGATACTGAAGTAGAAGATGCCTTTTAACACACACACATTACTAGGCTCGATTCAAAATTCTCCATGTCTCAGAAAGTGGCGATGGGAACAGCTTTTTAGCCTGGAGAAGTGTTGGTCCGCTCCTGACTTTGTAGTGTCAGTCTGTCTGTGGTGTTAGCATCTGTTTTCCCTGGTACTGAAGCTTAAGCTGTGAGGAAGCTGAGATGGGGAGAATGCAAAAAGCAGGATGGGTGAGCCCCTACAGACAAGCACCGAAGTATTTCTATTCTTAGTTGGTCTGTCCTTGTGCAAATCCATTAATTCCTGTGACATTTCTATAAGCTTATGAACAACTTTTTCCTTTCAGAATTCAAACCCCTGTGACTCTTTTGTTCCAATTTCTTCCCCATCACCAAGCAAACTCCAAGATTTTTCTCTAGGCACATTAGGAGGCAGCACTTCTGTCTTCACCTGTTTAAAGCAGGAAACCAAAAAGAACACTCTTCTGCTGCAGGGACAAAAAAAAACTGGCAGTGACAATAACAGAGAAGCAAGATTTTGCATGGAGGGCAGGCACATACAAAGTGAGACCTCTTTTGGGGAATGATCATATTTCAATCAGACTGTGCAGAGGCAATGAGGTTTTCTCAGACAGGGTTCAAATTGGAGCAGAAGAGCAAGGGATTTAAGCTATCCTGGATTTGCCTGTGGAACCAGCTTTAAGTAGACAGAAGCTGAGGCAGTGTTATAATAACCACAAGAGAAGTTGCAAAACCTTTGATTTAAAGCTGTTCTGCTCCAATGCTGTTGCTATCAGGCACCCTTTTCAGGCACTGAAAGCTTTGCCAGGGATAAAGAGAAAAGAGGCAAGGGACCCATATAAATAGTACAGCAGTTTGACTATCTAGTTCTTAGTGCATGGAAAACTTTTGGTTGCCATGATAGCGGCAGCAGCAAGAAGCATGAAGTTTGACAACTTAGTGTCTTCTTCCTCTGATCCCTGTTTTCTGTGTGCTGAGCAAGGGTCTAAGAGGACCTGTGGTTTCCTGTGGTATCCAAAACCCCAGATTTCACTCAACATCTGGTTTTGGTCTGGCAGTCCTAACTGTGGAGATTTCTCCACTTCACATCCTGCTCTGCACGTGAAAGACATGTCTGTCTGAAGGGATTAGATCCCATCTTGTAACACTTGCAAAAATGCTTATCAAGCTGTGGGACAAAGCACAAGGAACTGAAGTGAGAAGCGACAATCTGCTCTGTGCAGCAGGGAGGCACTTGGCAAAGATGCCATCTACAACTGAAAGAGTTGCCAAGTTTTTTGTTATAACTTTTTCTGCTGACTTTTGCAGAAATATAACCTGGGAGATTTTAGGATGGCTCCTCTGTAACAGATTTCTGTAGAAAGTGCGGTGTAAAAGAACAAGATGCGGTGGGGCAAATTACCAGCTTCTCAAAGGTTGCTCTGTTTGTTGCCGGAGTAAAGAAGGTCTGAAGTGAACACAGAATCATAGAATCATGGAATCATAGAATCATAGAATCAGCCAGGTTGGAAGGGACCTCCAAGATCATCAAGTCCAACCCTTGATCCACTACCACCCCGGTTACTAGACCATGGCACTAAGTGCCACATCCAAACTCATCTTAAAAACCTTCAGGGACGGAGAATACACCACTTCCCTGGGCAGCCCATTCCAATTCCTGATTACCCTTTCCATAAAGAATTTCTTCCTAATATCTAACCTAAACCTCCCCTGCCTTAAGCTTAAGACCATGCCCTCTGGTCTTACTGATAGTTGCCTGGGAGAAGAGACCAACCTCTACCTGGCTACAACCTCCTTTCAGGTAGTTGTAGAGAGTGATGCAAATGATAAAGCTTCAGTAAACAACAAATCATTTTAAATTCTTGTTTGGGAAGAAGGAGTTTGGGGTAGGTCTGCATAGATACTCTTGTAAACAGGGACTTAAAAAAAACCCCATACTGGTATAAAAGCAAACACATAATCCAAATATTAAATAAATAAATATATGCAAAGCCATATATATACCCCAAACCATCCGCTCCATCCCTGGAAGTGTTCAAGGCCAGACTGGGGGGAGCTCTGAGCAACCTGGTCTAGTGGAAGGTTCCCTGCCGTGGCTGTAGGGTAGGAACAAGATGATCTTGATGGTCTCCAAACCATTCTGCTGTTCTGTGATTAAAAAAAAAAAAAATTTAAAAAAAAGGAAACTTCCAGTTTAGCCCTAATTTATGTGAACTCAGTTGCATTCTAAGAAATCTGGTCAGAAGGTTTTCTTTCAGCTTTTTTACTTCAAAGAAAAACTAAGTTGCCCTCAAAGAGCAGAAAAGTGCCTAGAAGGCTACAGGTTTGTTTCTGTTTCTTTTGGTGGGGATTCTTAGCTTCAGTTTGAATTTGGCCTTGACCAAAACAGGTTGCTTAAACTGACTTGGAGGTTACTGTGGGATTGTCTGGGCACAGGGAGGGCTGAGAGCTCTCCAGAATGACAAGGCAGGTCATAACAGCCAGGAACTGTCCCACCACTCCAGCAGGGAGTGGAGCATTGAGCACTGGGCACCCAATGGTGAGATGGGAATTAAAGCTCCTTGTTTTGCACAAGGAAAAAGACTCAAATATACATTTTATTATAAATGTGTATTTCCATTCACTTCAGAGTCTCTCTCTTAAGTTAATCTTTGTGTCCATGCTCATCTTCCAGATTTATGGAATATTTGGGGTTCCAGTCTTGCTCAAGAAGGTTTTTTAACTTCTCCTGGATAGTCAGTTGTCTATTTTGCAGGTTGGTTGAATTCTGTTTGATAATTAGTCCCACACCAGTTATATAAATGAAATAATCATCTGACCAACTTGAAGTCCCTTGCAATGGCATGGTAGCTAATTAGAAAACATTAATTTTGCAGTGCTCTCTTCAGTCTGCATCCTTGCCATGTACAGATTGCTGGGCTTTGCTCATCTGCTGTCTGGCTGCAAATCTCAGTAGGGCTGATGGGGCAGCAAAAGTCAGGTCACTTCTCTCTTAATTTTAGACTCCAAGTTTAGGCAAGTCACTGATCTCTTCTCTGTGGTGACCAATGACAGGACCCCAGGGAATGACCTGAAGTTCTGTCAGGGGAGGTTTAGGTTGGATATTAGAAAAGAGTTCTTCACCAGAGGGTGTTTGGGCACTGGAACAGGCTCCCCAGGGTAGTGGTCACAGCACAAAGCCTGACAGAGCTCAAGAAACCTTTGGATGATACTGTTGGGCACACGGTGTGACTCTCGGGGATGGTCCTGTGCAGGGCCAGGAGTTGAACTCGATTTTGTGGGTCCCTTCCAACTTGGCATATTCTGTGATTCTGTGATTAGCTGCAGCCTTAAACTTTCATAAAAGTGAATCCTTAGAGTCTGTGGCAGAGATGTGTAAATAAGGGAATAGACTGCAGGATTTGGATATTAAGAGGGGTAAAACCCAACTGCATTTAGAAAAAGAAAGAAAAATCACTAATGTATTTAATTCTCTGTGGTGCAGTGTGCTACCAATAAAAGAAGTCTGAAGCAGATTATATACCTTCAGAAGCAAAGGAATAACAGCAAATGATTTTTGGACCATAACTTGTTAAAAGAGAATAAGCGGAGAAATCAGATTGTTGATGAACAAATCCTCAGGAGTTGTTCTGAGTCAAACATGCAATACTTGTTTTTAATCAGCTCTCCCTGTCAAACCTGGGAGTCATCTGGGGCTCTCTCCAAAGCTATCACCATTCAGAACATCAGACCCTGTGAATAAAAAACACTTTTAAGCATTTAACATTTCTCCTGGTGTTTGTCTTAGCCAGAAAAAATTGGCTGTGCTTAAGAAGCATGAGTATAAGCATGAGTGTAAGCACGCTTAAGCATGAGTATAAGCTACCTGCATATCTGTCTTCAAAAGGCAATTCAGTGAGAAACAAATTATATTCAAGTCCCTTGAAACTGCAACCCTCAGCTGACCAGAAGTTGGGCCTATTTGCTGGTTCGCCTTGCTTTGGGGGAAAGACTGAAATGGAAGATTCCTCTCACTCCCTTTTCCGAGGGATTCTAATGTGAGAGTGAAAAATAAATGCTACGATGACTGTCAGGAACTGAGCAGCCACGGATGCTTTTGTGTTCTCATTTCCACTCCTAGAGTTCTGTTCAACAAACAGGGCATGGAATTAATTCCTCCCAGTAGTTTCTTTTTTTTTTTTTAAATGAACAATAATTTTACATACTGGAGCATTAGCTGTCACAGCATCGTTCTGAGCACACAGACTGTGAAATTCGTGTGGTGCTTGTCACGGGCTGTGCACTCAGGGTTGTCATAATCCGTTCTTAATGGTTCAGAATTGTATGAAACGATCTCTTGCTAAACTTGACCTACGTTATTTCTCCCCTTCACAGCTCTACTACTTTACGCAGGGCGGATGTTCTGATAAAGCTGTATGCTTTGACATGTTTATCTACTTTACACAACAGATTTATCAAATGTAGAAGTGTTGTTGACTTATTTTTCAGTTAACATCTCCCCCAGGGAAATTGTCACAGCACCAAGCCTGACAGAGCTCAAGAATCGTTTAGGTGATGCTCTCAGGCACATGATGTGACCCTTGGGAATGGTCCTGTGCAGGGCCAGAAGTCAGACTTGATGATCCTTGTGGGTCCCTTCCAACTCAGCATATCTGTAATTCTCTGATTCTGTCCCCGCAAACCCAAACCATTCTGTCATTTTATGATTCTGTGATTGTGATAACTAAGAAAAGGTAAGTGGCAAACACCAAAAGCCTAGTAAAGCAAAGATACGATTTGTAGCCTTGCTATTATTAACAAACAATAATAAAAGCATGAGCAAAGCACACAAGTTTTCACATGGGTCTATGACAGCTCAAATTTCTTTTTGTTAAGAAAAAAATCGCTGAAGTGAAATTAGATAGTTCATTCCAGCCAGTACATGGCAAGAGGAAACCTATTCTGGTGAGAAGAGGTTCTCTCTGCATGAGTGTGATCTATGCTCAGCCTGCATCTTTGTCAAAAATATGTGCAAGCATAACCATTGCTTCTCTTGTCCATTTAAACTGATCTACATCAAAATTCTACTGAAAACAACAGCAGCGATTTATCTCTATCCCTCAAAAATTGAAAAATAAATAAAAATAAAATGAAACAGAACAACTTTTAACAGGAAAGATAAGGTCCGGTAATGCAATGAAAATTTACATCCTTAAAGATAAGACAGACTACTTAAATTCCCTACCTTCATATGCATCTTCAGTATCGAATCCTAGAAGGCCAAAAGTCCAAATGTAAGAAGTACAGAGAAAAGAATATAATTTGTAAGCAAGGCAAAGAGAATGATTAATAAAAGAGGTTATAGCCTCTCTTTTTTTCTTTTTTTTTTTTTTATCAACTACTCCAGTTTCTGATCTTCCTTAATTTGATTTTGAAGCACACAGATGACAGTAATTTTGTATGCCAGTGCAGGTAACTATCCTTTGATTAAAGGATATGGTTTTTAAAGTTTTATCTCTCTTGCAACATTCTGAATAGCTGCACTATTCTAGACTCAGAGGCTGTGCCCCACTGGATGGTGAGATGAATCAACCACACAAATCACACAAGGAACATTCCACTCCTGAAAATGGAGCACCTCACATTTGCATTGCTCCAGATCTAGACTGAAGATCTGTCGCCGAAGTTACACAAGAATAAAACAAGAGAATCAATAGAGAACCAACCCAGGAATCCTCCCAGGTAATTCTTTCTTCATTTTCTTTCCAGTTGCAGAACTAGTGCCAACCACTAAGATTCTGTGCTAATTAGCCTTTAAGTACTGCATGGAAAAGTAAATACTTCAGCAGTCCAAGCCCTGTTCTGAAACTTTAACAAGTTAAAGACTTGAAAGAAATGAAAAACGGCATTCCCACCCATGCAAAAAACCACCCTGAAGTTGAAAAAAAAGCATTAAAAAACAAAGATGAGGAATCAACATCAAAGTTTACTGCACCAGAAGTGCCAGCTTGTTATAACAAGACAGATATCAAAGCTCAGTTTAGAAATACCTGATCTGAAAGAGAGCCCAGATAAACAAACACCACAGGCCTCATCAGAATTCCCCCAAAAGAGGTAGAAACGAACAACAGACAAAAGAAAAGGAGAAGGTAGAATCCAAATAGATGTAATGGATCACACAGCACAAGGATCCATACAGGTAGGAAGTTTGAAAATGGCACTGGTAAAAAAGAATTACATAAGTCACCTGACACACTGGTAATGAGAAAAACAAGCAGCAAAACAAAATTTGGGATATTTGGGATATTTGGGATGGGGAAAATGTCTGTGGAACTATGAAAACTTTAGAGGAAGTTCCAGAAGGCATGAAGCCTGCTTACACATCAGATAATAGTTCTAAACTGAAAATACTGGACATTTGAAATTGTTCAAACATCATTTCACGTCTCCTTCCAAGAGTGCACTGGGAACTGAAGTTTTTCAGTCAGAGTATCTTTCTTATGCAGAGAGAGAGAAGACTCCTGCTACTCTTTCAAGGAGTGTTGGATGTAAAATTCTTTCTATCTGCAAGGGAGATAGAGCCTCTACAAATATTGTATTTAGAATTTCTGGCTTGGGTTTGTCCTACATTGATACTCATTTTTCCAAAATAGAACAGTAATCTGCATTACCAAAGGGGAATGCAACACTCAATGTCAAATGAATGTTTCAGAATCTGAATCAAATATGCCAGCTCTTGCTGATATGAATCTGCAAGAGATTTTGAAATTTTAAATGAAGATGATTCTTTGGAGCAAAAAAATCTGAAGCCAGGAGGGAAAACATCAGCTCCTGAAATATCTGTAGGTGACACAGAATGTACAATTAAAATACATTAAACTCAAAACCCAAAATTTAGAATTTCTTGCTTTAAGAACTGTCAGAAAGTGACATTGGTTCTAAAATGAAATCTGCAACTGCCTAGGAAAAAAAAATCTGCTGATGAAGACATCTTTCAAAAACCTGAAGGAGATGCTTCAGTTGAACTGAGGAACTCTGAAATAGGAATCATAGGATCATTTTTGTGGTTGGAAGAGAGAAGAAATTGAAATATTAAAATCCCCGTATTCCAGGAGCAAAACTTTGGCATCTCCCTAAGAAAAACAAAAGGGCCAGAGTGTGAGATCTGCTTTCCAAAACCAGAAGCAGAGCTAGCCCAGCTAAAAATGTCACTGGAAATTGCTGACGCTTCTGTGCAAGTTCCAACATCAGAACTTAAATTTGATATGTCAGATCCTGGAGGAGAAGGAGGTGTTGAGAATCCCAAGGAGAAGGAATCAAATTAAAAGGAGAACATGAGATAAAAACTGTGGAAGTTGAGACCAAGGCACACCGGAGATGTTTTTTATATGCCAAAATACAGAATACCTGCATTAGGCTGGACAACCTTAAAGGGAGGGAAAAAAAAGGTGACGCTGAAGTTGAAAGAAGTCTGGAAAAGTCTCAGGTAGATGTTCCTTCTGCCAAAATACAAATTGAAAAAATATTCCTGAAAATACCTTCCCTATGCAGGCTTCAAAATTTTGATCAGAAAAGAAGGTATTTCAAAATTAGGAGATTGTATGAGGAGTTCTGGTGTAAGCTTGCCAAAGATGAGAGAAGATATTTCATTACCTGCAAAGAGAACAGGATTGGAGTGAATATTGCAAAACCAGATATAGCCATATGTGCAGATATAGTTAAGCCTGGTGCTGAAGGACAAGACTGCATAATTCAGAATTCACTGTGTCTTCAGCAGAGCTGCTGAAACCAGAAATAAATGGTTCAAAAATTGACAAAAAAAATCATTTTACCAAAAGAGTTTCCTACATGTTCTCTGACTCTTCAAGAGCACAAAGTCATCACTGGATATAGAGATCCCCAAAGTAGAAACCTTTACCAAGTTAGGCAGTTTGGGAGTAGAATTTAAGTGATCATTAGCTGAAATCAATGCAGGTGGAAAACAAAATATGTTTATGTTTTTCTTCCAAAGGAAGAGCTGGACATTTAAAGAGGAAGCTATTAAAATAGCAAAGTTTATGGGTGAAGTTAAAATTATAGGAGAAGTTAGGCAAGGAAGTTTATAAAAAGGGCCTAGGTGTGAATAGTCTACAAGAAAGGGATCAGAAGGTGCTGCTTATACTGCAGCAAAGCTGAAAGATATAATAGTAGATATTTCAGGAGTGAAAATGGATGGGAAAAGTGCTAGAGAAGATCCTGAAATAGTATTTCAAGTGGAAAGTGTTGAAAAGGACATGTCTGCAGGAGTGGAAGAGCATGTAGCAGAGAGAGTACAAGAAAGCTCATCACCTACAGAGACAACAACAGGCACTGAAAAATTTTAAGTTGATGGGACCCCATGTAATGTTCCAGTGTCTCAAACTACTGTTACATCCTCAGCAAGAAGTGAACTGATCTTGTTGGAGGAAAAAATGCATGGTCATTCAAATATTCCTGGAGATATGACCAAATGAGGATTGTCTTTTATCAATAGCTAATGGAATAAAATAATATCTGTGTTCTTAATTTTCTAGGAACAAAAAGTGAAGCAAAACTTAAACCTGACGTTTATGAGCACTTTGATATTACAGCATGTATAAATTCTCAAATATATGATTGTGCTCTATTGTGCACTAATAATGATAGGGATATGTTTATATCTGCTAAAAAGGAAACAAGCCACCATTGCTATCTGCTGAAATGTCCATTTAATGACAGCACAGTTTCTAGATGTGGTGGGAATGGTTACTAACAGATATGACACTTTTCACCCATTATGATCCTGAGTTTTACAGATGTGCATGTGCAGAAATACGTCTTTTTGCATCCTGTATTTATACTTAATAAATATATTTATACTTAATACAGGAAAAGCAGACACAGGAAAACACTCAGAAATTGGCTTGTTAAGGAAATGTATTTGGTTGTCAGACCACCTCTAACTCCATGCACTCCTCATTCCCTTGAGGTAGGGCCAAATATTTCAGTGAGAAGTGGTGGCAACCTGTGTTCCTCTTACTCTCTTTGAAGAAGTTGTTCACCTAAGTATTAGGCAAGTGTCAGTCATTTGGATCCTGCAACATTTCTCTGAAAGTTTTCCCTCTTTACATGTCACTGTCCAATGGATGCAAAATTACCGTGTCAGACAGCCATGGCCTTCACCAGATCTGAGGAAGGGAATCACCATCACACCAGGAAAACAGAGGCCAGGGAAATGTAAGGTACCTAACAACAGACATCCCATTCTAACAGCAGTTCATGACTGCTTGCTAGGCAACCTCCATGTGAACTTGCCCAGAAACTCTGCCCTATCAGGCAACTTACTGAGCACTTGCAAATTCTTTACAAAGTTTACCCCCCCCTTTTTTGTTGTTGTTGTTGTTGCTTCTGATTACAATGGAAATGTAGCTTGGAGTGCCTAGACAAGGAAAATGCTTCTGTTGGTCAGAAAAGTTGGTCAAAAAGATTTTCAAACTGACCCACTATTCACATGTGCTTATTGTGGGGCACTAGGAAAAATCCAGTCCAGAGGTTGTTCTGCATACAAGGAATAATACACAGCCAGTTGGTTTTGTTGGTACAGGATAATAAACCTGTGAAACACAGCTAATGAAAAGCAGCTGGGGGGTGTTTTTGTTTTGCAAGACATTTTAATTAGTGAATGGAAATCTCAAAATACTAAGCAGAATCTAGAGAGGAAACCAGGGAAGAGAACATTAAAAGCAACTCTGTCTCAGTATGCAACTCTATCCATGTATGTAAATGCTCATGAAAAGCCAGTGTTATCAGTAGTATGTACTTTAAAAATCTTCATGAAGGACAAAATGCATTGTTTTGTAAAGATGAATATATCATCCCTGCACTGGCTCAGGGATGGAGGGTGCTGGGGCTGAGCTGTGGTTTGGTCATGGAAAGAGCCTCACTTGGGGTGGACTCTGAGTTACCATTGAGATTCCTGAGCGGAATAAATGAAAAAATTGTCTGGCTTTGAGGTCAGTTTTGCAGATGAAGTGAGTTAGTTCCTCAGCTGATATTAAGTGACAATTCCCAAGGGATTTAAGGAACTTTTTTTATGTTACTGTGTCTTTAAATGCAGGATTGTTTTTCTCTTTAGGTGATTTTTTACCTGGGAGGTGAAATCTGGTTTTAAAACCTCTAAGTGGTATAAGTTGCACTGATCCTAGTTTTGTTGAAAACTGTCTCCAGGCTCCTAAAAATATTACTGGGGATGACTGACAGTCTTGGAAAAAAAAGAGAGGGAGATAGGGATGTAAGTGACAAAAAAAGAATTGCTGGAGTGGTCCCTGCACTATTGAGGAACAATGTCTTTTCAAAAAAGGAAGATGAACTGATCAGGCAAGAGAAAAAAACATTCATCAGCTGGAATGAAAATGTGTTGGTGACATGCCTGTATCAGTGAAAACACACTAAATAAATCAAATAATCTGAACCTCAGCTGCTGAACACTGTAAACTTGCTCTGCTAAATGCTGCTGAAAACCACTTGAAATCAAGAAGCAATGGGACTGATAGGACCCCATGTCCCTTTCTGGATGGGTTCCTACATTAGGATACACCAGAACCGGCATCCCTACCCCAAACACTGTGCTGGTGTGTTTGAGGGGCTGGATGCAGGAGGGAGAAGCAGGTGTTGCTTTGCCTGGCAGACTGATGTCATGGCTTAAATGCCATGAGTAATGACCTATCTAGGTTTTGTTGTAACTTGCCCTCCCTGTTTCCCACAGCACAGCTGATAAAAGTTTTTTCCCATGAAAATAACGGGAAGATCTGTGTTGGTCCTTTCTCCACGTGGAGAAGAAAAGCCCCCATCTCCCACTGATGCCAGTGGAAATTGTTGGAGGTCACAGTAGCCACTATCACTGTATTAAATATGAGCATTGCTGCTGCTTTTGCAGCAATAAATATTAATGTTTGTAATGCCATAGTTTGTGTGGTTTGTGAATTTTAATGTGCCCAGCAGAGCTCCCTAAAGGTGAATTACTCCACAGAATCCATAACAATCTAAAGCCTTTTCTTTCTGGTAATTTAGAAAACCAATCTTGCTCTGCTGCTGTAGCTGTTGGTTTTCAAGGCTTTCATTACCTGCAGAGAAATCATGTTCGACACAATACTGTAGTCATTGAGAACACTAGTTATATTACACAGTGCACCTAATATATCAAACTCCACATAACCCCTGGATGCAGACAAGATGATTTTTTAATCTTTTTCTGAGTCATGGGGGACAGCTACATCATTGGTAGAGACCACCAGTGTTACAGCAGGCAGGAAAAAAAATAATAGAATAGTAATTGTTTATGTATCAAACAGTATTTTTTTTTCTGTAGATAGGTTATTCTACGACTTTAACACTGTTGTATCATCTGTTGAACCAGCTGGTACCTGCTGTTGGTAGCAACAGGATGCTGGAAAAAATAATCCTTTAGTTTTGATCCAATTTTCTCTCATTCCTAAAAGCACTCTCTATTCTGAAATAAATGTGCTTTATTTTGGCCATTATTCTCATATATGAACCCTGAGGAGCAATAGCTCTGTTCTTTTGGGGCTCAAGTTAGATGAAAATGTATAAGAAGGCAAACATGACAAGGGTTATTGATGGCAACTTAATTCATGCTGACATCTCTGTACTTCTAATTGCTCTGACTCTCCTTCTTTACCTCATAGGAGATGGGGGAAAACTGTGTAACACAGCGAGGTATCCTCATCAACAAGGAAATTGCTTTCATCAAAGTGGTAGATTTTATCAAATAAGTCTGCTGCCACAGCAAAAGAAATTCTGTTACCTGTGCCCCAGACTGCAATTCACATGTAAATTAGCTGGGATGAGTGTGGGCTTTGGTAGGGACGGTTCACGACCTGAATCAGACTTAAGGGAGAGCAGAACCATCAATTTTTTCCTTGAGAGACTGAGTTTCTCATCACAAAATGCAGTGTGTGTCTAATAAATTACAGATTTATTAAGAATTCCCCTAAGAATACTCAGAATGAGATGAAAATTAATTCATTATTCATTAGTAAAACTGCTTAGATTTGAAAAGTGTTTGTGGTTTGGACCAATGTGCGAAGTTATCAAGTAGCACTCTCAGTTAAGCACTCGGCCAAATTGCTGCCCTAAGGAGATCGTCACCTGTCTGCACAAAGTTTTCTGCAGTTATCTGGAGGTAAATGCATCCCAGCTGCTCAGAGCTCTTTGCAGATGTCTTGTGTTTTAAGTGGCCTGTAATGTAGCTTCCTGCAAAGAAAAAAGTCTCCTTTCTGCTTTACTGGTCATATGCTCACGCGAAGCAAAGGCATCTGATCCTGGTTAATATCCAGGAGCTCAGGGTTTTGATTTGTGCAGTGTTCGTAAGTCAGAGAGGCAACTCCTCCATGCTGAGACTTTTGTGCTGCATAAGGCACCTCCCATGGTGCTGGAAGCATCTGTTGTCTGGTTTTAATGATATTCTTCATAACACCCCTGTAAGCAGCCTTATGTCTGGGACTCTTCTCCCTGGTCCCCACTCTCACTATGGCTTGTTCTTGCTAAAGTGATATCATCTGTTTGTCAAAACCACGCTGGCTTAAGCATGGTGAGATAGGCTCTGTTAGCTTGCAGTCCTCTTGCAGGAGCTTAGATGGTTGCTGTTGGTGCCCATATATATATATATTTATATATATATATATATGGTCACATATATATATGTATGTATTCATGTATATATATTGCCCACTATAGGTTCAATGTCTTCTCTCTTTCCTTTTTTGAATGAAAAGTCTCTGTTGTTTCACCATATGTGTTAGTAGTTTTCTTGGTTTGCCACTGCTGGAAGTTTGCCTTTTCTATAGAAAAGTCCCATTTTCCCCACCTAGCAAAAAGCTTATCTTTACTTTTTTTTTTCCAAAATAAAAGGAGAAAAGGGTTTCAGTTTTCAGGAAACCTTGGAAATTCTCCCCCTGCCCCTTGTTATTTGCCACTGGAGAGAGATTATTAGATTATTTTAACCTGACACTCACTCATTTGGATTTCCAGCCTCCTTGTTTCTAGGAATTTGTCAATACCTTTGTGCAGTTGTTCTGGTCTTTTCTGGTCTCCTGAATTCCCCTCAGGGTTTAATAAAACTTAATATTTTCTCAACTTCTTGGATGCCCTTAACAATCACTTTTACAGTGTAGGATATAATAATCATTTTCAATTCTATTTCGATGCTTTTATATCCTTCCAGCAGTAAATGGATATGGTCTTGTAAGAATGTTTATATGGAGCTGTTAAGTTTATTGAAACCTATTTTGATTCAAAAGTAGGATATCCTTTGCTGGATATGCTTCTCCCAGGCTATGTGAGAGCTTGCTGTCTCTCAGGCATAAATTCTGTGAGCACTTATGCATGTGTTTAATTTTACAAATTAATTTCACTGGGTCTGTCCCTGCGTAAGCTTTTGAGGAATCAAAGCCTTAACTGGCTTTCTGATGCTGTGTCCTTCCTTTCATTCAAATCCTCTCTACTACGAGGTCATCTAGTAATGTCTTTAAGGAGAGGATCTTTTTAAAATGTGCTACAGGACAGACATCTGAAGAGACTCGGTCTTGTGTTCCCTGGGGAGCAGAGGTGGAACTGTTGGCCCTCCAGGTGACCACCTAGGAACGTGGGGCTTCATGCTGTGCTCCTGCGGTCCAGAGTTACTGGTCAATAACTTACAAGAGCAGGAGGAATGTGTGAGGATTCTGCTGTGGGAAACTCAGTACATGGAACTTGACAGATCAGAGAATCAGAGAATGATAGAATGGTTTGGGTTGGAAGGGACTTTAAAGATCATCTAGCTCTAACTTCCCTGTCATGGGCAGGGACACCTTCCACTAGACCACGTTGCTCAGAGTCCCATCCAACCTGACCTTGAACTTTTCCAGGGATGGGGCATCCACAGCTTCTCTGGGCAACCTGTGTGGCGTGCAGAGGTGTTTCCATCCCTAAGGAATGTGAGGATGATCCTTGGAATGAAAATAGTAATTTGGACCTGGAGGAGGTGAAGTCTTCCTGGAGCAGAAGAAACCATGTACGACTAAAGCTAGGGCTTTAGATCTAGGGGGGACTTGGTTGCTCCCTACAGCTACCTGAAATGAGGTTGTGGCAAGGTGGGGGTTGGCCTTGTCTCCCAAGCAGCTAGAGATAGCACAAAGGGGAAATGGCCTCAAGTTGCACCAGGGGAGGTTCATGTTGGATATTAGGAGAAAGTTCTTCACTGAAGAGTGGTTAAGCATTGGAACAGGCTCCCTGTGGAAGTGGTGGAGTCACCAAGTGTTCAGAGATTGAGTAGACCACATGGTTTAATGGACATGATAGTATTTGTTTGAAAGTTGGACTTGATGCCCTTGGGGGTCTTTTCCAACTTTAATGATTCTATCACCTTGCAGCAAGGAGGATTCCTAAGATAGAGAGGTATCAGTTGCAAAGGATGAACTGGGAGACCTGAAGGGGTTGTGATGAGGAAGAGCTGCAATGAGGAAGGGCTTACAAATCCTGAACTCTAATGCTGGCGTAGTATGACCCATGGAGCCTGTGCAAGGATTCATCTCCCTCCACTGAAACCCTGAATTCAAGAGGAGACAAACCAGAGCAGACTGAGTAGATGGCCTCCAATCTTTTCAGCCCAAAAACAAACTGTGATTCAACGCTCTTTCTTGAGAAAGCTGAAACGTAATTATTTCCCTATTTTACACATGGAAGGAGATCCCAGTTGGGTTTTGGTTTACTACAGGAGTGACAATGAAGTTCCTTGGTCACTTTGAGAAAGTTGGTTAAACCCTCCATCCTTGAGAGATGGGAGCACTGAGTGAAGAAGCTGGTCTTTGTCATCTTCTGACCTTGGGATAGCTTTATGTAGGTCTGACTTTTTTTTTTTTCCCTTTTTTTTTTGCTCTTACAAGGGGAATGCCTGATAAGGCAGAGGAGAAGGAAAATGTTAATCCAAACACAGATGTCCAAAATGGTTTTGGAATAAGTTAAGAGCTGTCTATACAGTAAAAAAAGGTGCTTGAATTTCTCCTTCTCATTCCTTTGCAAGCTGTGGCTGTCCACACATGCACAGCAATTGCAGCCTCTGAACCACAGTGGACCACTTTCAAGATTAAAATATTATTTTCTGAATTAAATCAATCATGAAAATATGCCTTCTTCTGGGGCTGTTTTCAGTCATACCTCAGTATAAAACCTTGAATTTAGCAGATGTTTTCAGGTGTGCAAGTAATTCCCTTTCTTCTTTGGACCCTGTTTAAAGTGGGTGCTTAAATTCTGCAGCATGGGAGCAGTCGTGTCTCATTAATTTTTAGCCCACTTCTACATCACATGCACAGTAAAAAAAGGCCATGTAAAAGTGACAAATAGCTCACTTTCTTCTAATCCATCCCTCGAGTTTCAGGAGCTGTTTCTGTACCAGTGATAGATATTGAGCTCTTGCTTTCCATGTAAGAAGTAGGGTTATTATTATGGGGAAATGACAGTTAGCTGATGAATAGGTAACTTTATCGAGATTGTTTTCATCATGCTGCTATGATGAAGAATAATCTGTAATTAGAAAGCTGTGTTGAAGTTTTTAGTCTGGAATCATTCCACATCTTCTCTGACAGGCAGGTTTATTAATGTCTTCATTTCAGTTTTGCTATTGCCCCTTACTAAATCCATACCTTGCTGTGCAGTACTATGATCATTTATTATGTTCTCCTCAGTTAGGAGATGACCAAAGATAGGAGTGTGAATTCAGTAAACTTTAGAACCTTGAAAAGGTTGAAATCCTTTATCTCCATTTAGATACCTTTTGGAATCCCTTTGGAACTTAAGTAACAGGGCTTTTTTTTTTTTTTAATTTTAGAAATGTCTGAAACTTGATGAATATTGTAAAAAAAATATTTAAAATTTATTGGCTATTGCATGTTTCATGTCATCAGTGAAAAATTTAAATCTGTTTTAGCATCTAAACTGTCACCATCAAATATCCCACCTAGGGACTTCGAATTTCCTTAGGTAATTATTTGAGACTGCAAGATTAAGAAAGCAATGCTTTTTTATTGGCTCACATGCAAATTTATTCCTAAAATTTTGGGGTTTTTAAACGATGGTTTCTAGAAATTTCTTTTCTTAATAGATACTGGAATAGAGCTCAGAGTAAGAAGCAAAGTTTCTCTCTAAGTCCCAAATGCTCCCTCAACCTTTTGACAGGGGCTCCTGGCAATCCTGCTGGCTGGCAAATCCCTCATCTTGCTTCCCTGTGGGGGGGGTGCTGCTCCTTTTCCACTCTCCAACAGTAGATGGAGATGCTCCATTGACAGAACAGATCCTCTCTACTGTCTCAGAGTGTCATAAAGAATTAATTGTGCAGTTATTTTGACTTCAAACAAAAATGTAAGCCCCCATCTGAAAGACTCCGATGCTTATGAAGTATCATCCCAGCTTATCTGAGCTCTGCTGTGTGTGTGCTTTGAGGCAGAAACACGACAATTTAGAAATTGCAGCCTTGAGAAAGCCTTGCCTTTTTATTTGTTTGTTTGTTTTTGATCCCCACTATTCAGATTGAAGGAATTGTGTGGTGCACAGTGGCTTTGGCAGCTGACCACTGGAGTCGGGAAGCTGCACTTTTCCCAGGGAGTGTCACCATACGTTTTTCAACTCCACCCTTTTCCTCTGTAGCAGTGATTGCTGCCTTCTTGCTGGATATCCTGGAGGACAGAATGACTGGCATCACAGGCGAAGTCCTTTTCCCACATTGGACATAATGAACTCACACTGTGGGTGACAGGTAGAGCTAGGATATTGATTACAGAGAGAGGCAGAGTTTAAATGGTCAAAAATTGTTGGGAATGAGGACGTGCATGTGACTGTGAAGAGTATTAACCTGGTATAACTGGTGTTCACAGATTAAGCTAAAAGGTTTCTTGGAAATGTTTCTAGTGAAGTTGGCGCTGACTCTGACAGGAACACCTATGGCTCTGAGACCATCTATGGCTCTGAGGAACAGATTGGGCTCGTAGTAGCCAACCTGTTCATCAAGCAGAACTGGAATTTGATAGACTAGAGACTGTCTTTTGTGTTGGGGTTTTGCCCCGGCCCCTCCAGCCCTGTTTTGCTCACTGGCTTTTCACACATCCTGAAGCCTGAGCCTCTGCACCAGCACAGCAGCGTGTTTGGTCTTTGCTGACACAGAAAGTCGTTTATCTTCTTGTGTCTTGCTGTGCAGAGCAATAAGGGTTTCAAGCAGGCAGGGCTTCTGGTTTCTGGAAAATAAGCTAACAAACTCCTCTTTGCAAGATTACCATTTCCTCTTACTATTTTTGGAAGTGTTTATTTTAGAGCCCTGAAATTAATCTCAGGAATGCCAAGCAGCACTTTAAAGAAGGAGGGGTGATGGGGCCTGGGGAGGAGGGAAGTAGAGGAGGGCTTATGTCACTGAGTTTTCCTCATGTAATTGAGTTTGTTCTTTAATCACAAAAAAACAGTCATTTGGTTCTGAAATAACTGTCATTGCAGTACGTCCTCCTCTTTTCTGATTTCTGCCATTTTTGGCAAATACTGCAGGCAGTACAAAGGCCCTTGCAGAGTTATTAATCATGTTTGGCAGCCAGGCTGCACTAATCTACTGTCTGGAAACAGAGAAAGTACTAACTTGTGTGTTTTAAGATGTAGTGGTTAAAGCTCTTGATACCTTTCTTGCTGCAATGAGGACTGCGGGAAAAAAATGGATGACCATGGAAAAAGCAGAGCTCATCAGTTCTTCCCTCCATCCCCTAGCCCTAATCTGTACTGACCAGAGTTGGCACAAAATTGACACTGTTTTTTGGGATAGAGATCATAGCCAAGCACCAGGGAAGTGGTAGCTGTGACGGTGTAACACAGCTTTCATAGCAAACGGATGTGAAGGGTGCTTTGCCTAAGGGACCCAGTGATTTGGGAATGAAGAAGGATTCAGAACTTTGCTTGCCTGGTTCCCATCAGGAATTTTGAAATGAGGTTCTCAGTTGAAGGCAGATAACTTGAAGGGAAATGGATCAGAGGGACCATAGCCTTTTTCTTACTCTCTAGCCCAGTGGCCACATCCTCCATGCCTCTATCTGGAATGCATCAGGAATAGAAAAGTGGTGTCAGTAATTCAGAACCTGCAGCCAGCAGAATGTGACTGCATGTATGTGCTTTACTCCATCAATCAAATCTTCACAGATGCCAGGGTAACAGTTCACCTGCAAACAAAATCCTTACTTTGGCTATGAATATCCTCAAGCTTCAGCTGTACTGGAAGTTCAAACTCTGACATACATCAACTGTAATGTTTCTGACAAATGGCTCCTACCTATAAAGAAGGAGAAGCTGATTGCCAGCTCTGAAAACACCTGCAGTGTCTCAAATCTGGGTGCAGATTTTTGGTCTAATTCTAGGATCCCATCATGCAAGGAACAGAAGCCAGATCTGTGATTACAAAAGGTCAGATTGATGTGGACAGACTTGTAGTGATTTTTCACTTCATTGATTGATTTTCATTTCACTTTTACAGCACATGAATGCTGTGCTGGTTACATGGAGTGGAATAGTGGTACAGGTTACTCTTAGACAGGAATAGTATGATCCATCCTTCAGTTCTGTTATCTTCACTCACTCCTTTTGTATTCATATACAGTGCTGTGGTTCTGCCAGGTGCTTCCTGAGCAGGTGGATTTTAAATGAAGGTTTCCTATTGCCCAATAATTGAAATGGAAGCTAATGGTTTGTAAGACTTCTCGTTTAGTGGAAAAAGTGGTCTAGGTAAGGGTGCTTCTGACTGAGAGTATTTGGCTTCTTACCAATGGCAAAGAGTTACTTAAAGAGTGTTAGCAATTTGTTCAAAGTCTGCCTAATCCATTTCGAAGAGAGTTAATGCACTTCTTTCTTAAAAATACATCTGAAGTTATTATGAAATTGATGATGAGTCAATGTGAGTCTCTTAGCTTACCTCGAAAAATTGAAGCTGAGAGCTTTGGGAAAACCAGAAAGATATGAGCATTGTTTGTCACAGAGGAAATATTCTTCTTTACCCTGGCTGAGAATTTATGGATTCTAAAGCTCATCTTCCTGCGGGTAAGGAAGGCCAGCACCAGTGATGTTCCAAGATCATGTTTTCTTAATGTGGCATGAAATGACAAGGGCACCTGGTACTGCAGAGAAGAGTTGGTTCTGTTCTTCTGGACGTGGATTTTGGGAAAGTGAGGTCCCATAGCAGGTTAGGAAGGATTTCAGGGATCAGTGGTGGAACTTTGCATGGCTGAATCTCAAGTGGAGACAGCACATGTTTAGGGTTCTGCACTAAGATATTTTATCCTTAATTGTTCTAGAACAATTTCAGATTTATTGGTTTAAGATGCATGTAGGGACTTGCCAAAATTACAGACTACCTGAGCATGGCAGCTGCTTGAGTTGGCCCTGCTTGAGCAGGGGCAGTGGATAAAAGGGTTGTCTGATCCTTTGGTTCTGTAACAGCAGAGGACTTGAAATTCATAGTGCATTATATCACCTGCTTCTATCATAAATATGGAAAAGCCACTGAAAACTCAGAAGCAGGGTTAAGCAAACAACTCGATCTATTTTCTTTTCTTCAGTGTGAGCTTTCACTCAGTTACCTTTTGAGACTTTTTAATACGGTAAGAAATGCCATAGGCAGCAGATTGGTTTTCATGGACTTTGTATATAATGGCTTTAAACTCTATTAATCTACTGTCCTGAAAACATAATAGAACAGTAATGACTCAGTGATCTGCAGTGGAAATCAAAAGAGATTAAATTCCCTTTTCTGCTGTACAGGATGACATTGCTTGCATCACACAACACAAAAATAGGTCTGAATCTGAATCTCTTGAATCTGGTGTTGCACACAGTGAAATTAGTGTGTAAGAGAGCTAGAGAGGTCTTGTCTAAATCTTAGTAGCCGAAAAACCTATGTACGAGACCATTTTTCTTTATAACAAAGAGTTTTCAAGTAAGAAATTATTTAATGAAAATCAGAATCATTTATGAAATCACATTGATTTCATTTTCCTGCTCAGGATTTCTATTCAGTTTTTGTATCTATTTAGTTTGTATTTCAGATATTTTTCCGGGATTGATTCATTATTTCTTTTAGTTTTTTCTTTAGATTTTGTCTTATGCTTTTGTTCTCCAAGTACTTTTTTTATTTGTTTGTTTGTTTGATCCTATCCCATTAAACCCAATAGAAAGGCTCTGTTTTGAGCCAAAACTATATTTGCAATTTCAGTATCTTCCCTCTCTTTCTTAAGAAGTGATGTATGCTTAATAGATCAGGGTGGAAAGACATCTCCTAATCATGATTTTTTTTTTTTTTGGTAGCACTGAGTTTGTTTTTTCATCTGTGCCTGTCTGCTATACAGAGTATCATGAGGTGTCACTGGGAATTTGTATACCAGCCATTGCATTTAAATTTTCAGTTGCTGGGCATTAACCTTGGATTTATTGGTGTTATTGACCAGACTGGATGTTACCCCTGAGGAGATAATCTAGTGCACCACTGATAAGATGCTGAACACACCAGCAAAGTGCATTGTCGTTCAGAGCACCAAGGGAAACCGTACAGTTTTTTGTGGATGCTATCCCATTCTCCATTCCCAAGCAGCCCTGGAACATTTAGATGCACAAGCAGGTCCACGGTGATGCTGGAAGCTTGCAGGAGCAGACACTGCTGACTCCAAGGGTTTCATTTTTTGGATGGGTCGATGTTAGTGGTGCTTCTCTCAAGTTCCCACAGCGCTGTCTGGGGTGAGCTGACTCCAGACAGTCCCAACAGCTTGATCTGAATTTTAAGATGAAATTGTGGGGTCATCTCTAAATGTTGAGACATCTACACTGTGTTTCTGTGTATTTTGGTGAAGAAAATGTCTTGATCCCCAGCTGGGAAGCGGAGGTACTGAAGACAGGAGCCCAGTGGATGGGGGGACTGGGCTGCAGGGAAGGGACAACGGTGACTGTCCTAGCTGCAGGATGCACAGCCAGGAAGTCATATCTGGAAATACAGCAGGATCTCAAAGCCATTCTCTTCTGCTTTTCTATGCCCAGCTTTGCAGAGAATAAAATACAGATGAGAGAAGTAGTGTTGGTGCTTCATGGTCCAAAAGTGACAAAAACCATCAAGACCATTAAGGATACTGAAAAACCTCAAATAAGAATTTTTTTATGTTTGCCCTGCAGTCATTCACTGGAGAGAAGAGAGTCTAGAGCAGAATATACTCAGAGAAGAATCTCCTCTCCCTGGAAGATGTAAAGGGTTGTGACATTCTGGGTTGTACTCCTGCAGCCCTCTGACAACACAGCATCCCCTTCCCTCCCATATCCATCCCACCATGAGACAGTTGGGATCATTTTATTGAAGGTCTAGTTGAAAAAAATCCAGTATCCCTCCTCAAAGGAAGGGTAGGATCTGAGGGTGTTGTTTTCAGTTTGTGCTGGATTTTGATTTGTATCTTAATGTCCCTTTCAACCTTTCAACTTCGTTGTTGGATTAATAGAAATATTTACAGTTTCTTTTAGTTATTTGAAGTCTACAACTATGTTTGATCCTAGGCCTTTTTCTACAAACACTGGCTTTCACATGCAAGTCAGATCATTGCCTGAGCAAATAATGACTAATATTCCTAATTCCATTGTTTGTACAAATACCGCTTGACATGTGAAAAATTTAGAATTGTATAATGTACGATGTGCCTTGTTTCCCCAGGCACTGCACTGGAAGAAATCAGATTCTGTGAGGCTCCATCACATAAAAAGAGATTTTTATTTTCTGGTGTGATTCACTCTGATACCCTCCATGACAATCTTCCTTGTCTGCTAAATTAGCACATGGGTGGCGTTGGCTAAGCCATGGTGTCTCAAATACTATGCAGCTGGCTTCCATGAGAAACTAATTTTAGCTCAGACACTTGTGAAGACTGGGAAGAGGTCTTCTGGGTCATCAGGTCTTTCTTACTATCTTTCAGAAGGCAACCAAAATCTGCCTTGGATGAAAGTACACGTTCCCATTGCCTTTGTTCTTACTGGAATATTTTCCGGAAGATCTCTGCCTTTTTTTTTTTTTTCCATTGAATTTATCTGTGTTGTAATGCAATCACAGAAAAGGGCTAGAAAGTACATTTTCAAGGTGCTGTATCTAATTGTCAGTTTATTTTACATGTAAATTCCAGTATTTCAAAGAGTGCTATTAAATATTCTGACTATCATTTAAAATATTTACAATTCTCTTAGCCGGATAAGACACAATATTTTTAGTTGAAGATATTCCCTAGACATCTGCTTTTTTCTAGCCCATATGGTGGAATGTGTGCCACATCTCATCCGTACATTCTGCCGTATAATTGCTGCCAAAAAGGATTTTAAGTTACTATCTAAAGCAAAGCTATTAAAAAAATCTGGCAAAAACACTTTCCAGAACTCTGTTTTTCGTAATCTCTGAGCAACCAGACATCAGCATCATATTCTGCCCATTGTTTTGAAATAGTGCTGGAAAGTGATGGCTTAGTCCATGGCCCTCTTTAACAAGAGCAAAGAGGTTATTCACAATCCTCCAGCTGACCTGTAGCTGTTCCACTGCAGACCCTTCAACTATGGATTTTTTTTCTCTGCTCTTCCTGTTAGTACAATCCAAAGCTGCAGTGAAACTTTCTTGGTTATTAACTGGAGATTAAATAGCACCATGTGTATATTGAGGACTTTTGTTGCTATCAGTCTTCATTCTGGATTTAGATTTTCTCTGCAACATTTTGGGGAAATGAGGTCTGGCTTAGGACTTTAATTCTCCAATTAAACTGTGATTTATAAACTATATTATCATATTTAATAGATTAAAATGTCATATAAATTTAAAAATTCCTATATATATATATACACACATATATATGAAATCCTTGTGTATGGATTTAGCACCAAGGATTAATGTAATTAAGATTCTGAAATTTGATTAGAGCCTAGTGACATCTCAGGTTTATATCCTAAGTGTTGGTTGCCTTTTGCTCATGCCAGAGGTGGAATTGTGTAAGAGTGGATGTACATTTTAGAGAGAGCTTAAATTGCTGAAGGCATTGTGCTTTAAAACTTCTGTAGTACAATGTCTGCTCTGCAACAACAGGAGTCCCTAAGTCTCTCATATTGAGATGTGTCACTTCTCTGTGCTCTCTGAAATGTTTTGAGCAGCTGTGTGATGTGTACATCAAATGAGGGGGCTATACTTTTATATCAATGTATATTATTCGCATGTTTATTACCCAGTATGGGCACCCGGCTGAGTTTAAAATTGCTGCTGAAAAGTTTCTGTACCTGGTGCTCAAAGGATATCTTCTTATAAGCCTCTCCTTTCTCCTTTCTTAATGATGTCATCTTCCTCACCATCCCTATGAAATCAGCTGCAGTTCATGGACAAATAATGTAGAAAGATACATAGGATATCAGCTCAATAAACCCATTTTTGCTGTGTTGCTGGGTCTACCTAGTTTCATGCATTTATGCTGGAGGCAAAAGATGTTTGTATGCAGTCTTCTTACTGTAAATTATATTTTCCTATTCTGTTGTCTAATTCAAACTTGCAGCAGAAATATTGCAAGGAAGAGGTATTGTCCTTTTTAACAAGGTGGAGAATGTGGGAGATTCTCTCTATTTTCATATCCTGATGTTGAAAGAGGTGAAATGCAAACACCACCAGCCGGCTAGAAACCCATTCCAGTTTTTGCTCACCTTAACCCTTTCCAATTAGTTTTGAAGAGTTGCCTGTTCGTTTCCCACCACTGAGGGAGAGGTGTGAAATGCCCTCTAATTTTATCTGAGTTCCTGCAAGTAAATCCTGTTGCTGGATCCTATCAGTTCAACCATTTTCTGTTGTAGGGACCTTACAGAGTGTCTCCCAATTGTTGGCCCTACTACCCATTTGCCACATTTACTTTCTGTTGCTGAGATTCTTGTCCCTTCCCACACTCAGCAGAGGTGGGGGTGGGAAATAATTACACCCCTTTTTATTTAGGTGTTGGTGCCTTTCACCAGGATTTTTATA
This sequence comes from Neopelma chrysocephalum, assembly GCF_003984885.1. Taxonomy (NCBI): domain Eukaryota; kingdom Metazoa; phylum Chordata; class Aves; order Passeriformes; family Pipridae; genus Neopelma; species Neopelma chrysocephalum. Next base: position 51,439,713 of record NW_020897693.1, on the reverse strand, counting down.
GACCTCTTGATATTCTGAGGACCTGTCTTCGCCTTTCCCAAGTGTATAATTATTCTTCTTATCTTTAATTAATATGTGCACGTAGGTACAGCAAATTATTTCCTTCTCTTTCCTTGCCTTATTACAGCCCTCAAATGGGGGCAGTCCTGTTATTCTTTCTCTGATGGAGTTCCTGGGACTGGTTGTGTAGCTCTTTCAGGGTAAGAATCATCAACATAAACCTAATACTGGCCTTCCTGCTTGGAGCGTCAAAAAACTGGGTGCTTTAGGAACAGCACAGCATACATTTTACTCTCATTCCACTTCTTGATTTCCCACTGAGACATGATGGACTGGGCCCCTGATGTGTTTGGGGCCTCTCTATTATTGCCTAAGAGAGAGCTTCTGCTGTGACGTGGATTTGCTGCTTTTGGTAGGGTCAGCATCCCAGTTAGAGAGCCCTGGTCAGCTCTTGGTTAGATGGCAGGTTGCAATGAGTCAGTGTTCTGCCAAAAGTTGTCTTGGAGAATCAAAGGGAAAGAATATATTTTTAACTACTTTTTCTTGTAATGCAGTTATATTCACTTACGTGAGTTCAGAGTGTGATATGCCAAGACTCTCTGTGGTGCTGGAGAGATCTTTTAGATAACAAACCAGATTAACATGTATCATAGAATGATAGAATGGTTTGGGTTGGAAGGGACCTTAAAGATCACCTAGTTCCATCCCCTTGCTGTAGGCATGGACACCTTCCACTAGACCAGGTTGTGTATGAATATATAATATACACTCAATTCATTAGCAGTGCTGTGCTTTAAGGGACAGTTTATGGTGTATGTTGAACTGGGGTGTTCTGAGCATGGTAAAGCATGACATTAAATTGCAGAAGTCAGTGCCCACTAAAAATCACAACAAAATAACACAGGTTTTGGGAATGCATGTGTTCGGATTTTTGTGTCTTATTGGCAGACAAGGGAGCTGGACTGCAAAAATTTTTCTCTTGTATATATTTTGTTCCCCTTTACAGTTCTCCACAGGGTGTCAGGAAAGCCACTGGTGATGGAGCTCAAAGTGCTGCTGTTGCTGGGAGGGGGGTCTGCTTTCCTCTTCCACTACAGAGACGCAGGCAGCAGTCGCCTGTGGGCACAAAGACTGACCAGAGAGGAGCATCCACAGCTTGGCTAATGAGCACCAATTAAAATCCTGACCTGGTGTAACCCAGCACCAGGAGGAAGGGTAGAAATTACAGGTGAGGAGCAAAAGGACGAAAGCTTTAGAAGTATCCTCTTACGCAGATAATGCAAAAGCCTTTCACTTGCCTATATTAATCTTGAAGAAATTAGCATTTAATTTCTATAATTAGCCTTTCATGCACTCCGAGGAAGCAAGCGTACGCTTACACACTCATTCTCGTTTCTTTTGAATCTTGAAGTCTTGCCACTCGGTTGCTAAGGGGAAGCAAAGACTTGAGTCAGAGACGAACAAAAAGCAGAACTTGCTCCCAGGTGTGTTGGTGAATCATCAGGGAATGAAGGTTTTTAATAATGTCTAAAGGAAGGGAGAGAAGGGAAGAATTTAGCTTTCCTGAAAGGTGCTGAGCCTGACAGACCAGGGGCTGCTGCCCAGTGGGGTACAGTGGGGACCAGTGGAGACATGGCTGGGTGGTGTGTACGTGTCCCCTCTGCCTGAGTCATCACCTGGACAGGGTGGTCCTGAGCACAGACCAGTACTCTGGGTGTTCATTTGGGAAATGGCCAGCATGGCTTGTAACAGGGATGCTCAACTGCAGGCAGATGGGCTAAGGCAGCCCATGAACAGTGCTGTCCTCTTCCAAAGCACAAAGGATAAATGAAGGGAAATTAAGAGGGGTTTCAGTGCAGGGTAATGAGTGTATTTTAGAGGTAAAGAAGTTTCTTGTGGAGGAGATGGGCTGGAAGGAGACTGTCAGGGCAGAGAAGAGAGGTTTTTAAGAAAAGAAAATAGGCCATGGAGGCATGAAGTCTAAAGTTATAAGAAAATGGATCAAGAATTTCTATTTCTTTAAACAGAGAGATACTAGGTAGACCAGTAAACTAATGAATAAAAAAATGAGAACTGGAATTAATTCTCCCATATAGGTTACTGATCCTTTATAGATGAGTCTGTGGAATAAACCTAGGGATTTTTAAGCCATAATTTTCCAAAATTAGTACAATCTCTTAAATGTATATTTTAATATTTGCACCATAAGTCTGATCCTGAAGCTGCATTTTCAGTCCTATGGCTGAAATTCCCCTGTCAGCAATTGATGCAGATCAAATGTCGAATTTCAAATATGTGCAGCAATCCACAGATAAAAGATTGTGCACGGAAATCTTAGCAAACGGTCTTTGAGTAAAATGGGAAAAAAATCTGTACTCTGCTTGTAGGTAGCTGGCAAACAAGAAGAGCAGGGCGGTGGAGAACGGCTGGAGCAGTTTACTATGAAATATCCACTGGGATGTAGTTTGTCATCTGTGGCTGAACATTATAAAGTACTGCTGCAGCTTTGCCAGTATAATACTGATAGTGGAATTGCTGCCCAGCTGGAGCTTTCTCAGAAAACAGATGTAATTATTTAGATTCTTTAGTCTTCAGGCATTGATCATGTCAACAAAGACATCCCACAATTATTAGGTGCCAGGTGATCTATGTTGCCATCTAGAAAAGGTCCACACTTATCTACTGTTCTCTCAGCAGCTTCTGCCATGAGACTGAGATGTGTTGAATGATTTTATTTCAGATCAGAAGAGCTGGTCCAATTTGAGCACTTGCCACGGGTTGGATGCATCACCTTCCAAAGTGTGATTAGCCACTACTGCAGCCTCCTGCTTGATGCACAGTGCTATGCATGTTCTTTTTCTCAGGGAGTTTTTTTTCCATCTTATTAGTCCCTTTTCTGTGGATGCTGTGGCTTGACACACATACGTGGTGGTAGCATCCCACACGCGTCCTCCTGGGATGCCACCTGTTCACCCATCTCCCTACAAGAAAGACTGAAGAAAGATGGGAAAGGCTTGTTAGAAAAACTTGACTCAGGTGCTGCTGAAATTCAACTATTCAAGCAAGATAAAGGGCAATGGGTAAATGAGAAGTCTTCAGGATGATCCTCTCTTTCTCAACCCACTAAGACAAGAATGTTGATATTTTGTGTTCTGTGGCTGACTGTGCCAAACCATCACTTGAAGTTGGAAATGCTTTCCTTTCATCTGATAGGAACTATAAGAATTAAACACTTCTGTAGCCAAATGTCAGCTTGGTTAGTCAATAATATTGCTTCTGACTTTCTCCTAATGCTCAAATACTGCAAAACTTTGCCAAGGAGATTATTTTCTGCCCCTGTTTATTTGGGGATTTTTGAGTCTTGCTCTTTCACTTGCGCACAGTCAATGACCTTGTCTTTGTCCTTCTGTTCTGTAGCAGATAAACTTCACAGCTTTTAATACCTGTTAGGGTTTTAGTGTGGTGCACAAGCTTTCCTCTTGCAGCATGACTGCTGTAAAAAGTAGCTTCCATTTTGAAATATTCTGTTAGATTTAGGTTTTAAAGATAGAAAATCACTGTTTTATTTTTTTTTTAATATTCTTTGGTATGACTTCCTCGCCCCACCACTCCTCTTGTGCCCACCAAGTCAAGACTCTGCTGAATATATTACTGGTATTTCATTGTGGTTCTCTGAACGCCATTACGAGATGTGATGTAAGCTCCAGAAGGTTGTTGATTATTTTTATTGCTGTCTTGAAGCTTGTCAGTGAGCTGCCTAGCTCAGAGCTGGAAATGGAGCCATTACTTACAAAAACTTTTTAGTAGGGAGAGGTATTGGAGCAGAGTCATTCCTCCCCATTCTCCTATCAGAGTGAGAATCAGCTTGTCTTCCTTGCTCCTGCTTCTAAAAGTCTTGCATATTTAGGATAAGTAAGTAATTTAGGACTAGAAATGTTACTTGTTAATTCCATTGGTAATCAATGAGGTAGATTGAAATTGTATAATTCAGAAACACTGAAAATACAAGGAAAAGCACTGCAAAGTTAACTGGTGCTTGAATTTTTTTTGTTATCCCCTGCAAACAAACACAAAGCTCGATGATTCAGTGCATCTGCGGTTTCAGAGAAATATATTGGAGATTAGAAAGGGAAAACAACATTATATTGCTATGCAAAGCCTGCAGCAGGCAGGAATATACTCTCACACCTTCTGTGGGACCTAAAGTGGTAAAAAATAAACAAAACCTCATCACATTGGATGAATTTAATTTCTTCAAAAACATGAGTGCATTCAAAAGGAAGGGCTAATTCAAGTTCATTGTGATAAATTTCTCAAAACCAAAAGGCATTTATAACCAGACATTTTATTCACTTCAGTGACTTCTCTTAGATAATCTAGGAATAGATTATCTAGAGAATGTGGCTGGTATTTTGCTTGCTTCTTGCTTCCTTTGCCTTTTAAAAGCAGAGCATGTGGGAGTGTAGGAAGAATACCTCCCAGTTTTTCAAGCATTATTTCCCTCAAGATTATTATGACAATACCCTGGCAGTATTTTTGTATATGTGTATATGCACCTTGAATTGAAAACGCCAACAAAAACAAAAGCCAAGAACTAAAAACAGAAACCAAAATTCCAGGCACTTGTTAAATCTAAGGTAAATTCCCTGCTGGGAAGAGACATAGTGAAGCCCTGGTTGGAGGGCAGTGTGACGGTGAAGTCACTTTGAGCAGTCACCTCCACCTGGGTAGGGCTTAAAAATGTGTCAGGAAAGAAGGGACCAGAGTGCAGGGAGCATCTGCCACTGCCCGGAGAGCTTCATGCTAGGGGGTGGAGTTACTGCTGGAAATAGTTCCAACATGCTTCTTACAGAATTCTGTGCTTTTAAAAGCCCTGAGAAAGCAGCAATAACGTGTAGCACCAGCAAGACTCCGTACACTTGCTGGTTGAGTTCACGCTGTTCTGTCACCAGGGCCCATCTGTGTCCTAAAAACCAAGAACTCAGGCTGTCTCTGTCATGAATCCTTTGGCATACCCTCCTAGGTGCTTCCCCTGAGGAGGCTGGGGACAAGCTCAGGGTACTCAGAGCACCTCAGAAAGGTCACAATTCTGTTCTGTAGGATCTTCTCTCCTCCAGTCTTGGTCTGTCCAGAGGTGTCGTACCAAGTCATGTGCCTTGGCCCTTGCTGTCACAGAGTACCACTCCTAGTAGGTCTTTTAAAAAGCTTCTGGCCTTTGAATCACATCTACAGGCAGAATTATTATTATTAGGTGGTGACACCATACGCTCAAGAACCAAGTTGGTGACCCACAGTGCCGTGTGGGCACAGGTCCTTCTCTTGAACCCTCTGTATCATTTTTAAGGAGTATGTGAGCTGAGGAGAAGGATAGCAGGGACCACATCAGCCTCATGGTGAATCTGCAGACCAGCCTTCAAGTGTGTCTGAGAGCCACAAGGCCAGGGCTGAGGGCCTGGAGGGACATGTTGCTGTTGCAGAGCTGCTTCAAGATAGAGGAGAGGGCTTGATTTGTGACCCTCCAACCCACCAATTTTTGCAGTTAGAGTTATTTTCTCTTTGGCAGAGGTTAACAGTTGACTGTGAACATGGAGAATCTTCTTTAAAGGTGTCCCCAGGCAGAAGAGCTCCATAAAGAGGAGAAAAAAGATCCCCCATTGCTGCCAGGAGCTGTGAGCTTTTGCTGTGGTCTGTAGCAGCCGTGGAGTCAGGTTACACTAACGTGGGTGAATTTACTGTCTTGGAATCCTTCACAAGGGAGCTGGCTGCCTTCCTTAGTTGTAAAAGTCATAGCCCAGAACAAAGGCTTCTTGCACTGTTGCTCTGAGAATGAAATATGCAATCGAGAAATGAAAATATTGAGTAGATGGCTATTGAGTTGATTGCTAAAAGCTGTTTTATAGGCTTGGGTGCCCAGGTACACCAGCAAAAGTGCCCACCTTGATTGCCCCAATGTGGAGAGAGTTTAGTTAGAGCTAAGCTTTATTTGCCATGTAAGCTTTTGTATCTGGTATGAGTGCACTAGTCCATACAGAAAAAGAGTTCTTTTTGTCCTGCTGTAAAATTCAGATCAATAAAAATTAAGCCATTGCAGTATTTTTCTATTTTGTTTTCTTTTTCCTTAGCTCTACTGGAAGGACTTGGAGGATTAATTTCTCATATAGCTGCTTTCTATTCAGGTGCAAATGAGCAGAACCAGTGACTGCACATAGTGTATTCTCTAACATTTGAAGCTGAAGCATCAGGATTGGAAATTTTTCTGGAAGCTGTGTGTTGGGTCAAGCAGAGGTCCTGTGGTTATTTTATGAACGGTGATTAGAATTTTAGACTGTGCTAAAAGGCCAGGCTTTGCTTTACCTGTGCCTCTATCCAAGGTGTAATGAGAACAGGTTTTTTTCGTCCTATCTCAGTGCTTTGAAATCAGTAGTGGATTTGTAAATCTGCAGGATCAGAAGAATTACTGGGCATCTATTCTGACCTCCTCCAGAAAAAAGTCAGTATTGCTTCCTGATCTAAATACTTATATGAACTAAAGCAAACCACTATTTTAAAAAAATAAAGTAAATAATCCAATCTTCAATGAAGAATTAACTAAAATGGTGAACCCACTGGTTTAATGCTTGAGAGATGAGTAGTTAGTCCCATATTTTAAAATCCTTTGGATTTAACCAGGTTTTTAAAGCTGCCTTTACAAGCCTACTTTTAAGGTTTGATAAAAAAGCCTCACAACTCCCACCATGAAGTTCTGCTAGACTTACTATCTACTCTCAGTCTTCAAAGCATGTGTGGGTGGTGATTGATGTAGATGTATTGCAGAGTGAATATAATTGCCAAAAATATTAAAGCTCTTCAAGTTTTCTGTTTCTATAGAAAAATGTATCTACTCCTTTTCTTTGCTGTAAAATGCTGAAGTTGGTGTTCAGTTGTCTTGTTTATGGAGACCAAGAATCAACACATGCTATTTTGTTAGGTTTGGGTCTGATTCCCATACTGAACGTGTTGTGGTTTTTCCAGAACTGGAATAACAGCTTTTCTTGCTGAAAACAAATAGAGATTCAAATCCTGTTCATATTTGTAAAATGATGTATAGGTGCATTTCTTACACAATTTTTATTTGTATTTTAAAATGTAATATCTACTGCACGTTTAAAATATGTTAATACTAATTCTCCGGGAGAAAGATTTACTCTATTTTTCAGTGAGACTTAAAATTATTGTCATTATTTTCCCTTAGACTAAGTGGTGGAAGTTTTTATACTCTACAAAACAGGGCTATATAGCACTTCGTTTGAGATGTCACACCATTTTGTCACCTTCTTTTATGGATACTAAGACTTACAGCCTTGTTTGTGGTAGGCACTCACAGACACCTCCCAGGGACATGGTCTATGCCCTGATTACAGAGCAGACAGAACCAGTGCAGAGTGAAGCAACTTGTCTCAAATCACAGAGGAGATCAAGAAAAGAGCTAGGAACAAAAGACAGTTATCCTGACATTCCAGGCCAGGCTGTGTGACTTCTTGTGATGTATAAATCTGAGACTTTCCACAGAATTGAAGAGTATTTTTTTAAGAGCAAAACTTTTCTGGTAGAGCAATAAATCAGGTGGTCTGATGGTGGCAGCTAAACAACAATGTTAAGATAGTTAATTACTACTCAAAGTGCCAAAAAGCAGCTTTAAATAACATTATTGTAACTGTTTAAGTGCTGACCTTGCAGCAATGAATGTGGCAGTTCAGAGTCTGAAAGTATAAAAACGTCCCATTATCTGCAGAGCTGGCTGGCTGTCAGCTGGTGATTGTTTTCCTTGCAAACTATTTCTGTGCATTCATACAAAAACATTGTTTGAGAAAATTGGGAAAAACACATTACAGATTTCTCTGTGTACCACAGAAAATGTGGCAAGGCACACAAATACCTACCACCAAGGCATTGCCCTCTTCCCTACCTGTTTGGCTCAGGCTTGTGTGGGAAGTTACAATAACAATTCCACCTGTGGTTATCACTGCAGCTTGTTTACCTGCAGTGAGACTGATGAACTTGGAAGAGCAGTTTATTTTTTTTCTCTCTTTCTTGACCTGAATGAAATTATACAACTAATTAGTGATTTACTACAGCTTCACAGAGAGAAGGAATTTTCCTTACACCCTTTTCAAGCAAGGTGCTGAAATATATATTTTTCTAGAGGGAGTAAAAAAATTAAGAGAACCAGTATTTTGCTTTACTGGGTTATAACTGGATAGAAAATGAAGGATTTTGATAAACTGGGGATTCTAGAATTTGAATGCAAGTTACAAAAGAAAGAACTGAATATGAGGCAATCCTGGGGATGGCAGGTACTGGGGAAAAGTAGTAAAGGCTGTAGACTTTTGGGAACAGAAATCACATAACTGTTAGATTTGACCTTGCATATTAAGATGTGGAGGTGAAGGAAAGAGCTAGGCTTCTGAATTTAAATAGACCCAATTTCCCTAGAATGGGGGAATTGATGGGCATATATAATTGGATGATGTTACTGTAAGGTCATGGTGGAGGCAGGGAGGTTAGCACGAAGGTAAGACTGGAGCTACTAATGGCTCAACAGAACCTGTTCTTCCTGGAAATAAATATTTAGAGGGGCTGGAATGACTGTGTCTAATAAAGAAATTATACATGCAAATTAAGAAGGCTTGTAAAGAGATTGGAAGGGTTACTTAGCATGGAGAATGGTGACAGACACAAAAGCAACTTTAAAGTGTGAGAAAAAGAGAAAATTTTATATTCAGTCCATAAAATCATTTAAAAAAATCATTCTGATAGTACTCTGAAAAACTGGTGGGAATGGTTGTATGATAGATTATGTAGATTAGTTACTGCATATTTAAATGCAGGTTGAAGTATATTTGCTACAACCATACGTGCTAAGGAGTCTTTGAAAACAAAGGGACAGGGAACTCATGTTTTTTTCTCTCACTTACTTGGAGTAGACTGCAAGGACCCTGGGAAAATGGTTATATATTCACATCACACAATTGTCTAAGTACAGGGAAAATGCTTTTATATTATGCTGAAGATTTGCCACCTCACTACACGGGCTTTACTTCTCATCTTCAACAATCTTCAGCATAAACAAGGTACAGTTATAGTTTGGGGTTTCTCTGCAGCATCTTCTCTCTTTTTCTCTTCCTTTGTGATTTTTTTTTCTTGTGTCTCTCCTTTGATTCTGGTGCTTCCTGGAAAGTGATTTCATTAGGGGTGCTTCAATTTTAGTTTTGATCAACCAGCTTGTAATAATGTCTTCTCCAAAGATGTCTGAAGGAGTGTCCATCCTCAATGAATGTTGTACTGTTTTGTTGTCTTAGTGTGCCAAACATTGGGGGTGGGGAGGGGTGCGAGGTGGATTTCAGAAGAATCTTAGATCAGATTTTAATGATCACTGGAACTTGTAGGTGGTTCATGAAATATACCTAAGGTGATTTGTGATTTAGGCTTGAAAGGACCTGAGGAAGTCCAGCTCCCTCCTCTAACTAAGGATAGGTTACTTCAGGTTGCTCAGGCCCCCGTCAAATCCAGTTGTGAACGTCCCCAAGTATGGAGACTCCAGCTTGGGCAACTCATTTCAGAGTTTCACTACCCTCACAAAAAAAAAATTTTTTTTTTTTTTTTGGAGAGGGTGGTGGTTTACACCCCAATCTCCAAGAGGAATTGCGATAGTGTCCATTTCAAGAAACACGTGACTCTAAATCTTGCTAGAAACTGTACAAGATGTTTGTGTTTCTGAACATTTTTACAATGGGGAAAATATGCCCTCCTAGAGGTCACAATTTTAAGCATGTAAACATGACCAGCCAGCGGTGGCAGTGGCAACTTCTCCTTAGTTTCTCTTTCGTGGTGAATTACTGAATCCAGTATTGTAAATAAGTTGTGTTATATCTCAAAGAACTTAAGTTAGAGAAACGCCCTCCGAATGCCAATAGTTACAAGATTATTCCACACAGCTTTGTGAACAAAGCAAGAATAAAATGTGTATGGAAACCTGGCCTTTCAAATGCACTTTTACTTCCTCCAATGGCGGCAGCTGAGAATTCAGGATTTTACTCTATTTCAAGTTAGTCTTATGTTTGTAAAATAATCCAGTATTTTCCAGACTTAAGGCATCTCAATTTTAAATCTATCAAAGCCTTTTGAGTAACAGGGTGCCTATGTACAATACCCACTATATTTTGGCACATAATTTCAGTGTACTCCTAAGAGTAAGTCGTTAATTAGACTAACATAATGTTCATAACTGCATAATTTAGATCTGCTAAGCTCTACATGCAGCTATATTTTTTTTCTTGAAATTGTATTCTAACTTGTAATTAGTGTCTTGAAACAACTGAAGGATTTTCTTTTTTTCTTACCCTAACATCAATTTCTCCTTCCCTTCCACTAATGTGAAACTTGATAAAAAAGGGGCATTTGCAGCCAAATTCCAGGGAAGATGTGGGATGGTTGGAAAAGTCTCAAGGAAGATTACAGGTGAACAGTTATCCACAGGGAGATGTCAGAGGGAGCTTAAGGCACAGAAATAGCATCTGTGTGGGAAATTGTGTATATCTGGATGCATTCACAGTCGAATTGACTGCGAAGATAAGAAATTAAGGAGGTCACTCTGTGCTTCTGATTACTGCCATCATCGGTACCCTTCCTTTTCAAGTTGCTGAAGTAACAGCACTATTAGAAAAGCTTTTTTATTTACTTATTTTCACCATCATTTATTTAATCTGTTCCGGTTTTATTCTTAAGAAAGAACAAAGAAGACGGAATTTCAAAGACTCTATTACAGTAGCCAAGGGATGAGGTTGAGATTAAGAAAATAAACCAGGCAAGAGAGTGTCAGGTTTCTCCAGCTGCTGGTGGGTTTTCCTACATGCTTTCCTTTTGCTTTGTACAGTACCATGAGCAAATGCTGTGTTGCTGACTCTGATTTGCAGTCTTCATATTCAGCCTCAAAATTTTAGTGAGGTGCATCCATTCTCTCAGTGCTCTATAAACACAATTTTGAAACTGAATTTATTGAGTTTGCTCTATGTGTTGCAACTGGTTGAAAAATCCAAATGTAGTTCACTTCAAATAGATGTATTTCCTTGTTGGTTAAAGCTGTACTAATCACAAAATGACGATATCCAGGAAGGTTCAATGCTTTTTGAACTAGTGTGAAATTAGAAGCTCTGATGTCAACACTTTGATCTTTAGCCCTTCTGGAACCATCTCTAGTAACCTGGCTGACAACAAATTCTGTCCTAAAGTTTGCTGTGGAGAATGACCCCTTCACTAGTGCTTATTACAGGAATCTTCTAGCTTGTAAAACATTTTTTTTGCCTTCAGGAGAAGGGAACCTCCAGGTCTAAGAATGCAGACATCTTCAGGCCTTGAAAAGTGACAATCTTCCTCTTGCAAAGCCTTTTTTCAGGCTGCCCCATGTGAGGGAGCGTGTTAGACCCTGAGGTTTTCATGTGGTTGTAAGCATTTAATGATGAGCAACACCCCCAGCTGGGGTGGTCTCATCCAGCATAGCTGTTTTGTGAAGCAACATTGACCTGCACCAGCTGAGTGTGTAACCAGGTTCTTTCGTAGTCTAACCTCGAAGCCTCCTTGTTAACACAGCAGCAAATGTACCATTGCAATTAAATCTACTTCTTCTCAAGTAAACATATGCTGAGGTTTGTGCTTTATCACTTTGAAATAAGATTTTCCCAACTTTGCTAATTAGCAGTGTTGCCCAAACAGAAAGAAACATATGGCTCACGCCATGCTGACTTGAAGGCTTTGGAGTTCCACTGGAGAATAATTAAAGTGATTTTGATTTACTGGCGTGATGAAGTAGGAACCATTCTCATTTGGCCTTATGTCTAGAAGCTCTGAGACAGTAAGGTAACTTAGCAGGAGGGCTGTAATAATTAACACAAGCCAGATTGTTATTATTGAGAAAGCTTTGTTGCCGTTAACAATCATTTGTAATTATCAAGAGACTTTACATAATCCATGCAATATCTCACGTTTACCTGCCTCTGGAACTGCATGGTTAGTTCCACTTAGCTTAGACTGAATGGTTGAGAGATTGCAATATTTCAGCTTTTCTGGAAATCATGTGGCTAGTGGTAATGAAAAAAATCTCTCCTGTCAAATGGAATCCTTTCCCTTTTTTTTACTGTTAATGCCAAGGAACATGCTGTCCAGTGCAGATTTTCAGAGGTGTATATTTATCTTTGGTTTTCCCTTTTGGAAGCAGATGTGCATGGAAAATGCAGATTTCTTCACTGAAAAAGTGAAAAAATTTAAAACTAAAGTGTTGACTAAAATGTTCAAAATCAGGTCAACATTTTCTCTGGAAAACACACAATAAGGGATAAATGATAATATGAGTAAAAACTCAGCTTCCTCCTAGGAATAAGTTAAGGAAGAATTTTTAACCAGCATGGATAATTCACTCTGCTCTCCTGATGCTCACCATGAAGTGGAAATAAGTGAGACTGCACATCACTGTAAATTTTACTCCACAGATAGCTGTTTAACAAAGGTATGTGTTGTCTCCTGCAGGTTATTTAATATAAACATAAATTCCTCTGAATAAATGAAAATTAAACTCTGTAATGTAGGCAGTAGATGTCATAAATATGCACTGCTTAGGAAGTGCAGAATAAGTAACTGATGTCAAAATCTTTGTTCAGAGGTAAATGGTATCAAAACCATGATATAGGAAGAGCTTGTGCTTCTTGATTGAGAGAGTTTTGCCAATTAATTTTCAAAATACATTTCTCTGGATTCTGTTTAACACAAGCTTCTATAGATGCTCTAAAATGTCAGCATGTGAATCTGTGTAAGTTGAAACTAAGGCCAAACCACAGCTTGGTTTGGATTCAGGTTGAAATCTTAGGTGCTTGGGAGGCTCTGGCTGAAGCTTAAGGATTGGAAGGATGTCTGGGATCAGGTGTGTACTCATGAACTCTTGGTCAGACACAGCCTAATGAGGATAGTTCCTCTTAAAGGCTTCATCCTGCCCTGGAGCTGGAATCACTGATTTATAATCCTGGTGTTAGAACTGTTTGACTCTCTCTCAGGAGATGCATCTGAATTGTGTTGTCTGATCTACAGAACTTCCTTAATGCTATGACTGGGAATTCAGGAGACTTCTGAAAATTTTTAAAACCACTGATTCTTTAAACTTGATCTCTTTTATTTAATAGTAGAAGGTTTCTTGGCTTTAGATACCAAAACTTCTAAACTGGTGTACAAATCTTACTTCATAAATGGAAAATTGATTTTAGTTTTGTAAATTACTAAATATTTCATGTGTTCTTTTCAGAAAACAGGTGGAAATCTGTACTTTTAGAATTTTCCTTTCTAATGCAGATGAGTGACTTTGAGTGATGTAAAATTGTCCTTTTTCTTGGAGGTGAAGGGAATATATCCTGTATCTCATGTTTTGCTTGTTTTATCTTACTAGGGCCAAGTTCTGTATTGTAAAGAGCTCCTTGTGTTTTTCTTGGCCCAGCCTGCTATGCACAGATGTTACCTTTCTGGTTTTGACCAGATCACAGACCTTGGGAATGCAATTTCTTCCCCACCCTTGCAGGCAGCTTCAGGAAGTAGGTTTCTTAGGACTCTGATGTGATACAGAAATGGAAAAGGATTTTGTTGGAGTGGGATGCTGCATTTTTGAGAAAGTCACAGGTGACCTGTGCATGAAGAATCAAGAAGCCTTGCATTTTCTGTGGGTATTTGCCATGTAACTTTCTGCTCTATATAGACTTGGGTGCCTAAGTAGTTTCCAATTAGTTGAAAACTGCTGTGTTTCATTGCTAATACATATTCTACTCAAACAGAAACTGTAAAATTGATCTGAGGCCCATCCTAAGTGTGAATCTTTGCCTCTCTCTCAAAGAGCACAGCTCTCTTTCAAAAATGTAATGCTGTGTGTGACGCAGGAGTTGCCATGGAAAAATACATTGAGCCAATCATTCATGATTTATTTATAGCAATTAGAATGCACATCCCAAGATCCAATATTACCTTTGATTTGAAAAAAAAAAATCCAGACAAAGGATTGAAGCACGTAAATTCTTGGGAACATTTGTGAGTCTGTATGGTTAATATATTATTTAAAAAATTGACTATGTATGTTCCTGGACAGGGCCTTGAAGTATAAGTGCTGCTGATATTTGCTTCTATATTTCTGCTGCTGATAATGTTATTACAGTTGTCCTATACTTACCATCTGTTCAGAGCCTATCTAATGGGTATAGTAAATATCAGTTCAAAGTGAGATTTTTCTTCTAATCATCTCTTTTGGAAAACATTTGTGTAAAAGTGAATGCTTTGGAGAAATCTTTACACCTTTATCTTGCTAGAAAGACGGTGCCCAAGACCCTTAGAGCTGGATACACTTGTCTGTGGTGCTTGAATTACAACAGACAGTGAATATCTCCCTCTTGATGGCTTTAAATTGCATTCCTGCAGAAACCTTTTTTTTCCCTACTTTGATGAACATTAACTGTATTTCGATGTTGACTTTTTGTAGGTAACTGCTGAAGTATCAAAACTTCTGATATTCCACATATGGGTGGATATCAACATCCAAAATAGTGGGTGCCCCAATCCTGGGAGTGTTCAAGGCCAGGTTCGATGGAGTCCTGAGCAACATGGTGTTGTGGAAGGTGTTCCTGCCCATGCAGGAGCTTGGATCTGGATGATCTTTAAGGTCCCTTCTAACCCAAACCATTCTATGACATGTGCTTCGTTTTGGGGCAAAGATGAAAATCAAATAAGCAAACCCACAACTTTTCAGGTTAAAGTATTTTTATTTGTCTATTGGGTGGGCACTCTTCAGGGTTTTCTTTCTTCTCCAGGGATGTGTCTTATGGAGGCTTTGTTAGTGGCTAAGGAACTCTTCTGGAGTTTATTGCCCTTGTCCTTCTATCATTATGTGGCTTGCTGAGTTTCATTTCAATTTGGCATTGAGTCGGGACTGTCAGCTCTCTTTGATGTATGGCTCCCTCAGAGGTTAAATCAATACTGTTTTAAGCATATCACTTGCTTTCAATGAGGCCATTGCTGGGGGAATTCTTGTAATTTTTCAGCATCCATATTTTGCAGTGAAAATGTAACACTGAGGTACAAAATCTACCTTGACGAAAATCTGTAAGCAGCTACTGTATAGCTGGTTTTAATTGACCTGAAGTCAATATGTGGAGTAAAAAACTAAGGTTTCACTGCCGTGGGGCTTTTTCTGATTATACTTGTGCCTGTCTCATTTTGCATCAGTTCCATGGACTCCTGGTGGGAAAGGCTGTCAGACAGCTGCTGGAGCACCTGGGCTCATGCTCATGGGCTTGTAATCAGTCAGGCTTCCTAGAGAGGTTCCTTATTAGGAAACATGCCTTCATCTGCTCCCGCACTGCATCCTTCACTTAGTCCACCTCCTCTTCCCAGAGGGTTGTGGGGCTCCGCTGCAAGTGTGTAAAGGGTGAGCTACAGTAGGGAGTGAGAGAGAAGAGTCAGAAGACTGAGGTTTGGGTAGGGTGTCTGGCATTTTCAGGAAGCCCTTCGACAAAAGAGAGAGGCTCAGAGAACTATGCTGGCCATGCAAGCAATGTGAGACAATGGCTTCAAGGCTTATGTGTCCTTGAGCATCTGAACACTGCTGGTTTGGGCCACACAACACATTCAGCTGGGTGAGGATCTCATCCCTCAACTGCCTCTCATATCCTTCCTTGATTTGGCAGCAGACTAATAACAGCTGCCCCTTGATGGGTTTCTGATGTGTCACTTATGAATGCTGCAGACCGAATCTCACTTGTGTGGGGGTTTCTTTGGTGTGTGCAATAATTTTGCAGAGAGATTTAAAAAAATAATAGGATTCTTGTGCAAGTGGAAATAGAGAGCTGTGTGCCTTGAGAGAACAAAGCATCAACCGAGCTGAAGCTGAGTAAAAGTTACACCCTATATCTTGTCTGCGAAACCACAACTCTGAAGCTTCACAAAGAAACAAGCTGACAACCAAGAGATTGCTTTTCCTGCTTTGCTACAAGGAATTACAACTACAGCTAACTGCAAGCTTCCTTTGTCTGCAGGCTGCAAGTGTGGCAAACGCTCTCCCATCTTTATTAGTACAGCTTTCACCTCCAGTAATGTAGAGAAATGCCTGGGGTTGGGATGATGTTTTGAGCTGGGATTCTTTGGCTTCAACCAGTAGACATCTGCACTTCAAGCAGCTGATCTTGTTGTTGAGGACCTCTTCAAAGCTGACAGAGAGAAATGGGTGTTTTTAAGAGGTGATTTATTTTGTACCATGACAGCTATCCAAAATCTGTCAGATGTATTGAACCTTAGAAGTTTATCTTTCTTTGTTGGTGGGAAAGGAGCCTGGAAAACTAACTTTTTCTTTGTTTAAATTTTACTCAGTTGAATCCAAACCTTGACATCTGTATTATTTATCTAAGCAGTATGTGGTCACAGGAAGCTCACATCTAACAGCGAATAAGCTGCTCTCTACTTACTGCTTTTGTGACAAAATTTGCTCGCCACAGATTCTTGCTCTGAGTGAATTGCCCTTAAACTTTCTGGTGATACAGACACATGAAGATTTGCAAGGATCAGCTAAGTCCCTACTCAACTGTAGTTTCCCAGACAAAAGCAGACAGGTTTTGTTTAATTTTTCTGCCCTGGAGTGAATATTTTCCAGGGTATAGCTGTCACCTACCTGCTATGTTTCAGAAAAAACAAAAATGTGTTGACCCAGACATAACATGGGCCTTACCTGCCCAAAGGGTTTTTCTCCACATCAGCTTTGAGGGCATCTGCAATTTCTATACCTCTTTCTTTTTTTTTTTTAAGCTCTGAGGTTTTTTTCCATGTGTCTTTCTAGTCATATTTTTTATGCTTACACTTAAAATTTACAAAGAAAACATAAGCAAATAGCTGGGCTACATGTGCCCTCATGTGAGAGGATGTTCTTGTGCTGTGAACAGCTGTAGAACATGGACATTTCAGTGCCACTTGCTTGTCCAGGGTAGGGCACAGCCCAGTGCTGCAGACAGCATCTTAGAGGTGGTTGTGCTTCTCTGCTGGTCTCGGGTGAAAGAAGAAAAAAGCTGCCTTAAATTATGTGCTTATGCTGGTGAAATCAAGAAAGCTCAGATGTTTACTCTGGTGTAATTGACAATTTAAATTGACCTGCAGTTATATACAGCTGAGAGGCATGTCAAGGAAAGGGGCTGTTCGTTTCCTGGATGGATTAGCGAGATGCTGGTCAGCACTAGGGATGTGCCTATCCCAAAGGATGCACTAATGTCCACTGCATGATGGCTGGAGACCTTCTTTTTCTGTGCAAAGCTCATGTGACAGCACTCGGACTCATTGCCTCAGAAACTTCCCTTAACTCTCCTCCAGGAGGTGAGACTAAAGCAATTCTATCTGTCCTAAATCAGTTTCTACTGATGGGACCTGGAACAGGAATTTCTGCAGCCTAGATAAAGCCAAATGTGTGCTCAGTAGTGCCCTTCATTTTTTTTCCCCCGAATGTGTTCTTTGAAAGATACTGGGATATGAAAGGCAAAGGCATCTTACTTAGCATGGGAGGACTGTGCATGTGAAAAGCAAACGCTTTAATATTTCATGAAGGGTTCATTTCCTAATGGCAGGAGGGTTTCCAAACCTGAGGCTATCACAGGGGTGCCAGTGTTGATGAAAACTAGCAGATTTATGATCCTACTCCCCTCACTGTCAAATAGGGAATCATCAGAAATGGAGGCAAAAATCTCTCAAAAGCTGATGTGGGAGGCAGAAATAAAGCTGTTGAGGAATTGAGCTCATCCACCTTTGTGTCTGCTGTGAGTTCTCTCTAGTGGGCTGTGGCTAAACAGCAATGGACAGATGCCAAACTCACATCCCCCATGGGCTGTGCACATAACATGCTCCTGTTGGCACCCAGACCAACAGTTTCTATTTAACCAAATACATGTTCCTCTCTGTAATTCTGATGTTCCCATAGCAGTTGAGAGACAGCCAGCATAGGACTCATTTGATATGTTCTTGGAAGTATGAGAGGCCCCAGAATTCACCTTTCCTGGCAGCAAGGAAATGTCTGGCCACCACCATATTCTCGGGCAGCTCCCAGGAAATTTGGCAGGGGTGCAGCCTGCCAGTGTGTGGATTGAACGATTCATGCCCTCGTGTTGTGAAGTGCTGCTGGCTGTGTGCTGTGACTGCCTGATGTCTGCCTGGGCTATGCCAGTCTGCAGCAGTGGGCAGGTTTGCTTGGGTCACAATTCTTCAGTACTGGATTTTTTTTTTTCTTGAGTGCTGGAGTGACTTGTGGTTTATTTATTGGTTTGTAATCTTTGCCCAGTTACTAGTGTGCAAGGTTTGGAAACATACTGTGTTGGACAATTCCTTTCAGAGGCATCCAACTTTGCTTCATTTGTCCAGTAGCTCTGTCTTTTCAGATTGTAACTGGGCTTGGGTTGAATGCAATTTTGGGGGAAAATTTAGCTGAGCCTGGCCCAAGGATTGAGGTAATTTTGGAATGTGCAGTACTGTGGTACCTAGAAGAGCAGTAATGAATGTTGCTTGTACCGTGACCAGAAGGAGAAGAAACTAATAGCTCCAGTAAAGAAGCTGTTTGCCATAATATGTGTATTCTTCAAAATCACTGAGGGGAGAGCAGTGCCCTCCTCGGTCTGATGATTTCTCAAAGGGACAACTTCTTGCTATTGTCAAACAGCACTAGCATTTCAGTATAGTGTGAGCCAACGAGCTTCTCTGCATAAATTAAATAGTTAAAATATCTTTTCTAGGCTCACCTGGGTTTGAAGAATGAGAAAATAAGCTGGAAATGAAACCCAGAGGCTTGGTTTTTTTATTCAACAGTAGCCCTTGGATCTTGGTTTATGACTCAGATTTCTGTTCCATGCTATACAAATCCTCAAGACTGGCAGAAATGTTGATCTGCTGGAGGGCAGGAAGGCTCTGCAGAGGGGTCTGGACAGGCTGGATTGATGGACTGAGGCCAGCTGTATGATGTTCAATAAGGCCAAGTGCCAGGTCCTGCACTTGAGCCACAACAACCCCAGGCAGATCTACAGTCTGGGGAAGAGGGCCTGGAAAATACCTGATGGAAGAAGACCAGGGGTTGCTGGTTGACAGTGGCTGAACATGAGCCCAGGTGTACCCAGGTGGTCAAGAAGGCCAATGGCATCCTGGCTTGTATCAGAAATAGTGTGGCCAGCAGGACCAGGGCAGTGACTGTCCCCTGTGCTCAGCACTGGTGAGGTCACACCTCAAATCCTGGGTTCAGTTTTGGGCCCCTCACGCCAAGAAAGACACTGAGGTGCTGGAATGAGTCCAGAAAAGGCCAGTGGAGCTAGGGAAGGGTCTGGAGCACAAGTCTCATGAGAAGCAGCTGAGGGAGCTGTAGTTGTTTAGCTTGCAGAAAAGGAGGTTGATGTGAGACCTTATCATTCTCTACAACCACCTAAAGGAGGTTGTAGCCAGGTGGGGGTTGGTCTCTTCTCCCAGGTAGCAAGCGATAGGGTAAGAGGAAATGATCTCAAGTTATGCCAGGAAAGGTTTAGATGAATATTATGAAGAATTTCTTCACTGAAGGGATGTCAAGCACTGGAACAGGTTGCCCAGGGAAGCGATGGAGTTGCCATCCCTGGAGGTATTTGGAAGTTGTGTAGATGTGGCAGCTGGGGACATGATTTAGTGGTGGGATTCACAGTACTGGGTTAACAGCTGATAATCTTAAAGGTCTTTTCCAACCCAAATGATTCTATGATTCTAGGAGAAGAGAACATTTTCTAAAAGAAGAGTCTCTCCCCTTTTCAGCAGCTTGTTGTATAGGTTATGTATGATACTTCCTTCTGAAGCAGGAGAAGCACTAGGAATAAATATTCTTATATACTATTAAAGATGCCCTCAGCATCTCCTAGATCACCACAAAATCTATCCCAAAACTGGATGTAAAAAGCTATGCAAGTTTTACTCTTAAAACCCAAAGTTTGAGCAGCTAATCCCTAGGCTTGTAAAGTGTACAGAGCATGTGAAGCAACTGCAGTCTCTATGAACTACTTATTTTTTGGTTGGTGAGAAAACATCTCTCCATAAGGAAACAATATTAACCCATGCAAACGTGAATGTACACCTGCAGACTCCCTAAGAGCCAGAACTTCAGCAAGTTCATATCATAAAGAGTGTAAATTGCAAACCAGTGCACAGCTCTCT
Source organism: Neopelma chrysocephalum (assembly GCF_003984885.1). Taxonomy (NCBI): domain Eukaryota; kingdom Metazoa; phylum Chordata; class Aves; order Passeriformes; family Pipridae; genus Neopelma; species Neopelma chrysocephalum. Next base: position 51,419,469 of record NW_020897693.1, on the reverse strand, counting down.
GCTAAGGCACTAACTCTTAGTCCCAGATGCTTTTTGTGGGACTGCCAGGCTGAGTCATCAGTTGATGTATAGAGAAGAAAGGTACAATGCATATCTATCCTCTCTTGCTAAGCATGCTGCAAATTGGAGAAGGAAATCTCTCTGCAAGGATAAGCTTCCTTTATGTTGCTTTACTGCATAGTGAGCTGGGGGAAGGCTCATTACCAGTAGTGGATGGACACTAAACTTGATAAAGTGGATCACTTACTGCTGTGACATGGCACAAAAAGAACATTTCTGCCTCAAATTCTCTGTGGACTAAGCTGAGGTGCTGACTGGCAACAGAAAGACAGTTTGCAAGTGCTTGTGGCCTTTTTCTGTAACCCTTCCCAGATGATGCAGCACAGAAAAACAGGGAGGAGGGGCCCCAAGAGCTCCTCTGAAAGGCTATAGAGAGCTTCTGTTGGTAATGTTGGAGGGAGTGTGGTGCAGGATGTAAGAGGTGCTGGAGTGTGAAATCATAACCACTGTAGACTGGCTCCTGGGTAGTTCTGGGCTTTTGATTAATCTGAGAGATCATAAGGAGAGCAATAATATGGGTGGCTTTGAAACCAGACAGATGATTTAGATTTGTCGAGCTTGGGATGACCTGGGTCTAAACTTTTTGTGTCAGATTTTGCTCACAAAATAGGCATACTGATCTTTTTTTGCTCTTGGCCATCTTTCACTTACCTTTTTATTTTAATGTTTTATGTCAAAAATACCTCATATATGAATTTCCACTCAGCATAATGGAGGATGCACCACAGTTGCATTTTTTCTTGGTGCTGCAAGTACCAGGAGCGTATTGCTTGCAAAACCATTTTATTGTACGTCTCTATAACACTATAGAAAAATCAATGAACTTCTAATTAAGACCTTAAAAGAAATGTAGTCTAGTACTTTAATCCTAGATCAATTTGCTTTTATTTCATAATAGCATAAAAATTTATCTGCTGAGAGCATTATTAACTACTTCAGTTTTTGGATATCCAGATATAACATTTAATAAAAAATGCAATACATTATTTATTTCACATTCAGCATGAAACTTCATACATAATAATAGGCTTTATTAATGGAGAGGACTTGAAAACACTGTGTTTGTATTGAAGAAGGGGAAAGATACAGATGACATTTCCTGCATCTGAAGTTCTCTTCTCTGTGAAAAAACTAAATAGCATATACTGTGGGTATGTGGGTTTGCTCAGGAATGTTATAAATATTTGTGCAAGATCAAACAAACAGCAAAGGAGCACTGTTTCAGTCGTGTAGCTTTTCATAAGAATAAACCAGATCCGTATCCAGCGAATATGGACTGGCGACAGACAAAGCTCAGTGCTGGTGGTATTTAGTCTGGGGTGTTCTGTTAAGCAGTGTTACAGAAACCATGCCTTAGACTACAGAAACCTATTACATGATATTTTCCCTCTAGATGCCCTCCTGTATCCTGCCTTCTGGTTAGGGAAGAAATGAGCATCTGCAAGAGGTGGAAACCAGAGGATGGGACAATGCAGTCCCAAGCAACACAGTCCTTATGCAAAGTCTGTTCCGTCCAGTGATCAGATATGGCAGCAATGGGGTGCAAAGGTTTTGCTTTGAGTTTTAGGTGCTGTATTTTTAAGCCCTGTAAATAAGGTTATTTACAGCTCTGTGTTTGGTATTATCTCTACACTTTGCAAGTGCCTCTGTTTTCCAACTGAGTTTTTGAGAGCTAAACTTGGTACTGTGGAGAAGGGGCAGTAGTTTGGCTGCTGAATTTTAGTGCCTGGATCCAGCTGATAGACAATACCTGAAATCACAAGACATTTCACTGTTTGTCTTTATTCCTGGTTAGGCTTTGTGTAAATAGATTAATTCCAGCTACTGAGAGGGGGAGACTGTGTATTTGAAAAACCAGGAGGTTATCACAGTGAAAGCAAGGCAGAGCTTCATGCTGAAACAGTAACAATGACAATGCCCTCTTGGCTCATGTTAACATAGCTTGGCCCTACAAAATAAGTATCCTGCCCCATGTCAAAACTTGGGTGTGAGTTAACAAGAACTTCTGTAGGGACATTGCTATGTGTGTCCACATGTGTGTGTTGTACCTAATCTGAAATGAGACTTCTCTAGATCATTCTCTGGAAACTGGTGCCTTACAGTGTACATTTTGGCTGTGCCTTTTGTGCTGCCACAAGGAGGACGAGTGGCTTCAATGTCACAGCAGCCTCTGCCCCTGACAGCCTGTTGCAGCCAGGCTGCCTGTCTCTCTCTGCCCTGGCACTTTCTGTGGTCTTTTGTTGCTTTGTCAAGGTAAATTCACTACCTTTCCTGACTCCTGCCTGCCTCTTTTAGCTGTGAAAACTACGTTTCAGCTCTGACGTTCTATTTCACTGACTTACGGCCAGAGTAGTAATTAATCCAGTGGGAGATAGGAACAATTTTAATTTTTATTCAGGCTGCTGATGGAATAGTGCAGAGCAGCTTATGAGCCTAGATGGAACCAAAATACCTTTCTTTGACAAAAAGCACAACCAAGCTACTTGCTTATGTTAAAGGAGATTGCTGTGGTCTGCAAACACTACTAGCAAATAGCAACATCAGTGGTTGGGAACAGCATGGGAAAGATTTTTGGACACAAAATTTCTTCAGATTGCTTCATAAAACCCAACCCTAAACTTTCCCCTCAAGGGCTTGAGGTTATCAGAGTGCCTAGTCAACAGCTGAGGCAGATATCTTAGCACGTATTCCCACATTCTCCATATCTGACTAGGAGTCAGAAACTTCAACATGGAAAACTAAGGAAAGAGGAGGAAGTTGGCTGTGCTGGACCAAAGGCCTGTCTAGCTCACCATCCTGCCTCTGGCAGCAGGTGCTCAGGGGAAAGTTGTCCTGAGTCCTTACTGTCCACTGGCACCAATGATGTCTTTTCCATGAAATTTTCTAGCAGCTTCTTGAACTCTGTGCCTCCATCTCATGTCTGTAGATCCAGCTGCAGAGCTTTACACAGCTTAATTTTAAGCTGTCTAGAGAACTGCTTCCATTTATTTACTTGCCTGATGCCAGCAAGGTTCATCTGATGACCTTTGGCTTTTAGACTGAGAGCAGTGGGGAGCAGTACTTGCCTTCTCTGTGCTGCTTGTAGTCATACAGAGTGTGGTCTAAAGCAAAGCCAGCCACTCTCCTTAGTTTTTCCTTCTAGCAAACACCTCACAGCTCTCAGGAAGGTTGTGGTTTTTGCTCTGAATTGCAAATACATGCCAGTCACTGTTGAGTCAAAATGTTGAATATGGTGTGGATGTCAGTAGCTGCAAAAGCGTTCTTCCTTCTATATCTGTAGGTGCATTGGTAGCACCACTCCTACATTTTCAAATAGGTTTGTATAATTAGAGTTGGAGTGCAGGAGGTCTCACCTTTGCTTTCATGCTGTCTCCTGCCAAAGAGAAATTTAGACTTGTTTTTCAAAATGGCATGAAGGGGAAGATATAGAGCTAAAGGACTATTTTGAGATAGGCTTCTTCCTGACTTATGGTGAAATTGTTACCATTTGTGCAGAAGAATTAAACATCAGTTTTCCAAGTCCCAAATTAACCTGTGGTTTCAGAGGGAAGTCTGGGCACCAGTGGGGCAGAGGAAGGTCTCTGGATTTGGGTCTGTGCCCCAGTTCATGTCAGGTTTTATCTTACACAGGTTACTGTGTCTGCACATATTGCTGCCTTTTGGGTGGCATCAGAACTGAGAAAACATCAGAAATCCACAGCACACAGAACAAGTTTTGTCTTCATTTAGATAGTGATCTAGCTGTGGAGAAGCTCTGGATTTTGGAATGGTCCTGTGGCAGGACTGCACCCAGCTGGACATGGGCTGGTTAACAGGCAGAGAGTGATGAGAATATTTGTGTCTTCTAGAAGCTGAATTTTCTCCCTGTGCTGATCTCTGAATACAGTGAGAGTTTAAATGGATGCACAGTGATTTTTATCAATTGCACTCTGTTTATTCCTGCTGTGGATAAAGTATCACAGGTAAAGAACAACAATAGTAACAAAAAAAGGAATTGACTTCCAATGGATAGATGGATAGATAGATGGATAGATAGCTTCCCTGTCACTCCTCAGGGCTACACCTTTAAGGCTGTGAGAGTACTTCAGTGGCAAACAAGACAGAAACAGCAGGTGAAGTTTTAGTATTTTTGGAAATATTTCTGACATTCCCCCAAACCAGAGTGTCTCTCTGTTTCCTGATGTCTGATAAGAAGGGAGCTCATGTTAAGGCAGTACTTTTTTTGGATCTTTCTTCTCTGTTATTGAAACACGTAATTAGTGAAACTGTAGGACTCAATATGTTTTGAGATCCTGTACTCCTGTGACAAATTGACTGAGGGGTTCAAAACTTTTGGGGGAGTTATGTATGTACACACACTGCCGAGTGGCATCTGTTGTGCAAGTTTAATTCTGCTTGGAAATGAAAGCAAGAATGGCAGTGGTGACAGAGAAATGCTTGTCTTCCAAAAGAAATTGAATAAAGTTTGAAACTGAAATAAGAATATTAAATCACTGATGGATTAAAGAAGACATTGCTGTCAAGAACATATGCTTTGGGACCATGTCTAGAGAAAAATTGGCAGTTTTTGAGAATCCCTGGTTTGTGCTGCTGTGTTCTTAAATTGTTTTTTCTACAAGCATAAAGAAAAATGCTTTACTTTTTATTAGAAACATATTGATTTATAAAAATAGGTGTGTGTTGTATTTAGAGATGTAATAAGTTTAAATTCTGTAGGTGAGAGGTTTCCTCCCCTCTTGTTATCTGACATGTTTGGTGATAACCTCTAGTTCTATCTTGTCATACTGTTGGACAGGTGCAGGATGATAAAATCAGATATTGAGCTGCCTGGTTTGGCTGCTCTTTATTAGAACTGATGCAATACAGAGTCTGTAAGTAACACAAAGCTTCCATTTGACCTCAAAAGATATATGAACAGATTTAGTGAGGAATACAATACTTGACAAACAGGTCCCTTGCAGGGTTGGGGAGGGGTGGAATTGATTCTGCTGTTATGTTGTCAGAGCATCAGAACATCTGGGCTAAATTCAGCTTTCAAAGTCGAAGATTAGAGTTTTACCAGAAAGCTGCTCAGGATCTGATCTGAGCTCACAACAGGCTCTTTGGATCCCTCATTGCCTTGATGCTGGAACTGTGTAATATTTAAGCCACTTCTCTATATGGTTCACATAATAGCATCTACTGTGTCAATAATCAATTCCCTCTGGAATCTTCCAAACAAAAATGCTATACTTTTTTTTTTGTGGGAACTTCCCATGTTATAAATGATGGTTTGTACATCTGAAAAGTAGTTTGAGAGGACTGCTGCCTCCAGCTCAGCTTTAGGGTGCTGGATTCAGAGTTGTTTTTAAAATTTATAGCCCTCTTTGACTTGACTACACGTCTGGAATGCCCTTTCTGGCATCCCCCAGCATGGGATTGACAGTAATGAAAACATCCTTTTTTTCCCCCCACCAATTTCAAATGCTTCAGAACTGCTGATGGCAGCACAGCCTGAACAGCAGACACTTTTTCTGTGTGTTGCTTTTATGCAAGATTTAGATTTAAAGCACCAAGAGAAGACAGGAGCTTACACAGGAGTGATAAGAAGTTTACCCATATTTCTCTGCTGTGGTGGCAGGTACATTTGTGTCTTATTTAACTGGTTCCTAATAGCGGTCCTGGCAGAGTCAGCAGTGGAAAACTTATGGTTCAACAAGTGATCTTTGCTTTGCTGTCCATGTTGTGGTCCTGTTCAGAGGGTCTCCTGGGAAAGTAAGCAGTGGTGGCATTAAGGACACACCAGGTGTTGCTTGGAGGAGCAGCAGCTCCTGGAGTAAACCAGAGCCCTGGTAGTGGGAGACAATGGCTTCAGGAGAGGGGAAAGATAACGAAGTTGGGCAGTACTTGGAGCACCCAAAGAGACTTGTCAGGCCACAAACCTGAGTCTTCTAGGTGTTCTGCATTCTCCTGTGTTAGCTTTGTGTCCAGTATTGCAGCTTGTCTCCCGTTGGCAGCGATGTGTGATTATCATCACTTGGGCTGGTCTGTACGGTTTGAGGAGAAGGAGGAGTGATGCTGCCAGCAGAGCTGCACCACAAACAGGAGGTTTCATCAGATTATCAGAATCTGACACAGAGAGTTTTATCCTGCAAGATGGCCCAGTCCTGCCAACCGCTTGGCTGGAGTCCTACCTTGTCTCTGGGCACATTACCTGCCCCAACAGGCAGAGGAAGCTGCAGCTTGTTTAGGAGCTGTCTTTGGCCAGCTGAAGCCCTCCAGTAAACCTTGGAGATGCATGTGCTGCTACCCAAAGGGACCAGGCTGCCCTATTTCTGCAAGCCCAACATAGAAAGCAGGTTGCTGAAGGACATTCTTGCTCTCGGTACTCTGTGTGTGACTGATCCAGAAAAGGAGGGTTTTGTTGAGACTTGAGTATTTCTGAAGGAAGGGGTGCTTGTGCGTGTGTGTGGGGAATAAAAAAAGAAACATTAGCGTGTTCTGACGGAGTCTCATCCCCTCTTAACTTAATGACAGACACCCACCGATTTCACAGGGGTCAAGATTTCAGTATCCTGCATGCGGGGGATCTGTCGGTGATGCTATCCTTGTTATAGCAATAGCTGAACTCCTGTTAGCATAGCAGGCTACAGGGAACTGCCAGTTAGCAGCTCTGTCACTCACGCTCCCTTAATGTGAATGTTTGCATCTGATTGCTATCTTGGTTAGCCAAGAACTCTTCATTTTCCTGGAACGGCCCTGGAGTTATCTGAGTGCTAAGAGACAAGGAGGGAAGGGTTCTCTCAAACTGGGCAGCTGGAGTCTCACCTCCTTGTCTTCAGTCTCATCTCATATGAAGATCACTTTACATCTGTCACCTCTCCTGCCTTACCTCTCCACCTAGACCCTGTACACTCGGAGCCACTCCTGACTCTCATATTGAAAGTCAACCCTTCCCAGGACTGGCTCTGTTTCAGGGAGAAGTCTTTTGGTCTCTAGACCAGTAGAGGAAAACAAGCATGGGCTTGACCCTTGAGAAAGAACGAATAAGATGACAACAGCATCTTATTCATACTCAATGGATTGGAACTCTAGAGCTGCAAAGACCCTCTGGACACTTAACTTTACTCAAACCATTTTCTGCAGATGTCTATTCAGCCTGCTCAAAAAACAAACCTCTTAAGAGGATGGTTTCACCTGTGCACAGGTGCTCTTTTGACATTGTACCCTTCAGTGCTTGGTTGGGTTTACTCCTTCTGGGACCCTCTTTGTGCTTGATGCCATACAGACGAAATTCGCCCTCTCAAAGTTATCAGTAGGAACTGGATCTGAATCAAGAACAACTCATCCTCCAAATAACTACAAAATAAAACATGCTTGAAGTATTGCATCCACTGTGGAAGCACTAATTCCTTCAGCAATAGCTCTCTAACTAATTTCCGCATCCAGGTTGTTTGGCAGAGTTGTCACTGAAAACAAGAAAATCTCTCATGTTTCTGTTTTCAAATACCTGATCCTTGCACTTCTTTCACAATTTATTTGAAATACAACATCTGATTTCCTGGGACAATTTGCATCTGTTTTCTGACTTTCTGGTCAAGATCTTGGTATATTTCCTGATACTGTGATGCATTTTGGGATTGAAAGCTTTTTTTCTACCTATGAGGAATCTCTTGACTAAACTGTTGTGGCACTGCAAGCTTGATGAGGATGGATCTTTTTATTCTTCACACCTGTGCAACTTCTAAGATTGGTAAAATTCTACCCATTTTACAACTTCAGAGTGTTGCCAATAAAAAGATAGTGATTTGAGCTAGAAATAACATTTTGGGAACTTGCATTTCTTCAGTTGAAAAGATAATGCTTTTTCTGTTGTGAATGCTCTTCTGCTGTATAAATCTGTTGTAAAACCTGGAAAAACTAGAAAAACATTTCAGGTGGTGCTTTTTTTGGTCCTTTGTAGGTTACATTTTGTCTCCCATGTTCTTAGTTAGGCATTTCCTGTGTTCTTTTAATTGACTTTGTATCCATAGCAATACCCTGTTGTCATCACTAGATTTGCCAAACATGCTAAGCAAGTGCTGCAAAGGTTTCTCACCTCCTGTTGAAGTTTTAGATCTGTGCTTTAGAGAAAGTCAGCCTTTCTAGGCTCACACAGGCCATTTCCAGTTTAAGTCCTTTCCAGGTTCCTTTAATTGGCCATCTCTGGCACACTGGCTGTTAACACCTAAGAAGGACACAGGCACCTTGGATCAGGAGAGCAATTCAGATTTCTTACACCCTGGAGATGTCTCCATTGATACTGTTGTCTGTGTGTATTTGTTGAGGATTCTTTCTGATCATCCTTTGTGATATACCAATGATACACAAATGTTAGATACTGATAGCAAAGTTTTAATCACAGTAGTATCGAAACCTGGGAGCACAAAACTTTTCTTCTTATCAAGAAACCAAAGTCTGGTCTTACAGTTCTATCTTTGGCTTAATGTGGGGAAATATGTGAAGAAGTGATTGTTTATTAAAATTTCATGAGGCTAATCTTAGTCACTAGGGCTTGCAATATGTAATTTAAGACTGGCAAAACATTAGATGAACAAATTATAACTGTTTCTCTCAATAAACAGATGGATTTACAGGGAGAAAAAAAAAGTAGTTCATAGGTTACTATTTTAACTAAAAATCTTCAAAAGGTAAAGAAAAGCAGAGGCTGAATATTGGTATGACATGGAATACATGGCAAAAGTAAGTCACTCTTGACATGGCTAATGTCTAATAAAATAATTAATGTCTGATATAGTAATTAGAGAATAGAATAAGAGAGAATATGAAGTGACAGATCTGGAATCAGGCAACTTTTCCAAAGGACCAGCTTGTTTAAACTGGAATCCTTTTAGACTAATGATGAAACTTGGTAATATACAATATATTGTGCAATATTTTATAATTATAGAAAATTGCTGCAATTAAGTAAACATAATTTAATATTACTGTGACAAAAACTAATGCACTTAACCAATTGACTACTCCATATCTGTCAGATTATGTGCACAATACATAGTTAGTAAGTAAACATGAAGATGAAAAGGGTTTTTGGAGCTGTTTCTAAAGATGACGTGGCATCTTGCCTGCTGCTAATCACATTTCTAACACACTGGGGTTTAGGCTGGAGTTAGTTTAAACAAACTCTTGCAAGGATGATTAACTCAGTTTGTTTGGTTTATGTGAACACACTTCTCTAACAGCTTTGGTCCTTCTTAACAGGCAAGGGGTTATCAGTCTGAGAAATAAGCTAATAAACTGAAGAAATAATTAGATCTTTCTAGGCAGACAGATGGCAGAGTCATGTCCTTTGATACCAAGAGTGCCAACAAGCTTGTCCATTTTTACAATTAGATTGTTTCATCTAGTAATTAAAAAAAATACAAAAAAAACAAATTAAAAACAAATGCAGTAACAAAATTCTCAAGCCGAACAAAATATGACAAAAGTGTTGTCTATTCCTCTATAGACAATCTTTACTATAGCAACATTTTTGCCATAATATAAGGCCTGATAAAGCTATTAATGGGGTTCTAAGTATTGAGCCAAACAGAATGCTGGCATGTTACTTTATGTGTATATATATATATATATATATTTCAGGGTTATGACAGCTTCCTTCAAAAGCTAAGCTGTTTAAGCTCATCGTTTTTAGGAACTGGGTCTGGTGTCAGAAGGCAAGGAAGGGAATATGAGCTGATTGAGGAAACATGTAAACCACTAGAACAGCAACAGGAAGACATTTGCATTTGTACTAGATTTGGACGTGCCAAGTTTGTAAGAGGACATCAGCTTGGAGGGTGCCATAGGAAAATTTAGAGGCAGCACTACCTGTAGAGGAAGGGGCAGGAAGGGTCCTGGCCTTTTCAGTGTAATAAAAGTTGAGTACAAAGCGGGTTGGAAACATCTAAGCAGTACCAGAGGAGTTTTACTAATTTGCTTATTGCTAAATGGAGAAGGGCAATATATTGACCTTTTAAAACAGACAGTGGCCATTGGCTTGCAAGTCATAGAATCATAGAATGGTTTGGGTTGGAAGGGACCTTAAAAACCATCCCGTTCCAACCCCCTGCCATGGGCAGGGACACCTTACACTAGACCAGGTTGCTCAGGGCCCCATCCAACCTGGCCTTGAGCACTTCCGGGGATGGGGCATCCACAGCTTCTCTGGGCAACCTGTGCTGGTACCTCACCACCCTCACAATAAAGAATTTATTCCTAATATCTATTCTAACTCCGTCCTCTTTTAGTTTGAAGCCATTCCCCCTCATTCTGTCACTCCTTTGTCAGAAGTCCCTGTCCAGCTCTCTTGGAGCCCCTTTAAGTACTTGAAGGTGCTCTAAGGTCTCTCTGGAGCCTTCTCTTATCCAGGGTGAACAATCCCAGCTCTCTCAGCCTGTCCTTAAAGGAGAGGTGCTCCAGCCCTTGCCACCAATGTGGTGATCAGAAGAAGGGCTGTGGGAAAGACATGTTCCTTGATGCAGCAGTGAGGATTTTGGGTGTGTCTGGTGGATAACACATAACATGGTACTGAGGGCTTTTGTCTTTGCCCGGGTAGAAGACAGGAGACCACAAGTTTTTTTGGGGGAAAAAAACCCAAAACAATCCCCAAAAAACCCCAAAATGAAACAACAACAAAAAAAAACAAACAAAGAAAAATCAACCAAAGAACTCCCCAAAACCCCCTAAAAATGCGGATCAAGCCCAAAAGTGCTGCACCTCAAAGAGGAGGATAAAACCGTGGTACATAATTTACAGAGGGCTCTTGGTCATTAGATGAGGTTCAGAAGGGTGTAAAAGGCTACTATTGAGAAAGAAACATGGGAATGTTTAATTCTTCATAGCTGCCATAGGAAACTATATTCAGGAGACTTCAAGCTCTGATAGGCATATCATAATGTGATGTTAGAGCTCTACATACCAAACTGAACCTATTTACAATCTTTGTCATACTTTGTTCCCTATATAGTAGTAAATTCCTCTTTGCAGAACAGCTTATCAAATCTTTCAATCATTAAAGTAATTCCCTACTCATGTCTGAAATGTTCTATAATGACTATAAAGAAGAAAAAATAGAAGAAGAAAATCTTTACTTTCTTAAAATAACCTGGAGTGTAGGAGCAGTCTTTGGGTTTGGTATTGCAGTTCCTGCTCTCTGCCTTACTTTCACTAATCCTGTTATTGACTGGGTGTAATGGGTTCACTTTATGCTTTATCCAAATAGATTCAAGCAGCAATCTGGCTTAAGGCTCAGACCTTTGTTTTACCAGGAGTTCCATTTTTGGATCTCACAGTCTGCTTATGAAATATGGGAAATCACATTTTTAATTGCTTTGGACACCAATGTTCTATGGAAAATGAGTATATAGATGGATTTCATCCAGTTCATCACCATGCCTCTTTCCATACTGGGTTTTGAAATAACAGTGAAGATCCTAAAATACGTAAGTAGCTGTGGAGGGTTGTGGGTAACCACAAAGGCTCTTCCCTTTCTGGGAAGGTGGCCTCTTTAGGCTTCATTCAGAGCTGATAGTAAGAGACAGGATTCTCTGAGGCTGAATCAGGACATCTGAATTAGGTTCCTGGACTGTCTCTTTCTCTCTGCAGGAATAGATTTCTCTTCACTGACTATGGACAAAGCTTGGGAACCTTGTCTCCTTATGCTGACACAAGCCTTTGAGTAACTGTGCAATTTAAATCTCATTAAGCTAATTGTAGTCTGTTAGACTATGCATCCCTGAAAATATGCTTAAAAAACATGAGTGATGTTTAACACAGCAATGTGTTATATGGAGTACTCAATTAATATTTGAGTAAATTTTCCTTGCAGTTATGCTTGTATCTGGAGCAATTAGGCTAAGGGGATATTCACCGTAAAACATCAGTAAAGTATTGTGAAATAATTGTCCTTTTCTATCAAATATATCAGTGTTCTTCCTAGAAAATTAACCCTTCAAATTAATGGAAAGATGAAATGATGTTCTTGGAATATATTCGTTCAGGGTATGGATCTATATATCCAAGTTTTGTCATCTGTCGGTACCACTTAAAATACAGATCAAAGTGCCCTTCTGGGATCCCTCCCAGGTGCATTGAGATGAATGCTGCTGCCTCCCTGTGAAGGAGTTCTTATCACTTCCATGAGATTGCATTCCTTTAAGAGATCTTCCACACCAGAGACATCCCAAACCTCTGCTCAGTCTAGGAGAAATCTTGGCTGCCGTCTAAGGCTTTAAGACAGAAATAGCAGCATCTTCTCTCCTGTGTTAGAGAGTATTTGACACATTTGTGTTACTGCAAAAAACTTCTCAGATCTTTGTTTCTCCAAAGGCACGTCAGGCTCCAACCTCGAGTGAATGCCTGCTCGGAAAGGTTGGCTTTGCTTGCTGCAGGTGGTGCAGGACCTGATTCTGACACTGGGGAGGGAAGTGGGGCCCTTCCAGAGGCTTTTGCCAGCAGTATGGGTTTGGCAGGGAAATTCCAGCCAGTTCTGCTGTGCTTGGGGAATGAAGCAGTCTCTAAAGTATGCAGATTCTAATTCAGGTAGGTTTTAGTAGGTCAGAGCTTAACTCTGGGCTTCACAGACCCTGTGGTTCTGACTGGTAGTGTTCCCAGACTCTAACTGGTGAGTGAACAGGCTTCTTCCTTCACCACCTTTTGCTTCTGGTGCATGTCTGTGGTCTGGCCCACTGGAACCAGTGTATAGAAGTAATGTCCTCTAGACAGGGCCGTAGGTAGAGATCAGGCTAACAAGAGAGACAAATAAGAATTACTGGGTTTTTTCTTGATTAAAAACAGAAATTCTTCAGTTTTTCATGTTTAAGTTATCGCTTCCCCATTCCAGCTCACCTGCATTGGTACTAAAACCTCTGTGAGCACTCATGGGTAACGTAAAAATTAGAAACTGACTTCTTTCTTCCTTTCTTTTCTCCATGTGTTGTAGTCACTTGACTTTCCCAGTCTGAATCTTGGTCAGTCATAAAAATCCTCTCGGGCTCGTGCCCTACTAGGCTAGTGAAGTCTGTGATGAATGGAAGTGGTGAGTTACAGGGAAGGATTTTGATATCTCAGAGAGAACTGTGAGGGAAGGCTGTACTAATTAGTAAAACTTGTAATTAAAGTAAGTACGGGGTAGGGAATGAGAGTAGAGGGGTTGCTGCAGCAACAAAAGCTGTGCGGGTGCTAAATGTGCTGATTATAAGCTTGAACTCCTTGGAGAAAAGGGATGCTAATGGCTTGTTGCTCACAAAAACTGGTTTAGATGGAAAATTGAAGTATAACATGTTTGGGTATGCAGAAGTGTTACTTTTGGCTTTCAAAGGGGGAGAATGACTCTCCATTCTGCTTAGCAATGGGGGAATTCAGTGTTAAATTAGGGATTTGTGACAGGAGTGGGAATTGGAGAGCAAAGAGGCTTCCAAAATTAGGATAATAGATTAGTGGAGTTCTTGGTATCAATTCTTGTAATGGTTGGTACATTTCCCACGAAAAAATATCTGCAAAATAGAGTTGTGCATTTCCTGTAATGATGCAGGAAATGTAAAGCTGTTCTCCGGGCTGTGGGACATACTGAGGAATAGATGTGGGGGATCACCACCACCACCACCACCACTGATGTGGCTGGAGACCAAAGAACAGTAACAGAAGGGTTACTGGCAGCCAAAGCTGTTCTCATCTTTAACACTCCCTCTATTCAAAAAGCACGGATGTTGTTGTTGTTCATGTAAAATCAGATATTCCTTGAATCCTATATTTCCTGAGAAGAAGACCTGAGAATAAACTACTGACAGTATAGGTCAGGTTACTTGGTACAGTGCCAGAAAACATCACTAACAAGCTCCAATGTAAAAGCAGTGAGGGAGAACATGGAAGGTATGGAGCTCTGGGGAGAAACACCCTAAAAAGAAAAAAGAAACATCAAAGTTGTTCTAAGCTTGGAAAATGACAGGATAACATGAAATCTCACGGAGAACATTAAGAACTAGTCAGGAGATTCAACAAGTGTCAGTGAACTCTATTTGCTTGGGTTTTTTTGGTTTTGGGTTTTTTTTGTCAATGAGAAGATGTAACAGGAGAAAAATGGCATATTGGTCAAATTATGAAAGAGAAGTGACCAAAAAAGAGGGTGGACTTTATCTCAAGAGTTTGGGCACTCAAGAGGTTTTCATCTTAAAGCCCTAATTCAGATGAGGACTAAATACAAATGAACATTCTTTGTGAAATCTCTCTGAGAAAACACTGAGAAAAAAATTTCTCTTGTGACCCAGTCTGGCATATCTTTGAAGTAATAACATTCCTCCATGGAGGTAAGAATCGGTATTCAGATCTGCCTGTTGTTTTGACTTTCTGGCACTGAATAAATGAGTCTATGTCCTCTTTGCTCTTCTTCTGACCTTACAACTCTTAGGTCATTGGCTACAGAAGGGCTTTAGGTTTCTAAAACGTTCACTGTTGTACAGAAGACAGAAATCAGGATGGACATGTCAGCTGCTAAGTGCAGAATGCTTCTGCCTGAATTTTGATCTCCCTAATGCTCTTTTCTGCAATCCCAAGATATAGACTTACGTCCAAGAGTGTAGCAGTTTGATATGTGTCCTCTTGACTTCAGCAAGGTTGACTTTTAAGTATCACTTATTCAGCGTATCAAAGTGCGAATCCTTGTGCAATGTGTAACGAAGTAGCGCAAATTTTATTCTTCGAACAGCATTTTCTTGTACTTGCAGACCTTGCCATCAAGCCTGTGCCCTTTTAGCTTCTGTCCTCAAAATGCTAGAGCTCTGTCTAGTGCAATGTTTGAGTTCAGCCAGGGCATTTCTGAGGCTTTTAAGAATGTGATTTGGATTCTCTCTCAGATATTCTTTTGCCTTTCTCTGATAGAGCTCTAAAGAAAAAGATCTTATGCAAAAGATATCCAATCTGGATTGAAAGAACTCAAAGGAAGGACAGTAACTCCTGGCGTATTCTACATTACACTGTGACTAAACTCACCATACATTTTGTTCATTTCTCTTTGCCTGAATATATTCTAACTTCAGCTTCCAGTCTTTGAATCTTATTATCCTCGTCTCTTCCAGTCATGCACTAAACCGTATCTGAAATCTTTCCCCCAGTAGCGTTACAATAGGTACAAAGTGCCAGTCTCTAAAGCAGACACTACGTAATGGGGTAAAACGCAATAAGCAACCATTTATTAAAAAAAAAAGAAAAGATGTACATATGCATCTCATTGTCTGATTTGAAACTGCCAGGTTATAAAAGGACCTGGCACAATGAGGATGCCGTTTTGTTCCTCCATTCCTGTTCTTTAATAATCTGAGAATTTGAAAGGCATAAATATGCAATGAATTTTTTTTCCCCGGTTATTTTTGTATCGCAAGGCATGATAAGAAAAGATACTTTAGGTGAGGTATTTTAATATTGGCCCTTATTCAATTGTTGATGATTGAAAAACATACAGCAACAATAAGGTACAAAGCCTGACCACGAGGCAGGTTCTAAATAATTCCTAGGCACAAGTTTGTCAAGGCTATATTAAAACATTATTAAAGTTAGGGGAATAAAATCAGCAAGAGCTGTTTATCGGCTTGCTTATGTATCTGGAACAAGTTGAAACAGACTGTTAAGGGATTTTCACAGCATGTGGGAAAATGTTACATTTCTTTCCTTGGGTGGATTGTCCTTAATGCTGTTCTTCAGCAGAGGTGAAGATTTGTCCCCTCTCTTCTTCCTGTGTGTCCTTGTTCCGAATATGAAGGCAGAATGGAGCAGGCTTGCAGAAAAATGAGGGAAAAATGCTTTCTAGTGGGAACTGATTCTGCAAGCTTTAACACATCAGCTTTCTGCAAATGTTACCTCTCTCCCCAGTAAATAAATAAATAAAATTGTCTACTTATTTGACTGCAGGAATCCAGACTATAATGGATGTGGGAAAAAAGGAGACTCATCTGGAGAGTGAGGCAATATTGAGGGAAAAGGTTCCGTGGTGCTTTGAAGCATTTCCTACGCCATGAAGAAAACTCTATTCATGTTTAGAAATCAAAAGCACATTTAATATGCCTGAATATGTAAGTCAAGGAATCCAAAGCTGAAGTACAGGAGACAGAGTTATATATAACGTGATAGAAATTAAGTACTTCAGTATGTCTTCAGTATTTTCTTCCCGTTTCGTTCCCATAAATAATCTTTTGAGTGACAGAAATGATACTTTTCAACTCACATACATGTTTTGTTTAGTAAAGTCCTGCTTTCCCCCATCTTCCACCCCTTTCCTCTGGAAACCTGGACAGTCAAAAGAATCTGGAAATGCTGCTATAATTAAGCATGGGGTTTGTAGTGCAGTGGCCTTATCTCCCTGGTTTCCCAAGCCCCTGAGGGATGGGATGTGTTTTCTATAAAGCACAGTGGTCACCACCCTTGTGCTAGATGAGGGACAGTTAGTTGCTCAGAGATGGCTGTGGACACATGAGCTCCATCAAGAGAGATGGCCAGTGTCTCTTATGTTACTTGCAAAATCAACAGTGTAGTTTGACCATAACAATGTTGTCCTGTTCCCTTTAGCTGAGTACTAAACCTTTCCTAATGGGAGCACATAGATTTGCAATGAGTCAGCTGTTCCTATTGAAATCCTGAGGAAGAGAAGAGGGCCAGTGTAGCACAGGGAAAGATGGGCCATTCTTCTGTGAATTAATTTTTATACCTTGCATTATATGCACAAATGGGCAGGAAATTCTGTTTAAACACATGAAAACATTCTTACTGTGAATGTGGTCAAAGAGTGAAACATTGCTCACAGAGGCTGTGAAATCTCCATCCTTGGAATTATTCAAAACCTGACTGGGCACATTCTGCGCAACCTGCTCTTCCACGTCATGTTTTGAGCAGGGGACTTCAACTAGACCATCTCTAGAGGTCCCTTCCAGCCTCAGCCTTTCTGTAATCAGAAACTTTCCCAGACCAGAAATGCCCAGTCTGCTTTGTGTGCTGTTACCAGTCTGATGCCCTGTGGGTAAGGAAAGGTGGAGTGAGCCAAGCACAGCACGCACAGATAATCTGCAAAATCCTATATATTAAGCATTGTTTCCTGTCGGATACTTCTGTGCCTGCCCATTAACTAGAATTACTGAACCCTGGGTTCTACTTCCCAATATCTCAGTATGTTCCATCCTTTACAATGGCCCAATCCAAAGCCAGCTAAAGTTCCTTTTTGTCCTCTGATTTTGGACAGACAGGGCTTCAGTTCCTAATTTAGCTTTGTTCTCTGCTGGTGGCGAATCTGGATTGTAAAGATGATATATTTTCCTGATTATTGACTAAGTCTCGTGCTGCTGCCTGGGCTATTCTAGGGCAGAGTCTTATGGAAACTGCAGTTCTGGGTCTCTCTATCTAAAGAAAAAAAAACGGAACCCCTCAGTTTTGAGGCAGATGATGGGAGGGCAACAAAGATGGTGAAGGGCCTTGAGGGGATACTGTATGAGGAGTGGCTGAGGGCACTTGGTCTGCTCAGACTGCAGGAGACTGAGGTGAGATCTCATTGCAGTTACAACTTTCTTGTGAGGGGAAGAGGGGGGGCAGACACGGATCTCTTCGCTGTGGTGATCAGAGAGCTGAGGGAATGGCCTGAAGTTGTGAGGGGAGGTTTATGTTGGATATTAAAAAGGGGTTCTTCACCCAGAGGATGGTTGGGTACTGGAACAGGCTCCCCAGGGAAGTGGTCACAGCACCAACCTGACAGAGTTCAAGAAGTGTTTGGGTGATACTCTCAGGCACATGGTGTGACTCTTGGGGATGCTCCTGTGCAGGGCCAGGAGCTGGACTTGATGATCCTTGTGAGTCCCTTCCAACACAGCATATTCTGTGATTCTGTGACTATTCGCCCTCCAAAATGATTTGTCTGCAGAAATTACTGCTATGCTGTCACTCCATGCAGCACCCACCACATGTGCCTGTGCACACACAGGCTTTCCTGCCAGTCCATCCTCTCTGACTGGCTGCTATTTTTGCAAAGCTGCCTTCTGTTTTGTCTCCTGCTTTCCTGCCTTTTCCCACATGTGTCTCACACTGATGCTGTCTCTCCCTTTCATGGACAGGGAGCTCTTCTCACACTTAAGGCTGCTTTGCTTTCCATCCCACTCCAACATGTTCACCACCATGGGTGGGGCCCTGAGAGCTCTTTACCTTCTCATTTAGAAGAACAGACTTCCAGTTTACACTATTGCCAGACTATTTTATTTAATACATAACCATGTGCCCTATGTCTTTCTTTTCCAACAGAGACTTCCTTTGTAGCAGCCTTTGTCTTACAGGCACCTGCAAACTCTTTATTGATTTGTCTTGCCAGCTCTCCCTGCTCAGTCTCCACACTGTCAGGTCTCTGACTCTGTTTACTTCCTGCAGCTTTTCTCTCCTTGCATAAAGATGCAGGCAGACATACCTATGAGGCCTCTATTGTCAGCAAAAATGGACTTCCAGTGTGGCCAGAAGTATAAATAGCTTTCTTGTGGTCTCATCCAAAAAATAAATTTGAACAAAGCCCTTTTATCTGTTTGCACCCACAGAAAGTGCAAAAAACCTCTGCTACTGTGTCTTCTATAGCTTTATAAATAGACTGTTCCTTTCCTTTCCCTGCTTGCTCATTGCAGCTGCATGAATGCTTTCCAGGGATATTTGGTGCCCTGCACCCCCCCAGTAGACATGGCATTAAAAAGAAAAAAAAAAAAAGAAAAAATGTTTGATGTAAAATGATCATTTGCTTCAAAAGAGCATTGATTGAATAATAGATCAAGCTTCACTTTGGTGCAGTGTTTTTAATAAAGGTTGTGTCTTTGCCCATATGCTTCTGCTCAACATTAACTTGAGAGACTGAAATGTTTGAGTATTCCCTCTAATTTAATAATCAGTGGTTAATTCTCCTCTGGCCTCTTCTGATCCTTTTGCTATGCATTGGCCACTAAAAATGTGAAGCTGACATTTAAATTGAGTTCAAGTCTCCAAAGCTTTGATCAGCAGACTAGGTTGGGTTTCTTTGGTAGAAACTAATAGGTGTTGGTGCTCAGATTCCCAGCTAGAACAAAACCAGGAAGTGCTCCTGCAATCCCTGTAGCGACACTGGATTTTTCTGGTGACACAGCTGAAGTCTGTGTTAAGCGTGGGGCTGACTCAGCCACACTGAAGTTTTAACACATAAGCTGTCTCATGCTTTCCAGGGAGTTTGCCCGTGGCTTAAAATAGAGAAGTTTGGGTTGCACATCTTTGATCCCAGTCCCATGTCATCACAGGTGAAGTGCTACTTTTCTCTACTCCCCCTTGCACTGCAGAAGTGCTGCTGACTCCCCGCAGCCCACACAGTGCTGCTTCAGCTTTTTCTCCCACTTCCCACCCCATGGAAAATTCCTCCTTTCACTCTCCACGTCAGACTTGCTGCAATTCTCATGCCCCCATCACATCAAGACATTTTCTTCTGTCTGACCCCATGGGTGGTGCTGCTCCAGCTCATCTTCCAGCTGAAATGGATCAATGGCACTTGACCTTCTCAGGCTGAAGACTGACACTGGTTATTGCTCCAAACTGAAATTGCACTTCCATGGGCTAATTTCATGCTAAACTTCACACTGGCTTCTCTGAAAGGGAAAAATAAGATCATTTGTAAGCTGTACAGTGCTGATTTGCTATATGTTAGCCTTGACTTTATCAACATTAACACAGAGGCACTGGGGACATTTGTTTTAAATGCTGCTAAAAGGGAAAGGATAACTTCAGATTTCCATTTGGTTAGTTAAAATCAACACCTATCCTTCTCAGGAAAAAAAAAGCCACCAAAACCAATCTAGTTGTAGTTTTCAGGTGGCATTTTTCTGTACATGATGAGACCCATGTTTTTAGAACCTAAGGTCAGATTTATTTCTGCTCCCAGTTGCTCTCCATGGAAACATCACCATTTACATGAAGGGCAATAAATTCAGGTCATCACTATTAGCACAAACAGTCAAACCACCCTCTTGTTTCATCCAAATTCAAATTGCTTGCTGATAATTTGAGCAATAAACTGGCTTTGATAAATTCCTTTCCCAACATTATTTTATCATCATAATTATTCGCTGTTCTGCTTTGAATCTGCAAATTATCTCATACAGTTATATTTACATATGCAATAAAAACTGGGCACTTGATTTATTGTCTTGTCAACAGCAAAATAAATAAAACAGTTTACGAGATTATTCCTGACTTTTGGGCAGAGCTATAATAAATAAATAAATACTTAGTTGATAGATTCTCAGAAGGGATAAGTATGAAACAAGTTTGAGGTGTAACACTTTAGTAAATACACAGCTGTAGAAGTTTTGTCTGAAGGCTGACTCTAAAGCCCTGTTCAGATTAGAGATGGAATTGTAATAGATTTTTCATTTTGAAACGTGCTGATAAAATATTCCTCTGTAAAAGGAACACAGCCTTTGAGTTTGAGCATTTGTAGTTTAGTCAATAAACCTGTCTAAAAGACACAGTGGATGAAGGTACATCAATCACATTTTATGATTATGATAGCAACATGGCAAAGAAGTAATGTACCAAATAAGTATTGAAATTGATGGCTGCAGCCTTTATAGGTTATAAAGAATAAAGGCTTGGGGGATGTATGTATTTTTAGTATTGCTGGCAAATTGTTCAGGCATTTTGGTTACAAATATTATAAAGTTAGATGTAGAATTATTGGCATGCATTTTTATTTCCAAGAATGTGTAAAAAATGCTGATTGAGAAGACCACCAATCACATGTGAAATAGAAATTCACACAAAGGTATATTTCAGGAAAGTTCTCCTACGGCCTTCTCTTGTGATTTCTACAATTTTTTACATTATTTTTCTACATTTACTGATAAACAAAACTTTTAGTTAAAAACGTATTTAATGAAATCAGCGAAGTATCTGAGACTCTTATCTGAACTTACCTAGGTAAATTTTAGTAAAAGAAATTTTACTTGCTTTTAATTTGAAGCTGACCCATGAACCTCCACATCACCTTCTAGATTTGGTGACAAATGAGTGCACTCTATATACTGAACAATAAATAATTCATGAGCAGTCATCACCCTGACAGAAGTTGAGAAAGACTTGCAGAAATGTAACTGAAAAAAAATCCCAAAAACAAAACCCAAAAAGCATGATGGTGGAAGTGATTTGTGAAATGGAAATGGGTCAACAGTGTCAAATTACCAATTTCTTCTGAATGACTCACCCAGCCATAGTACTTGCAGTAGTGTATAGTCACCAAGAAGGAATCAGGACAAAAACTCTCGATTTTCTTCCTTTTTCCCTCACATTGGGCTAAAATTCAAACTATCCAAAGTATTGCTAAGACAGAGACTGCTAGCACTGCTAAATATCAACATCTCTCCTAGGTTTGTCCATCCTCTCTTCAATCCCACGAGATCTAGTGGCATCTCTTCAGGTTAGCAATACCTTTTCTATTACTTCAGGTTCTCAGTTTTTTCTAGCTGAGTAGAGTCAGGCTTGATCCCTGCAGTGGTGAAAGCCCTGTGTGAGAAATTGTGGTTACCCTGCAAAGCCCTAGTGAAACAGGTGGGGTATCTCTTCACTGAGTTAGCATTCTAAGTATTGTAACCCTATGGACAGCATGTTTCTGAAGACATCATCACAGAATAGGTTGGAAAAAACCTCTGAGATCATTGACTCCAACCTTTGGCTGATCATCACCTTGTCGACTAGACCATGGCACCAAGTGCCACATCCAGTCATTTCTTGAACACCTCCAGGGTTTGGTCATGGACCAAAGGAGGTGGTAAAACTATGATGATAAAAATCCTCCTGCAAGACTCTAGATGTTGTCTCAAACAGACTTTAGATGACCCACTCAGGGTAACCAACAGCCTGTAAATGCATCAAGGTGTGCAATCAAGTCACACCTCACCTTCAGGACTGGCAGAAACTTAGTCTCTGCACAGGGGAAAAGTTCCTAAATTAGTGGGAGTCCTGTGTGGTCTAGGAAGCCCAGGCAAAACATGTGACTTGTTAGTGCCACTGTAGTCATCTACTACAGTTGTACACTGTCTGAACAGATTACTGCCTGTACACTGTCCACTGCAGTCTGTACAGTCTGCTTCCAGCCCAGAGATGCTCTGTGGCCCAATGGCTCGAAGGATGAGGACATCTTGCTGGAGACACGCTGTGTTCTGCTGTCTCAATATGCCTCCAGAGTTGCTCAGTTCCCACTGAGTCTTCTGTTGAATGCAAACATCCCTTCTCTCTCTCACACTTGTTGGGTGTTGTGCGTGGGGAGCTTGGCATGTACTGAAGGACTCCACATTTCAACATGAATGAGTGATTCTAGGGTACCTGGAATATTTTTGAGTATGAGATTTTTCTGTCTGCTTGTACTTCTACTAAGGGTCTTCTGATCTTTCAGGATGAGAAGTCTGTTTGTTTATTTTGCTTAAGAAACATCAAAGAAGGTAAAGACCCCTTGTGTTGAAGAAGAAATGGACATGATCTGAACCTAATATATTTGCAATGGCTGATTAGTTTGTAAGGAATCAACACAGATTCATTGCACTTAGAGAAGTAGCAAAAGCAGGGTAGAATTATAGAAGGCAGCAAAACCCAAGTTGTGTATCAGGTGAATCAATTCAAGTGGAGCCGCAACGAGAAACTCAACCTGAGTTTTAAGTCTATCTTTGTGTGCCGACTGCTTCACTTTAATGTCTTCTCCCAACCTGCAATATTTTAAAAATTACTATAGATTTCTTGTAAATCAGCACTAATAACAGCCATTGAAGTACTCTTTGACAGCCTTTTTGCACGGTGCTGAGAGTAATCAACTCTATGTAAAGGTAATACGCGTGGAATGCAACGTTCCCTTGGGGAATAATTTGTCTTCCCATATTGCCTTGCCCATACCCTTCAGCTATACTCTCCCTAGCTGTGATTGCTTTGCAAATACGGATATTGGCTTTCACATAGCTACTTAAATTCTGCTGTGCAGTATGTGCCTGGGGTGGTGGTTCTTTCAGCTTTTAGTCTGATAGACTGTTACAACACTGCAGCAAGCCATTGGAATAAGTCCTTCTAGTCTTTACCTGCACTGACAGATGTGGGAAAAGGTTTAAGAATATGAACTCTTTGCACAGGATGCTCTTTTAGCTTGTACCTGAGGTGTACAAGGACATCTGTTTTAGGTTAGAAATCCCTTTGCTATTGGGTAGAGTTTTTTTGCACCCAGACTTCCGCTGGTGCACTTCTGTAAGGTATCCTTGAGAGTCATATAAATTCCCATAAAAATATAGACACCTTTCCAGATACAAGAATGGGTAGAATAGACAGCAGTGAACTGCACTGAGTATATTATAAACACTTCTGCTTGCTGCATGATATGTTAAGAGATCCATCTGTCTAACACCTTCTGTGCTCCTTGTTTGAAGGGTAGCACCTTGCAACCTCCACTGGACTTCAGCTTTGCTAAGTTCTGCAAGGGAGAGAGGTGGAGTGATTATTTCCATTTACAGCTGAAGAAGATGAGATTCCTGTCAGATCCAGGTAATTTGTGCAGCCCACACATAGCTGAACTCTGACTTGAACTAGAGTTTCCAGCAGTATCTGGTTCTCTTGACACAAATGAAGGTCTTTCACTGTGTGAGGTGTCTTTCTAACGCACAGAGCAGAGCTGCCACACTGAAGACTCTTCCCCTGAACTATCCACATCTGTTTCCAGGTGTGCATCGTCTTTGGCTGTAGGAGCATAGAGCACAGCTTCTGTCTACCACCTCTGTTTTCTGCTCTCCCTGCTTGTGAATGGATGAGCCTTGAGCAGAGACAGGACAATTCTTGGCTGCTCTTTCTCAGTGTGGCAGTCAGTGATGCTCAGTGCATGAACAAGGGGAGAACTTGGAGTCCAGTGATGACTCCCAGAAACAATGTGTTTTCTGTTCCATTTTAAAAGTGATGGATGTTCCTTATACAGGGCTTGTAACCAAATTGCTGAATATCTCAGAACTGCTCCTCTGCCCAACCTTATCAAGTGTCCTGGAGTTGAACTGTATCGAGTAGCATGTGTCTTGATAGATGTTTCACTTAGCAAACTGAAGCACGTGTTAGCCTGTGAATAATACTTCTCATAAAGGCAGGAGAAAATCTCAGACTCTGCAATGGAGCAATGCTGATTATTGGCAATTAATTATGTCCTGGGGACTTCCTGTACATCTTGTGTTTACCATAACCCTTTACAATTATTGCTCACCTACCTTTTACACTGCGGTGCAACGCATTTATTGTGCTCTGAGAGCACAAGGTGCATTGGATAAGTTCAGAGGACACAGGCTCAGATTTCAAGGTAAAGAAACATGAGTTCTGCTCTCTAGAGTTAAAGCCTCAAGGGATCTGAAAAATCTTCTCTTGGGTTTTCAGAACTGTATATTTCTGGGTCCTTGGTATCCATCCTGCACATACGATAGTCAGACCTCCCTGAAAGGATGCCAAACTCTGCCAGCATATTTGGGGATTCCCTTTTTCTTGGCAAGTTCTACTTCGCATGAAAAAATTAAATGCACCTGGAAATGCAAAATGTGAGCTGTGGAAATGGACAAAGGAAGCCAGTAACAGGTCATTCCCCAAATCCATTTAAATGCTGTCTGTCAGACACTGGAAAGGCACTACTATGTTAATTTAGCGGGGATGGGATAGCTATCTCCCAAATGCATTATCAAAGGGCTTTATGAACTAGAAATATGGGGTCCATGGTAACAGACACAACCTTCTAGGACTTCTCTAGCTTAGAATATATAAGTTTTCAGTAAAATGTCTTTGTTTCTCCACAATAGGGAAACTCCACTTGGAATTTCACCTGGTGCACGGGAGTATACCAAAGCAGTGTTGCACATAGACACCGAGGGGCCAGGGCATTATGGGCAGAGAGTTTCAGCTTGGAAACTTAGGGTGTTTGTCACCTGAACAGCAGAAGTCCCCACCAAACAAAAATATCACAGTTACTACTGTTACTACTGTTAAAAGTTCAAGCCACTGGTGAATTCATTAAACCAATGCTGAAATGTTCTGGCCTGCGTGTACACACTATGTATTTGTTATGTATCTCCGAAATTATATTAAAGATTGATTGAGCTGGACCAGCCTACCTTAGAAGTCATCCAACTCAGTGCACTCTAAAACCAATATGAGTCTGTAAACCTATTTAACCTTCCCATTTGGGAATGCATTTCATTGAAGACGGCAGCTTGATGTTCATTAAAATTAAAGATAGAAAATAGTATTAGATAATGCAGTGCTTTTCCCTTGGCAATGTAGGGCTGGCACCTCCTTGATGTTCCAGTTTGGCCCCTTTGAATTGTTTTGAGAAGATGTCATTTATTTTCACATTATTTGGGATATTTTCTGTCCTTGCTCTGCTTACCACTTGTACATCATCATCTCACAGTCTGTCTTTCCCCATTCAGAAACTTTCGGGAGGATAGAATACCTAAATAGAAAAGTTTTATATCTATTGGTCTTTCATTTAGCATATAACAGTCAGTTTAATATATAAATAGTCAGTTTAGGACATTGGGCTTGCTGTAGGATGAAGAAGAAGAAAGGAGATTCAGCTGTCAAGGTACAAACAAATGCTTCTTGCATCATGAGCATCACTGGCTGTTTGAGTCAAAACTACAACAATAATGCTGATTTTGTGGATACTATATATTGGTTACAACTATAGAGGGGTGTTCCCAGTGTTGTGTGTATTGACTTGTTGGATCAGTAACTCAGGATTTTTCAACCTAGCACAGGTCTGACTTAGCTCAAGTTCTGGAGTTGGGCTGATTTATCTTAAAAAGGAAAAACTGGAAATGAGTAGCACTTTCAAAAATATTGAATGTGGAAGATGGTGTTTATAGAGCTGTAGCCTCAGGACTAGAGCAGTTACAGACTCAGAAAGGCAATATTTCAATATTAATGTATACAGACCCTTTACAGAACATCAGGATTATCATAATGGACCAAATGTGTCCTGGGTGTTCATCTGTCTGAGGTCACTGTTGTACCAGTGATGCTGCTGATGTACAACATAAAAGAAAGAGTGCTCTGATTTTTTTTTTTTGTTTGTGGAGAATCGTTGCTAAGCAATTGGGAAAACAGTAAGACAAAAGATATGAAAGCATAATTCACTTTGTAAACAATAAAAATCTTTACAATTTTGGAAGGAGCTGCAGCAATAATACATAACATCAGAAAGGAGAAGCTCTACAGAACATCAATAGAACATTATTCAGGCTTTTTTTTTTGTTTTAGGATTGCCAGAAGATTGACGACTTGATGCTGATGTAGAATTGAGTTATCATCACTGATATCAATCATTTCCCTACCATGGTTCTCAGTCCCTAAACCCACAATGAAGTTACAGAAGAACGCACATGCACACGCTCACAGTGCAGATATATTTCACCAGTGTAACTTCATCACATCAAAACCAGTGACAAAGTTTTACCAGGTGAGGAAATTTTCTTCACATTAATACAACTTTGTAAAGTTAGTGTTTCACAGATAGTTTCGCTATCTGTTTTGTTTTTCAGGAGTACCAGTAAACATCTATGTTGCACTGGCTTTTGCCTATAAATTAGTATGAGAACCACTGATTTCTCAAGGACAGCAGAAAGTTTCCTAATCATAGCAATATTAATTCCTTGTTTATCACTTTTCTGAATGATGTTGATTCCCTGGTTGGGCAATTCCAACCCAGCACTTACCTGGGTGTCCTGCAGCATTATTTCCTGTACCAATCCTTGCCTGATTAAACTCATGCTGCCCTGTTGGAATCAACTGAACTAAGTCATTTTACATTGCCCAAGGAACTGTCCTTATGTAGAAATACTTCCTTTTCTGTCAGCTCTACTATTTCCACTGGCATTTTCATCTGGTTTGGAGGTGACTTTGAAGGCTGCAATATACTTTTATCTTTTAAATCAGCTGCCAGTACATTAAGAAAGGGTGGCACAATCTGTTCTCCTGTTATCTCTATAAAAAAAAATTCGGTCTTTTCATTGAAACTCCCAGATTTGGGAGTCCACATGAGCTCAGTGCTCCTGGGTACTTTCTGAGAGAGTACTCAAGCGAGCCTCATGTGTTTTATACAGAGCTGGCTTGTTTTAAATCAAAACAGTTGTCTTTTTTATTTTTTTCACAGCTGAGTCCCTTGGCTGATTTAGAAAAAAAAAACTTTTCAGGAAATTATTAATCCTTTCTAGCAGCAGAGAGAGTGCAAAGTTTTAGAGCTAACATTTTATCCCTTCCCCCAGCCTCTCTCATTTGCACTTAGCTGCGGGAAAAATAAAACTCTCATCCCAAAGCCACTCTAATCCTCCTGCTACACCCCTGGATTGCTGCCAGCGGATGCTGGCAAGTGCAGTGTGCCACAGCTTATCAGGTCAGTCAGCCCCATTACCAAAGCAAAGTCCATGGCAGAGAGCACTCCGACTGCATCCATCTCCTCGCCTCAGCCAGCCCGTGCTGCTGCTCCCTTTTCTTTTGCTCTGTTCCTCTGCTGGTTTGCTCCAACCACCTGATATGTCTCGGTGAGAGATGAGTGGGATGCTGGACCTTTCTGTTTCCATGTGTGCTCTCCTGGCATTATCAGCAGAGCCTTTGCCTTCACTGCAGCAGAAAGAGAACTGAAAACAGGATTGTGAATCCTCAGATGAGCGACAACCTTTGATGTCTGCAGGGAGCAATGGGACCTCTGGTACTAAGCCTTTAATTAAAGCTCTGAAATTCAATTCTAACAGGTTGCTATATAGCCTTATGATCCATTGAAATCAATGGCCCAAATCCTGTTGATTACAGTGGATCCAGGCTTTGTCCTGAGGTGTTTCTGCTGTATTCACATCCTCAGAAATTCTCAGGTTGTCACAGTGTCTGTTCGTTTGATGAAGAGCCCTGAAAGTTCACAGAGACAGGCCAAAAATACTGGGTTTTGGTCATCTACAGGCAATATGAATGTTTGTTCCTTTAAGTTTCACTTTAGGTTTTATATTTTCATTAAACAGCAGCAATTCAGATTTTATTTTCTGTGCAAGTCTGGTAACATAAAGAGTTTGTTTGGTACATAGGTGAACTCATCCATGACAAATTACATGGAAACTATGGAAACATTCTGCTTAATGGAGTACAAGGTCAGACTGTCTCATGCTAAAAAATTAATCATTCCTCTGCTTTTTAGCACGGGGTTTCTTGGGAGGTAGGAAAAAGAGGTTCAGATTAGTAGATCATGGGAAGACTAAATAATGAAATTGATTATAACTAGTTGAATTAATCACTGAGAACAAGTTACCCCACAAATTTAATTTTTTTCTTTTTTTGATTGCTTCTCCTTCCCATAGAGGAAGTGTCCATGTCTGCAAGTATTAATCAAATTATTTACCTGAACACATTCCCATTTCTGGAGGACTCACGTCACTTACAGGTGTGCCCTTATGTCCCCTGAAACTCATGTTGGAGCCTTCTGTATCAAACAATTAACAGCCCAAATGAGGAGACAGGGTGGCTTTGTGGATGAGCCAGGAGCCCTGGGTGGAGCTGGGATCCTTGGGCATCTCTTGATCTTCAGTGGCTTTGCTGGTGGTGGTTAAAACAGGTCACTCTGCTATAGCATGCCACAACATTTTCAGGACATCAGATATGGACACTCTCAGTTTCCACTCAGCCTGACTGCAGGAGGGTTGGTTCTGTACTGGGTACTTGGATTCATCCCCAGATGAAATTTTATATTGGCCTTTGTGGCAGCAATTATCTCCTCTTTTCCATAGACCTCCTGTCCAAGACAGGTTTATCCAGCAGGTGTCCTGGAATCAGTGTGAGTGCTCAGCAGAGCAAAGATAATTTTTCGTGGATTTGATCTTAGATTTGTTTGGAGTTTGAGAATTTGATGAGATTTCCAGTTATTTCTCCCCTTCAGTATTTTCAGATTGTGATAAAAGCAGAACCAAGTTTATTCTTTTAAAATTTGGGTAATCCAATTGTTTGTTATTCAATTTAGTGTGTTTGAAAAAAAAAAACCTGTACATTTGGACTCGCACCATACGAAAATTACTACTGTGAAGAAGAGAGGTTGCATATATGCCACCTATATCTCTCTTCCTTGGTCTTTCTCTTGAGCTGGATGTGACACAGTCAGATCCGCTTAAAAGAATGAATCCTGAATTCTGAATGGGGAGGAGTTTCATGGATTTCAGAAACAGGAGAAATGAGCTGCCATATATGAAACCCTGACATCCTTAGTCTAATTTTATTTAATACCAATACTTCAAGCAACAGAGTAGGCTGTACCAGTTAGTTTGACCTCAATAGGATTTCAGCATATACTTGAATGTTTTGCTGATTTTGAGATCACAAATACAGCTGATTTTGAGCATTTTGATGAAAAAAATGCATTCACAACTACAGTTTCCATGTTTATAATGATCCTTTCTTTAGAGAGGCAAAAAGGGGAAGAGGGACTGAGGCTCCACTACCAGTACTTAGGACTCTGGCTGGGCTGGCAGGAAAGAGCTCTCCAGGTCTGTACCTGCCTGTGTCAGAGATCTGATGTGTGAGGAGCTTGGCAGACTCAGAGTGTTGAAACTCAACCATTCCCATCCTCCCCATTCATTTATCCACAGGAGGATAAATAAGCAAATCTGTATTTCTGTGGCTACATTTCCCCAAAGACCTGTCTTTATCAGTGCTCTTTATCCATGAAGATGAGTGGCACAACTTCCAGGACAGGTCCAATCTTAGAAGTTTTGAGAAGTGTCTAGACAGTAGGTTTGTCTGTAAGTATTTCATGGCTCGTGAACACATATTTCTGCCTGGAAGTTTGAGTATGGAAAGAAAGGAGCCCCAGAATTGCTAATTTACAGGCAGCTGTGTTCTCAAGCAAGCCAAAGGGTGGTGTCTGATGAAACTAGTTTTGGTCTGTATGTTGTGTCTCTCTAAATCTTTTTCTTGAGTGGTGGCTCTGGAGGGAGGTAGATTGCTTTGTGCTTGGGGCTCAGTGGAACCTGGTCAAGGAGGCAGATTTCCAGGGTGCAGATGATTAGAGGAGAAAGACAGTGTAAGCATTACAGCAGAGAGTCTGAGAAGAGTGTGGATATGAGATAGACCTCACATAGGATGGAGACAAAAACCTTCCCTGGAACTGGAAGGGATTTACAGAGTTTTTGTGACTGGGAAACTCCAAAGCAAGTCCTGAAGGCTGGAACTAGCTCTGCCAAGATGCAGAGGGAGGGAAGCTGATAAGACCATTTTTTTTTGTCTTCTGCCTTCCAAGCTTTCCTGGTGATTTTCAATTGTCCTTTCTATAAGAAATGAAGTATTCTTTTTCAAATTCTAGTAAAACTTGATATTTTTGAGTTTGTTTTTTTTTTTCACTAAGTAGAAAGGCTTGCACAAACCCAGCTGAGACCTTTGGTTCATTTGGGCTCATATCACAACAACATTAACTTGCTGACTAGAACTTGGTTTTGATATTGCTGAGTGTTCTGCATCTCTGGGATGTTCTGTTGTTTTGCCTGACACTGATTTCTCGTTTCATATGAGGACACTAGTATATCATTTATATTTTGAACAACCACAGAAAATGCCGTTTTCCTTATCAATTCTTTTGCTTTTATCTTCACCCTGCTCTTGTTCCCACATGGTCTATAGCTCTGCTTTCCTCAAGATTTATGTTATAGCTGGTATTCTCTGAGTGCTGCCTGGCTGGAGATCTTACTTAGCATTTACACTAGGCTGATATGAACAAGTAATGCACATCTATTTTCATGAGCATGCCCATGATTCCTTAAGGCTAGAAAACTTGCAAAGATTGGATTTCTACCAGCCTTTTCCATTCAGGGTTATAGACACAGGCACACCCGATGCTTTTCTCTCTGAAGCTGCTTATGTGGGGATGAATGATGCATGCAGGGAAAGGATAACTTTAACATGGGAAGGAATCTTTGGTTGTCATTCAGTTTCCTATGATTAGACCCTCTGGCATGTATACCTAGAAGGAACATGAGTCACCCGCTTGAAGTTTTTTTGTGGCTCAAATTCACTTCCCAGCAGGTTGATTCAATATTGCCATAGCCTTATGAGGCAAGGCAAATGTTAACTTCCCCAGGGTGAGTTCACCCACCTTTTTTTCAATGAAAATAAGCTCATATTGAGCATCATTAATAACTTCCCTACATGTGGACTACGAATGTGTCCAGATTTACTCCACTCTCAAACTTGAACCAGAAGCATTTCTGAAACGCAGCACAAACTTGTTCTCTTTCTGCCACCCCCTTTACCTCCATCTCAGCAACCTTCCTCTCCAGGCAGATGGTTCCCACCCCCTCTCAGCTCCCCTTGACACCCTGCCAACACCATGCCCAACCACCCTTGTCATCTGTCTCTTGCCTCTAACCCAGTTCCCTAAGATAAGACAGACTACGGTCTCCTCTTTCTCCCTAAAAAGAAACACTGCACCAGGGTGCCAGTACCCATGAAACCTGGTCAGCCAAATGGGATGGGGAGCAGAGAGGGGGTGTAAGGCTTCCCTGTGGAAGTTTTTTGACTTTTCAGTCAGTAAAACCAGAAACTGACAATTTTTAGGCATTTATTTCTCCCTGCTGGAAAAAAAAAAAGTAAAACAAACACACCTTCACTTCCTCCTCCTTTTCTGGTTAGAAATGCTGCTGAAGCACAACGTGGGAGTCCTAGTTCAATGCCTTGTGCATCCCTTCTCTCACGAGGCTTCCTGACCACCCCCCACCAAAGCACTGCATGGAGACTCCTGAATCCTGTCTCCATACTTCCCATAGGAAATGCGGACCAGAGAGATGGAGAGAGCAGGTGGCATTTCAACATCATGCCAGTCACACGTCATTTTTTTGGCTGAAATCTAAGACCTTTTCAGAATACAAGTGCTTTGGGTTTCCATTTTCCCTAGCACGTTGAAATTTTTTGAGAAAGTAGAATCCCTCTTTTTAGGTGGAGAAAAAAAAAAGAAAAAAAGAAAAACCACAAGACATTTTCATTGCCTTGGTTTCTGTTCAAACAGAACAGAACTGTTCAACTTCAGTAACAAACTGACTTCTGCAGTGTATAAGGTAGCCTTAAATATGACTTTTCTTGAGACATCTCTGTAAGATCTGCTGGCTCCAAGCTCAATAGGTTTTTTGTCTTTGGTACTCTTGAAGTCCCCTGATCACAGTACTCTGGTCAGGTTTTCTTTGTGTATTAAAGACTGTCATGTTCTCATCTCCCAGCATTAGGCTTGCATACAAACCTTTGTAAATTGGCCTCAGGAGAGCCTGGGGAATTTATAATCAGGATCATAATATACCTTCAATAAAGTGTCTTCACATAAGATTTCACATTTGCAGTTAGACACATCCCTTTCTAGTTCAGGGAACAAAGTGGGACCGTCTCTGTCTTTAAACTCATAGTTATAAACTCCACTTAATCCAGTGCCTCCCACTGGCACATTGGGCTTTCAGTGATTTGCTCATCCTTTCTCTCCGTTGATCTCTAGTTTGTTTAATATATTTTGCACTCCTCTGTCCTACAGTGATGTGGTTTCTCGGTTGCATTTGTCACAGTGGTACTGGGGAAGGCATGTTCTCATTTTTCTTACTTTTTCAGTGCCTCATATGGAAGCTCTGTCAACAGGACAGTGCTAGTACTGCATAGGGTTCTGAAGAGGTACTTTTTAGAAACTCTTCAATGTTTTCCTGTGCTTGGTGTTAAATATTTTGGAAGACATAACCCCAGGTAAGGGAGCATAAGAAATTGAGGAAAAGACTGCTATTATTTCTCATCATGTAATATACATGTATGTTATCACATTAATAGATATTTATCTGTACCTTGAAAGCATGCCAGTGAATGCTGACAGGTGCACTCATGCTGAGTTCCTTGGTGTTGTGGCATCTGGGACAGGGACAGCTGTTCTTTGAGCTTTCATTCTGCCTTACTTTAATTTCATGCCCAGAGAGTTTCAATGAGAAATGCAAACTTAACTTTTGGTGGTGGAAACTGTGCTAACATTTCAAAAACCTCACTAATTCCAAATAAAGCATAACAGAGGCCAGGTTGGCTGGGGCCCTGAGCAACCTGGTCTAGTGGCAGGGGGTTGGAACCTGATGATCTGTAAGGTCCCTTTCAACACAAACCATTCTATGATTCTGTGATTAGGGGCAAACTGAGTGGGCTGCTTTCTTCTGAGATATTGAGTTGTAATCAAAGAGTCTACAGTCCTGAAAATTCCATCATAAAAACCATAGGCAAGGACTTTTTGACTTTCAAAAGCAGCTTGGTGTCTTGGGTGACACTGAAAATCAGTAAGACTTATGTTCTTTAGAAATTTAGGTAAAAAAATCCCCTCCTGGACTACGTTTGATGTTAAAGCTGAGACAAGCAAAATCCTGAAAGTGAGACTTGAGTCAGGCAGACAGCACTGTTGTTTCCCCAATGCTGAAACAATGATCAGCCAGGCTGGGTTCTCACTTTCTCTAGAATTACTGAAGTTCTCAAGGGAAGACTTGCATGAAAGCTCCTGATATTTTTGCCTTTGTCTAATTCATTCAGGAAGCTTTTTTAATATGTTACTGATTTCCAGTGATTTTTTACCATTAGTTCTGCTTTTGCATTTGTTTCAGTCTGGACAATGGAATTTTCATTAATCTATTTTTAGCCACAAAAGATTTTTTTTGTTATTGTGTTGCAGCCTAGCATTAGCAGTGGGAATTGAGATGAAATTTTAATTTACAGGACTTGATAAACCTCACCAAGCACAACTGCTTGTATTTCGCATTTTAATATCCCGAAGGGGCACAAATCTGTCCTCTTTAGCTTTAACCCAAAAAAATGTCACATTTGTAATAGAAATGTAAAAAGCAGAATAAAATTAAGAATAACAAATTTGGACCTATGATTAGGATCTTTCTCTCCTAAAACTCTTTTCTGAAGAGTTAAGTGCATAATGCTGTTAAAAAGGTGAATAACACTGTCATCCAGTAGCAGCTTCTTCTGGGTTTCTATCTTTGTTTAGAAAGCTTTAGCCTCCATGATGTAGTTTTAATGGCATTTAAATTTAGCATTCATAATGCAGGACCAGGAAATAGCTGCCCCTGTGCAGCAGGGCTACCCATCTCCATCCAGGGATGAAGGCAATAGAGATTCTGCTCATGGCACCACGGATAGCGAGCAGTGAGACAGTCGTGACTGCAAGGAAAACAACTCCCAGATTGCCCCCTCATTGCTAAATAAATATTAGGTGAATTAATAAGTGCTCATTATTTCAAGCAGTTAGGTTAGCATAAAAAGGGAGAAAAATAATCACTTTGTGCTGGCTGGGGCAGCAACCCTGCTGTGACTGCCTGATGTGCGACAAACAGCAAGGGTGGAAGAGGGAGCAGACATTCACACCCACCCTCGGAGAGTGCAAGGATCATTGAGCACATGCAGACAAAATATTCATTATTTTTCCACTGAGGAAGAAGGAGGCCAGTCTGGAAATCAGTACTTGGATAGTCCATGTAGCTCATGACCCCCTTCAGTCCCATCCAAAGACCCTCTCAGCAGCTCTCCAGCGAATTGGTGTTCATTGGTGTTGCCCATACAAGGACACTGGGGACCTTATTTAGAGAGGAAACTCTGCCTGCTCTGCTCACCACCCAGCACATTTCCCTTGCCCAAACGCCACCCTCCTCAGCAGATTTAAATGGCCTGTGTAGCACTGAGTACCTCTGGGTGTTTTGGCTCTGCTTCTGTTCAGGGTTTTGGGGTGAGGCACTGAAATGCTCTGGAAACATTGGTTTTATAATCTGATTGAAGCCCACATGGCTGCCAAAAGCTGGAGTCTTACCTTCCACAGTCTTTATCCCATCTCATTGGCTTCTCAGACCAGCTCAGCGTGTGCCTGCCCAGAGGGACACTTTGGGGAAGTAGAAGGGAGACAGAGTGGCCTTAGGGCAGGAACAGGCAGCTGAGTGTGTGGAGGGACAGGTGAGGCACAAGAGCAGTTGAGACCTTTGGGTATCACAGACCTGGTGCTGCTGGTTAGCAGGTGAAGAGAGGTGCCATTAGCAAGGCCATCACTGCAACAACATGTTCAGTTCTGGTAGCCATCCTAAAAATAGATATTGGAAAACTTGGGAAAGAGATACAGAAATGTCTCCAGGCATGGGGTTCGCCCCGGAGAGGCTGAGCTTGAAGAAGAGATAGTTTTCCAGCTCTGCGATGGATGGCTTCTGAGACTGGGGAATGGTCTTCTTCAGATTAGTGAAGACAGAATGTGGTCAAAGAAGTGGAACAGGAAATTCAGATAAATTCATGCTGGAAACAGAGTGTGATTGATAATAAGGATTATTCAGTACTGAAATTGCTTATGAGAAAATATATAGAAACATCACCACCTTAGACCTGATTGAACAGCCTTCTACAACATGGACAAGAAAGTGTAGGTTTGATGCTGGTTTCAGGGTGGGGGATCTTTGGTCCCCAAGCTTAAGATAGTAAAAGGCTCTAAACAATTCTCTGTACTTCTCTTTGGGAAACACTTTGTTAGCCACAACATTTTTTTTCTTTACACACTTGGGGTATTTCTCTGTGTCCTGGAATGAATAAAATGCTAATCTTATTGTTCTGTTGTTTTTCATTTAAAATTGCAACATTTGAGAAGGATTTTTCCCCCTAAGAAACTTATGCCTTTTCTCTGTTTTTATGGCCTGGAGGTTTTCTCTCTCTTTTTTATTTATCATCTCATATTGCTATAGTTTGAAGATACACAGCAATGACGCAGGCTGCTGTTGAGTTTTGGTTCTTTGACTGGTTTCTATTTTTAGAGTGTTCTTAGTCTCACTGAAAACAAGCAGCAGCAACTGTATTGGCTCCAATATACAGCACAGTTTTTGTTAGAAGATATAATGTGAATAATGTGGCTTGCCCTATATTTAGGGACTATGCAGAACATGATCCTTGCAAAGAATATACCTATAGAGGTAACAGGTCTTACTGTAGCTGCCCATTTCCCCCCCCGGACAAATGAAACCAAAATTAACTTGGCTCAGCATCTGAGGCACAGTGCTGTGACCAGCTGTGTTAGCTCACCTTACAGAAGGAAAGGTGAGCTTTTCTGCTGCCTAACTGGCCATGAAACACTTATCAGGCACTGGAGCACACAGGTACTGCTTTGCAGGTGGATGCCATAACGAGCCCAGAGGATCAGCCTGCCTGTTTCTTCTGCCCAAAGTTTGATTAAAAAATGGAACATCTCCTCCAAGAGGGAAAGATCCTCATCTCAATCCTCGGAGCAATTAGATGACAGAAGAGCCAGGATTAACTCTTCCTGGCAGAGCAGTGCCTGTCCCTCAGCTTGCCAGAGTCCAGCTGAGCATCCCTCATGCAATTAGTCACAGTCTATTCTCTTTGCCAAAAGCAAAAAACATTGAGCCCTAATTTTCTCCCAGGGTATGATGGGATCACTTGGGCATTCCCAAAATTTTCACAGGTCAGAATAGATAAAATTTTCAAAAATTCCCTGCCCAGTACTTGGTATAGCTTTTTTTATAGTGTTTGTGCTTTAGAGGGAACAGGAACTCCCAGTTCTATCCTTTTCTGCAGCCACCTTCTGTCTAGCTCAAACACCCCATAGGAGAAACCTCCATTTGGGATAAATAAAATGAAGTAATTTTGTTAGCAGTTTCTGTAGAAGAAGCTTTGCCTGTGAAAGATTTCTTGAAATTGATTTTCCTGATTTGCGGTTTCCTTTTTTTAACTCGAATTTCCTCTGAGGTTTTGTCTCTGTATTTTTGCCTGGATTACCTGAAGTAAGGAAGTTTTAGCTGAGCTGCTTTTGAAGAAGGAACACCAGTACTAAGAGAGAAAGATTCTGCTTGAGATTGTCATTTCTACCATTTAAAAATATTCTTAAGGTTTGAATAGAAAATAAAACCAAAAGGAGTTAGTAAGAGTGAACAGGGCTAAGAGAAAGGAAATGTAGACTGAACGGTGGTGTGGGTTTTGAGTAGATTAGAAAAGATGCTTTTTCCTATCCAATGTGAAAACATTATCCAGGCCAGACATTTAATGCTAAGGCCCAGCTCTGTTAGCTATATAAAACTGCTCCAGCTGAGGGAAGCATCCTGTGCAGGTTGTATTATTTCTCACATTTTCATGTGACTCTTCTTCCTAGTTATGTTCCCAGGTCTTGCCCTGTTCCTGTGGATATTCTGAGCAGTGATTGTCACTGAGCAGACCATGTCCATGTTGCAAAGCAAGCTCCAGGCCCTTTTCTGGGGCCAGCTGGTGGCCCAAGACACCCCTGCAGGCATCAGCTTTCAGGCACCATAAGATTTGTGTGAGGGAAAAGCCTCAGCGTGCACCCAGACTCCTTCATACCACATGGAGAGATCAGACACAGTCCAGACAGTGAACTGACAGGTCTATCCCCAGCAAATATCCTCATAAATGTCTGTTTTAAGTCAAACCCGGTTAAATCTGCCAAGAGACAGCTATGTGCTTAGCATCTGCATGGACTGTGGCTCCGATATGTTGTCTTCCACTTAATATCCCAGTTTTATCACCCTTTCTCCATCACAGGCCAAGCTCATGGGCTGAAAAGTGCAAGAAAGAACCTCACTTTCTCATTTTCTCTTTTGGATCAGGTCTCATGGACGTTTGCTTTGTGACTATTCTTAAATACTTCTGTCTAGCATCTGATTTAAAAATACCTCAGACAAAGTCAAGCTTCATGCAGTATCATCTGTTCAAGGCAACACCTAAACTGAACTGTAACTGTACACTCAGTGTCCCTGCTTGTTTCTGAGGAGGAGTGAGTTTTGTCCTGGAATGGAAGGATTGCTCCAGCTTCTGTATCCTCTATGATAAACTTTTAGCTTGGGATGCTTTCTGGAGTTACAAAAGGCATGAGACCTCTTTACTTCTGTATTTATTTGCAGTTGTCCTTATTAGTTGCTACTTTTGCTTGCCCACGTTGAAATCAAAGTATCACAGGGCAGCATATTTTGCCTTAACTAAGGTATATTAAAAAGTTATTGAAAATAGTTTTGTTTTGATTTTTCAGCCCACACTAATTGGAATGTCATTAAAATATCCCTCTCTATATCAGTCCAATAACCGAAGGCTTTAAAAATTTTTCCCAATATCAGTATTTTCCATTTTCACATTAGCCTGCATTGCTGGTTTTACCCTCTTGCTCTTCTCTTTGCATGGGTAGTGACTGAGCATGATCCTAATGTCAGTTCTAAGGTATGTTCCACTCTCTCCTGCCTAGTACTGCCTTCCATATTGAAATATGTTGTGAAACTCTGGGAGAGACCACCATTATCTGTGTGTGATGAATTGGGCAATACATGGGGTTAGTTATAGTAGTACCTTGGTAATTATTGAATAATTTGGATTAAAAGGGATCTCAGGAGGTCTTGTAGTCCCAAGCAGGTACAGCCTTCCAGGTACAGTCTCACAAGCACTGAATAGAGGAGAAGGATGAATTCCCTTACACTGATGACTATACCTGGTTGTTCTTTCTTGGTGATTAATTATAGCCAAGTTTGCTCTTGAGGGAGGTTGCAATGGAAAGAAACACCAACATTTCTCTGTTCTCCAGGGCTTTTTCTGTTGCACAGAGCCCCAAATGGGAGTGATAGCCAGGATGGGGTGTGAGAACAGCACTGTAGAGGAAGTTTATTTAATGCTTCCGTGGGTGTGGGCTGGAGCTGTGGATTTAATGCTTCCTTGGGTGTGGGCTGGAACTGTGGATCCTGCAGAACACCAGACAGCAGGGTAAAGGGTCAAATCCTGTGTGTCTTCCCTAGGGGCTGCATCCCTTTAGAGTTCTCACATACTCAGGGAGATGAGTTTTGTACTTCTCTGCACCAGAAAGCCATAATTTAAATTCACAAGAGGCTGTTCATAGCACTCCATTCTAAACTCCTGCCTCACACAGACCAGAGTATTCCTCCCAGTAATTCCTACCTTGTGCAGTGCAACCCAGCCTCTGTTTCAGCTAGAATAGATCTCTCAGAAATAGAGATTTATCCATGTTTTAACAACACTATGAGGTTCAGAATTTGCAGCTTCCCTTTGTAATCTTTGTAATCTAAACAAGCCCCTGAGCAGGAGTCTAGCCCTCAAACTATTCCTGAATAAACTGGAGCTCTAAACTCTTTTATGAAACATTTTTAAAATAGATTTGCTAACTATTAGGAGCTTAATCTTACAATTCTTCATCTGGAAAAAGGTGGCTTGACGTCAGCAGCAGACCTGGCGGGCACTGTAAGACAATTTCATTTCACCTTTCCCTCGGATAACTAAGGAATACTACAACTTTTTGTTCCATTATCTTAAGGTTATTCTTATAGCCATTAACCTTTACAGTAATGTAGATATGTGACTGGTATTGATGCTGTTAATTAATCATATTTATTATTTTAATCTCATCTGAGAACGTGCAGTCCAGCACGCAGATGCCAGTCAAGCAAAAAAACCAGCCCAACCCCAAGAGACAGAATCCTGATGGATGCCTCTGTCCTGCAGCACTCATTGCCCATGTATTTGTTGATAAATCCAATGCTTTTCCTGTGTTGTTGACCAGTAGCATGAGAGTCCTAGTCCTTCATGTCAGTAGTTTGTAAAATGTCATTTGGACATTCCTTTCTTCCTAAATGCAGCCCGAGATATGAGTGAGGCTTTTGGCTGTGCAGCAAAGGAGCTGATTGCCCTGAAATTTGGGGGTCGTTGACTGAATTGAGTTGAAGTGCTAATAGTGCCTTTCCAAATCCGCCTGTCCAGCCATGGAGTATCTGTCAGGGCCACACCAGGTGTGAAAGTGCTCAGTCCAGGCCCCCAGTGCGAGGTTGAGAACAAAGTAGTTCATCAGTGTTCCGAGAAGCAGCAAGAAAAAAGTAGTCAAGGAGTTTGCTGAGAAGCTATTGAGCTGGAGGGTTCTGTTAGAAGGCTTTTGTGAGCCCTGTGCAGATCAGGGATCCTTTAATATCCCAGATGTCTGCACTGCAAATGTGATGGCAATGGTTTGTGTGTGTGGTTCAGCCCTGTGTGCATGAGGGCTGGACTGTGGGGACTCCTGAGCAACCTGGTCTAGTGGAAGGTGTCCGTGCCCATGGCAGGGAGGTTGGAATGAGACAGTCTTTGAGGACCCTTCCAACCCAAACCTTTCTATGATCTCGTGATATTTGTGCACGTATAGCAGCCATTTGGAGACCAAGTGTTCAGCAAACAGTGGTTGCCTCAAATATCTGGAAAAACCTATTCCTTGGATACTTTTCTCAAAATGTATTATGCATTTTTATTAAAACACATAATAAGTATGTCCTGGATTCCTCAGGGTATCCAGTAATCAAATCAAATCAATTGCTTTCTGTCTGAGGTTCTAAGCTCCATGGGGATGTGGCACAAGGCAGGTGCAAAATCTCAGAATTGTTTGAACTATGCAAGCAAACAGAAGAAAAGGGGTTGGAGGAAATTTCTGCACAAACATGTCACTCAGAGCCAGAGAAATCAGTGTGATTGTTCTTTTTGAGAGATTATTAGGTCCTCTGTAGTGGTGTCTCTGCTGTATTTCATTCCCATGACTGGAATCTTCATCATAAA
The DNA here is from genome assembly GCF_003984885.1 of Neopelma chrysocephalum. Taxonomy (NCBI): domain Eukaryota; kingdom Metazoa; phylum Chordata; class Aves; order Passeriformes; family Pipridae; genus Neopelma; species Neopelma chrysocephalum. Next base: position 51,378,762 of record NW_020897693.1, on the reverse strand, counting down.
CTCTGCTGTGTGGTGACTCCAAGCAGCCCAGTGTGATCGAGGGCAGAGCTGTGTCCTCCTGACAGCACAGGCGGGATTGCATCAAGGAATGGGATGTTGGTACCTGCAAGTATCTTTCCACTTGAGTTAATTGTTATAAACTCCTGACCTCACTTTTGGGAATTGCTCACACCAAATTAAGATGTGCCCTACAAGATTGTTAATGTGATCACAGCTGAAAAGCTTCTGGGGATAAGAGTGGGATCTGAGATTATATCAGAAATTCTACAGTATCTGCTTTGTAATTTAAATTTGGATAGTGATGGCGTTTGCACCTCATGTCCTCTTTTTTTTTTTTTTGTCTACCATTTTTTAGCAAGTAAAATATTTAGCCACTTTCTGAGCACAGCCAGGTGTCACACCTGGTTACAGAGCACACCCCTGGCAAACTGTGTGTGGAAACACATTTTTTGTCAGTCCTGAGGACAGCACACACTCCATTTCACAGTTAAGAGTCTCTAGTGGTAGAGATACCAGGACAAAGCATTTTTTATTATGATAATCCAGAATTGGATTATAGTACCAGAAGTATTTAAGAGCCTTGCCACAAGAGTTTCCCAGGAGCTCTGTCACTCCTATAAGTCTGCTTATTTCTCCAGGTTTTTTACAGCGTAATAGCCCTCCCCCAAAAATGCTTTGTATAAACAAGGGAAAAGCAGTTTGATCAAATAAGTGCTACTTCTAACCTGCCCTTCACAGTGTCATCTGAGCTGGGATGACATACATCTGGCACATCTGCATGGTGAGAGAGAAAAAGCACCAGCTGTAAAACCACTTTAGCTGGATTTGTAAGCTGTTGTTCAGTACTTTGCAGTGAGTCTGGCTAAAAGAAAACCTTCCAAAAGTTTTTACACTCACTAATTTGTTAAGCCAGGAGCAATATTCCACCCACAGTCTGAAATTCAATCACTTCTTCACCCAGATGAAAGTGTCATTCTCTCCAGTATGCAAAAGGGGTCCAGCAAAGAGATGTTGCCACTAACAGAGCATGCATATCCTGACAACATACATATCCTGCTACCACATTTCATTGAGTTCAAGCTGTTGTAATTACCTGGTTTGGTCTCCTGCACAGAGAAGCTTATTTTTCTTGAAGCCAGGTATTCAAGATTGAAGATTGTTTTATTAAAACATCTGATCTTCACTTACAAAGGTCAGATGATGCTATGCTATATTGTAGTAAAGCATTCTGCTCCTATGTCTAGCTATTTTCACCATTCTGTATTTGGACCTTGTAGATTTAAGTCTCCAAGGATTGCTACATTTGCTGGTTTAAAGTGTCTTTTACATAGGCCTGCTTCCACTGTTCCTGTCTCTTTCCTTCATTTAAATTGCATCTTAAGTTTCTCTCTGATAAAGAAAATAGTATAAATGGAAATCAGAAGTTCTGTTCCATGAAAAATAATGGGTTGAGGTGTTTACACTAATTGGGTCAGAGCACATCTATTAAACTGTACTGAAAAATTCAGGTAAACTTTTGGAGCAACATCAAACATCAATGTTTTAACATAACTTAAATATTTCAGTCTGTGTGTTTTTGAGAGAAATTCAATTTAAATAGATGATTTTGTGTTGAAAACATTTCTTATGAAAAGATACCTTCACATATGAGATCATGCTGTTGATAAATTACTGGTTAGCTTTGGTTTCTTCTCTTTTCCTTTAAGTTATATCTTTAAGATAATGCAGTTCTTCAACATCCTTTTAGAAGCATGGATTTTCCCTCAGTGACTTTATCATTCCATATGTGGACAAGACATAAACAGTGTCTATGACACCTCTTTATAAATACAAGGACCTTTTACGAACTCTTGTCTTTATATTTTGTTCCTCTCAGTTAATTTTCTTGCACCAGCTTCTTTTTCAATAGTTTTCCATATTTTCTTGGTCAATTACACAAATGAATTGCTAAGGAAGTAATTTGCTGTCTCCTCGTGTCACTGCTGTGCACAGATTGACTTGATTAGACAAGCCGTGCCACCTTGCTTCGAGTCCTTCTGCCACTTATTCTGCCAAATGCAATGCTAATTCATAAATGCAGTTTAGTGGTTTTATTGTCAGTGATTTTATTAGGTGATAAACCACCTCACAACTACTTGTTGCCTCTAGCTTCATAACAAACATGATCCACTTGGGATCCAAATTACTGCTCTGTGAACAATTCTCCTTTCTTTTTCAAATTGTAGACATTTGTGTATTCTTTGTCTCTGCATATTTTTACAAGTGCTTCTCTACCCTTTTCGTTTGGTATGCAGCTGATTGTTGACACTGGTATAAATCCACAGAGGTCATTCTGTTCCCTCAGCACGGAGCTGCTGGGAACTTGGTCCCAGATAATTTCTCCTCCCGGTTTTGTACACTTTCTTTTCTGTTAGTCTGGCTCTAATGATTACTCCATTCTAAAAAATGTTTAGGAATGCATTTATTTTATTACTGCCTCACTGATAAGCCTCTCGTGTGGATGCAGGAACCTAGTGGGAATGGGATCCCTCATGAGGTGTGGATATAAGGGAAGATGGGGACGATGCACAGCAAGCAGTATTGAAATGTTCCTCACCCACCAGACATATGTGTAGACTTTGGAAGCTGAGATGCAGCCCATGTCACTGTTGTCTTCCTGTCAAGTGTCACTCTGCTCCTGCGCTGGTCCTGCTTCCATGTGAGGTCCCACAGACACAGGTTGCCCTATACACAGGTGTTACTGTGGCATCTTTGCTGGGAAAACTTTGAAATTTCTTTTGATTGTCATGTTTTCTTTTCTTTTTGTATTTTTAACCCAGGATGAGAGTCTGAAGGCTAGGACTATGCTGCCCTACTTAGTCTGTGATCTTTATTCCATGATGGTTTTCATCCCCAGACAGTATACACAAGATGTGTATCTTGTGGGGAAACTCCAGTCTTGGAAAATCAGAAGCTTTTGATCTGCAATTGCAGATGGTAACTGTGAAATGTCTGATCAAAGGGGAAAGGACACAAGATACTCAGGGTAAAGCCATTCCACAAGATGAGATTCAGTCCAAGGGTGCTTCCAGCTCCAGAAGGTATTTCTCTCTCTAGATTTATTCCTCAGATAAATTTGTCCAGTTTCTGAGTGACAAATGGCCACTTCAGCGTGACTGCTGGTTTCTCTTACAGGTCTGCTCTTTTGCTGACATATAAACTCTTCCCTGTTCTTGGAGATTGAGTGTCCTAAATCTGAGTCTGCAGAATTTCTGCTTTTCCTACTATGTTTAATGTACAATACAGAAGGGAATAGCTCCAACAGGAGAATTGTGGAAAAGAAATAGACTGTCACAATGAGCCAAGTGCTTTAATGTAAGGACTTTTCCCTAGATTGCAGGAGATTTGGGTTCAGAATCTTTACTGATACCTTATGCACCTGTAATTGGCAAACTCACACTAAGGAAGAATAATTTTGTTAATAGCCCCTCTTGTGTTTGGTTTGGGTAAAAATTTGTGTCTCATTTGAATCATTAATTCTGGACTGATGTTAAAAAATCTTGCCTAAATAAGCTTACCATGAAAATCCAAACCCTGAAAGGGTTTGGTTTCAGTCATCCAGGAGTTTTTGATGAAGAATAATAGTAATTTTATTTCCGTCCCCCCCAAAATTCCTGATAGCTCTCCTAATTACATGTCTAGCAAAAGATTACAAAGCTAGTTAAAGGCTCAATGGGAGCAGGTGAGATCCATATCTTTGAAAGATCCTCTGTTCATCCAAGAATCAGGATGCATAACCCAGGATATTGCATAAGTATGTAGGCTATCGATGACAAAGAGAGCACAGGACTGTGCTTAAAATAGACAGAAAAATATAGAAAATTATATGTCAGCAAAATCATCTCCAAGCATGTTTCAGAATTTTCCATGAGGCATCAGGGATCTTTGACCTAAGCTCAAAAAAAATTATTCTGCCTTTCGTTATGTATCTTAGTCACAGACTGACACTTTAGGTTCACTTCAGCAGTGTCTGTGCCATCAGAATCCAGTGTGAGTTCTCCTGTGACAGCATTAGATCAATCATATTTTAAAGAATGTAAGTAATTGCATTTACTCCATCTTCTGAGACAGTCCAAAAGTGACACTTTGGGTTCACTCCAACCTGAGTTGCTAACATAGGTTGGAAGGTGAGAGAAAAGTATCACAAAGCTGTATTTTTAATATTCTTATGTAAAACAAGTTGCTTTCAAGTTAAAAAGAAAAATATAAGCAAAATGTCTAGAATTATTTTTTAGAAAATGCAATAAACTTGGGGACTTCATTGAAATCCTAGCACTGTTAGCCCTTATTGAACACAGACTGAGGTTATAGTTTTAATGTGTAGGTCAGGGTACTTGAAGTCCATATGTCTGCAATAACCCCTGTGAATAAAGTCTTCTGTAAAAGGAATCTTTGCTACAATGACAGACCCAAATAGAGAGCAGAAAACGCCACTTGGGTCTAACTTCTTGGTGAACGCCTTATGAAGGGCTGGTACATGTGGTCTTTGAGAAAAATGGGTTACAATCCCAGTGAAAGAGTTTTTCCTCATGCTGTAGATGTTCCAAGGGACTATCATGATATGTGCATCTTTGCTAAACCTGCATTTCCTTTCCATAGCCTTGTATGCAGGCACTGGGAATTCCAGAGAAGCCAAAACTAGACTAGAACTAGAGTGTGTTTCATGGCAATGGCAGGTAATCCCTGGAGCAAATGTGGAGTGTTTTTGTCAGCTGTTTGTTACTGTCATCTCTTAAAATGAGATTAGGTATTTTTCAAAATAGAACAGAACTCGAAATAGGGGAAAATCCCAGAAAGTTCTCGGGTATACATTACACAAAAAGTCAAACTCATAATAACAGAATTTCTTCCTGACCTTGCAACCTCAATATATATTTTACATCACCTGGCAAGGCTGTGCCACAAGAGGGGAAAGGCTGGGGGGTAATGGTAATTAAGACATTTTCACTGCTATGAATTCACACTCACGGAGCACTCCCTCTGGCTTTACTGCTGCTCTCCTGCTAACAGAAACGCCCTACACATTTCTCCTTCTCTTCTCAAGTCCCTCAATGGGCCCTGCTGAGTGGGAAGATTCTCTGAGAGCATCCTGCAGCTGCAGACCATGAAGGCTTAGCTGAGGACTCTCATAGGGAAAGGGAGATAAAAGACTGGATGACCTATGCCCTTCCTCTCTCTTGCCTCATGTCTGGAGGAAGCTTATACCTGGCATTTTGTTCAGGTGGAAGAAGGGTGAGCATTTAAAGCAGTAAGGATTATATTTCTCTACTTTTCCAGGGTTTCTAGCAGGTAGCAAGTCAGGATGGACCAGCACAAGTTCTTCCAGATAGTAGTGAAGAAACAAAGGCCAAGGGAATGATACAGGCACTAAAATTTCTCCTTCCCACTTCAAAATGTTCTCATTAGTCCTTACCAGGCCCTGTCCACAGGTAAAGATGAGTATTTGCTAATCACTGTTTGTGACTGTTCCATGAACGTAAGATCTGTGATGAGGAAATGAGGATACATCAGGACAGTTTCCTCTCTTCTCGGTGCCTTAAGACATCCAGTTTTCTACAAAGAAAGGAGAATTAAAAGATTTTATTGATTAACTTAATCATCTGAATCTGTTTTTCATGTGTCCTTGATAAAATCAAAGCCCTGCACCCCTGCCAGGCATTAAAAGGTCAGATTTGAGGGTCATTAAAAGCAGCAGAGTGCTCAATTGGGAACCCCTACAGAGCAGCACAAAGATGCTCCTCCGTTTCTGTACATGATTTATTTTTTAATAAGGATGACCAAGATGGCAGCCTGTGCAACACACTGTGCTCTGCTGGCTGCTCTGCAGCAGGACCTGGTGATTTCCAAACTCTCTCTGCAGTGTTAATGTCTACATGAACAACTTGGAGGAAACTGTGCTGCCTTATTGCTCTGAGTCCTTTCCCTGGTCATATGGGTCTGACTCATTCTGGGTAAAGAAAGAAGTTGCAGGATTCATTATGCAGATATGAATTTTTAAATGGTGTATCTTTATTACCTTATGGTTTCCTACACGGGCTCCAATACTGGGTGACCCAAGGTACAGGAGCTAACTCCCTAGGTCTTTTGTGGACTATCTAGCTTTCATCAGAAGATGCTAGCTGGTTGTTATGGTAGGCTTGGCATATGAGCTTCATCCTCAAATAGCAAGGAGGATGGATGTGGGAATAGATGAATCTTCAGCTGACTTTTTATGAGTGCAAAATGCAATAGAGGGAGTTGAAAGATAAGCTTTTTGACCCAGTTTGTTGTAGCTCCAGGAATCCCCTTGTGTGGGATTCATCTCTCAGTTTAAGTACAGGGTCTCCTTGGCAGGTGGTGTGGACCTCACAGCATCATCTTCCTCAGAGTAGTTTAGAAGCAAGCATGCCTGCACCAGCTATCCACACATTTGGTGTAGAAAGAATACGGCCCCATGTGTTCCCACCCTGAAAAGAACCAACCAGTCCACCCTGCATGGTCTGCCACCATTCCTTCATCCTTTCAGATGAGATTCACTACCCCATCTCCAGTCACCACAGCCACAGTTACATGGGGGTTGGGTGGCCTTTGCCCTCTCCTCTCTCCAGCTCTTCCAGCTCCACCTGAAGCTCAAATTGTCAAGCCTGGCAGCAGCTTGTGGCTTGGCTGCAGAGAGCAGACCCTCAGTGGGGAGGGCCCAGTGGTCTGCCCAGCCCTGACCCAGGTGTGCACCCAGCTTGACTGCTCCTGTAGCAGAAGTGTGGTAATCAAAGTACCTCAGAGCACAAACGTGCCACAGATCAGGCTGTGATATAGGCAGCATGTACCAGAGGATTGCACCTCCTCTGTCTTATCACCTTTCCCCCTCTGGGACACATGACTGTTATGTTAATTTTTGTAGAAAGGCAATGTTTTAAAGAGGGAGAGGGCAGGCAGAGGGTACAGACATGAGCAATACACAGCTGAGATAGGCCCCTGCTGTCCTAGAACATTTTCAAATGCCAAAAACATTTAATTGGGGGCAGTTGAAAGTTGAAAGAGTGCACAGGGAGCCTTTAAAGTGAAGGGCTGGTGCTTACATGAAGGATTGCCCCTTCATCTCTCTGATCCCAGCAGCTTCCAGGGGCAGTCATATTCAAATGGTTGAAGGATTAGGAAAAGAAGTTCCATGTGGTGGACAAAGTAAGAATCACATTTGCCCTTTCCTTTCAAGTCTTCCTTTTTCATTCTGAGTTTTTGCTAAATAAATAAATAAATCCTCCCACCAAGTGTTACCATTTATTGTCTGCACTTGTGACATAAACCTGCCTCTTCCACGTTCTCTTTTGTGAGCCACAGAGACCATTCTAAAACCCTGTGGAAATGCAACTGTGCATCTAATTTCCTACTGGTGAAGGCAAAGGTTTTCAAGCAGATCTGATGTCTGTGGGTAACCACTTTGTGAGAAATCTAAAGGGAACCTGCAACTCAAAAAATGCTGAGCCTTTTAAAAGCTGTCTGCTTAGACAGAATTTGATGAAGGGAGAAAAAAAGTTTGCTTGTTTTTTCCATTTTTAAGCTTGCAGATGGAGCTCAGCTCTTATGAGAGCAAGGGATGAGTAGCGTGGATATGAGCCAGACGTAGGACTGGTAGGTTGTGTTGCGACTGCCCCAGATAGATGTGTTGATCCCTTGGCATGAAGCATCCTCTGCTGTTCCCATCCCAAACAGCTCCTGATCACAGACTAACAGCTGAGATGTGATGTTGATTATCATAACACTCAGGGCAGGTTATAGAGGAGCCTACTTTTTGTCAAAGACTGAGCTGGGAGAGTTCATCTCCCTCTAACTGAGCCAAAGTTTTCAGACCAGTTGGGCATGTTTTACTGATCTTGTTGCACAAACTCATCCCACTTGCGTGGCCTTGAGGTAGAAATATTTGAAGATTACCTTGTGTTTGCTGTGTGTGCACAAGCTTATTCAGAGAGCAATGAAGGCAGATGCCTCAGATTCCTCTTTTATGCTGAAGGATCCAGAGACATCTCTGTGGTTATAAATACTCTACACCAATGAAGGGCCACCATTTTTAGAAGTGACATATACAGTATAACTGTGGGTGAAAGGAGAATTATCAGAGATTCATAGAGTGATTTGGGTTGGAAGAGGCTTAAAGATCACCTAGTTCCATTCCCTCTGCCATGAGCAGGGACACCAGCCTTTAGACCAGGTTGCTCAGAGCTCCATCCAACTTGGCCTTGAGCACTTCCTGGCCAAGGGAAGGGGCATTCACAACTTCTCTGGGCAGCTTGTGCCAGCACCTCGCCTCCCTCACAGTTAGGAATTTCTTTCTAATATCCAATCTAAACCTACTCTCTTTCAGTTTGAGGCCATTTCTCCCCATTCCGTCACTCCATGCCCTTGTCAAAAGTCCCTCTCCAACTTGCTTGCAGCACTTTTAGGTACTGCAAAGTGCTCTAATGTCTCCCCAGAGCCTTCTGTTCTCCAGGCTGAGCAGTCCCAACTCTCTCAGCCTGCATTTGTAGGAGAGGTTCCAAAGCGTGAATGAAGTGGCATCCAGAGGACGTGATGTTTTGTGAGCTCCTGAATGACCATGCAGCACAAGCAGGTTTAGCTGTCACCTGAAGGACCAAGGCTGGTTAACACTTCTGCATTTGAGAATTATGAAGTGCTGACTGGACTGTGACAGGGTTTGGACTTCTGTCTAAAAAGACATGGATAAACTTCAGACAAAGTGTGACAAAGGTGTTTTGCTGTATGTATCCTGGTGTAACTAAAAGATGAATTTCATGTTTACACAACCATGCTAGTACTTTACCTGCCTCTGGCATTTTTTAAAGAAATCTATCCTGCCCCCAAATCATTCCCAGATCTTCAACAGGCAGCACTGCTCACAGTATATGAAAAGTCTCCTAGGGAAATATTTGAAAATGTTGCAACTTGTTGTTGATATAAGACTGTTCATGGTGCTTCTGCCATGAGAGTTTGGCTTGGCTTGGCTGTACTTCTCCTTTGTATGCTGGTCCAGAGCCTGAAAAAGAAATTGGCAGCAGGCAACCCAGGTCATCACTTCCCTGTGCTCCCAGTCACCTCCTGCCCCAGTGCAGGGACAGTCTGGGGACACTGGCACCAAAAGCATAGGCTTGGAGGGTTGTGGGTGGATGTCCTTCTCCGGTATCATCACCAGTTCACCACACTGCTGCTGTCACAGAGCCCTACCTTTCTGTCTGTACTGCCCAGTTAATGCAATGTAGGCAATACCAAGCAGTTTGTATGTGAAGTGGTCTGAAGCCCAAGGTTGCAGCGAGGTGACAAGGATTGGTGTAGCACACACAAGCTACATTTGGCTCTGGTAGCCTCTCCTTGAGGAATGTGTGAGGAGGGTAGCCATGTTCATCTGTCAAGGGAAAGTGGGTTTGGAGGGTTTGAAGCCCTTTGGAAGGTTAGAAGCCACTAATTTCTCTGTGTCTTTTTCTGTATTTTTATTAACGTGCATTGTTAAAATATCCAATGTGTGGGTTTTTTTCTTGTAAAGCATGAGATAAAAGGGCATATTAGTAATATTGGATAAAACAATTTCCATCTTTTCAAAAGGGTATTTGACTGTGTCTCAGGTGGAAAATTTAAATTTTCTTTGGAATGATATTTTTTTTTGTGAACTGGACCGCCAATCTTCAGAACAGGAATGCATGGGAAAGCCAGCAGAGCTGTGGTGTGACCACACAAAATATTCAGCACTGTTGCATGGCCTGAAGCAACACAAACTTTATGTTTGCTTGCATGCTTAAGACAAGAAGCATCAGCAGGAAAGGGTAACAGAACAGAGTTTGACCGAACAGACATGGAAGATACAGATATGCCCTGCAAGAAAATATCCCAGCAGGGTCTGGATGTGTATTACGTGTTCTGGCCTATTGGACAACTGCTCAGTTCTCCTAGATACTTTGTCCCCTAAAAATTATGCTGGTTTTTAAAGAGCCTTCTGTCGTGCTGCTGAGACCCTCCCAAACAGGAGTATACTAGCACTAGCTAGCCCACCTAATGAATATTCATAATTAATGAATAAACTATCATTTGTATTCATGCAGCTAGTTCCTCCTGCATAGTGGCATCAAAGTAAATACAGGGGTTTTAAATGTGAAGGGCTGATTAAGAGGAGAGGGGAAGGCAAATTTCACACTTCAGTTAGTGCTTTTGAGTCAGTCCCTCTGGTTGCAGATTGCCTAATGCAATCGACTGCTCCCCACAGCTGCTGCTGAGGATGAGAAGCAATCCAACTTGCCCTGAAGTCTCTGGTTAACAGCAAAGGTCATGGGAAAGCGATGGTGTAGTACTCGACACGTTAACACTGCAATTAAAGAGAGGCTGGGAAATAAAATCCTGCCGATGGCTGGTTTGTCAAAGTCATAGCTCTGCATTCTGGCTGATACTCAGGACAGATGCCTACGAAAAGCAAATGAAATCCACCCCTATTGCACAGCCTGCAGAAGGAGTGTGTCTTTCACACCACGAAAGGCACAGACAGGACTCAGAACTGCTCAGATGTATCTGCCCCGAACACATCCTGGCAATGTGCCCCTCTGCTGAAAGCAGCTCTTGGTGCAGTGCAGCCATCTCTGCAGTCTCTCCATAAAGGCATTTGGCTGTTTGTTGCTTTCTGTCGTCCCCAGGTTCATACTTGTGGCCTCTGTCAGACCCTTTAAGTTTACACCCCCTTCTTTTCCTACCTATTTTAACTCAGTTGTAACTCAGGGAGGAAATGGAAAGCTCAGGAAAGAGGTGATACTTTAAACAACCCCATAGATCTTGCTCCTAGTGAAAGTCCAGAAGACCAGGCTGAAGGACGTGGATCCTTGCTGCATGGAAAGGGTGGTTTGATATGGAGGCAGGATGGGGACAGAAGGACAGTGTGTGTACTGGTAAAGGTCCCATTAGCAGCCTCTTGGCTGATAACAACCCTCTCTGGTATTCCCAGCTTAGCATTTTGACTTCATGGCATGCAGGTCCCTTGAGGGGCCAGACAGCAGATTGTGGGGTCTGTCTGGAGGTGGCAGAAGTGATCTAACAGCATTTTTTGGCCTTTGTATCATTGGGCAGCAGAGAAAGCAGAGGAGCAGCCTAGACATCCCTTTTGTACATCTCTTCCTCCCCAGGACTGTGAGTGACACCGAGAGGACCCATTTGAATTCCAGCCCATTTGAATCCAGGCTGGTTTTCTCATGATACCAGATGTCTGAGGTGGAACAACATGTCTTGGTGCTGCCCCAGTGCAAAATGTGCATCTCAGCCTCTACATGTGCATGCTGCCTTCTCCTCTTTCTCTTGGGGAAATTTGCTCAAGATTTTTGTAGAACGCAATGCTCATTTCTGTAACCCTCCATGTTATCCCTCGGCTGAGGAAGCACTATTTTAAGATGTGAAATATATCAGTAAGAAAAAAAAAGAGAACATTTAAATGTCTTCAAACTGTGCAAGTCCTTGAGTACATTGGAGGGGAAGAAATTCTTCAAATAAACCTCTCTGTGTGATTCCTCCAGGGTGCTTCATCCCCATTGTTTGCCCTGTCCAGGTGTGGGGGGTGAGCTTGTGCAGGCTGGAAGGAACCACAGAAATACCTGTCTGGTCTGTTTTCAACAGAAAAAAAACCTTTTACAAAGTGCCTTTTCATGAGGAATTAACTTTTCTAGAAAAGCAGAGTCTGCTTTGGAAAGAAGTGCATACCAAGTCTGTGGGTAAAGAAAATGCACACAAACTAAAATTCCTTAGGGGTGTCTACCTCCACTCCTCCTCAGACACAAATAACTTTCAAAAATAAAGTAGTGAAAGGTATGAGTCTGAGTTATTTATCAAACACAGGGACTAAACCTTTGTGAGCCCTTCTATCTCTGCAAATTTTGTGTGACACCCACTGCCAATCCTGTGATGGGTAAATACGTTCCCTTAAACCTATTTCCTCTCCTTTCTTCCCTTCTAGTGCTCTGTGAAACAGTTTACGTTTCCCTTGGTTTATTAGATTTGTCTGAACTTGGCTTTGTAACATTTTAAAGTGATCAACACCCCTCCTGGCTAGTTTTTCAGGCTGATGTACTGTGTGTAGCTCACTGCTGTTGTCCATGAAATATTTCTTGGTGCTCACCCTGCAAGAAGAGTAAAAGGGTTTTGGTAGACCAAAAGACAACTGGAATAGTGCCCCATAGCAGTCTGTGAAAATAGGCCCATTGTATTACTCTAAATTACATTTGAAATATCTTTACTGAAGGTGACTAGTCAGAAAATGAAATATTTATTCTGCAGGAAACTTACAATTTTTGTTGTCAAACCAGCACTAGAAGTCAAAATTCAACACTAAGTGAAGTTTGGGAATTTTTTTGTTCCAGAAACATTGAAAAGCTTGGTTGAAATGCTTCGTAATGGTAATTTAGAACATTTTGCTCTTATTTCTGCTTGTCACAATGGTAGCTAAAATTATTCTATTGAAACAAAATGATTGAATCCATCACAGTTAAATGAAATTTCCGGTGAATGTACCGATGGAATTTGATACCTTCCTGCAGCATTTCCTAATTTTGTCAAAAAAAGCACTTATTGTTGTAAGACTTGATCAACCAGCCTTTTTTGACTTCTTGTTATTCCATTGTTACCTGTGATACTTTGAGTAAAAATAGTAAAATATAAATCAATGCCCATGGACAGAAATGCAGATTTAGATGTCTTACATTTAGATAACCAACATCGAGTGAGGAATCACAGAAGTTTTGGTCTGTGTCCAATCTCATTTTCTGTTCAGTTGACCTAATAATTAAGTTTCACTGAGTTCCCTTCCTCCCTCCAAGGTATCTGTCTAAGCATGGGGATGAAAGTCTAGGCCACAATGACAGGAAAACCCAGTAAAGCTTCGTGATGACCATCTGGCTTCTCTTCCTCCTTCTAACATAAAAGATGTTGAGCTTCTGCAGCACCAGGCTGTGGTACCAGACCTGAGAAGACGTTCCCTCTCCATCCTGACTGGACTGGTAGCCATGCCTGCTAAACTCAACATTTTTGGCAGTCCCCTGGAGTCTGCCTTTGCCCAGGATGCCTCCAGTCCTGCTCTGCAGTGTGCCTGGTCTCTGCTTGGCTTTTTCTGATGGAGGCTGTGACTTTATTTATTTCTCAGAGAGCTGAGCTCAAAGGGCTGTATCAGCTAGACAGGGTCATGTGTAGGGGTGGAGGAGGTGATAGCTATTAGATGCTGTTTCACAAGGTGCTTCTCTTTCTGGTTAAACTCCTTCTCATCTGTGATTTCTGAAGACCAGTAAATCCTCTTTGAACCACTTGGGAGCTATAAATGATAAGCCTTTGCATCAGGTAGGCAGAGGGGCACAGTTAATGCTTACAGGGGCTCCTGGAGAGGAAGATCCTCTCCCACATGGAGTTATTCACCCGCCTTTGCAAGTGTGACAGCTCTCTAACACTAATACTCCTATTACTTCTAACATATCAGCTTTGCTAGGCAGGGGCATAAAGCCCACAATATTAGCATTCAAGATACATGTCTATTAATAGCTCTTCACCAGTTCTTAATTAGATTGGCATATATTGAAGGTATGTAGCTGAATAAAATTAGGCTGAATGCAGAGCTGCTAGCAGAATTTCCAGACTTTTAACTAGATTTTCCATTCTTGTCTTTATAGCTTCAGTGATATTTTCGTTAGGATGATGCCTTGACAAAATACAGGGCACCTATAGAGAGATAATAAATAACCTGGCATACGTTTCCCCCAATCCCACTCCCTTCTGCATGATTGAATTTTTCAGCACCTAATAACAGTTCCTGCCAGCACAGCATCGTTTCTAAATCCCAATACACAGGAAAAAAATGTAAGTTTAGACAATATTGAAGTGAAGCAACTAAAACTTGGAATTGAAGTCTTGGCACTGAGTACGAAGTCTGCCATTTATTCAACTTCTGAAACCTCACAGGCTCCATTTCGGGAGAGTTTATTGTGGATATCTTAATTCAATGTCTGAGGACTTCATGACTTCTTTCAGGGCTTTTAAAAAGTCTATTAAATGTTCCAATTACTTTTTCAGAATTCACAATTGTCCTCTGTGACTGACTTCCTTTTTCATATTGGGTGGTTGTATTTTTTTTACCTCCAGCCTCAATAATTCAGACCTGTTAAGTGCTGACTGATTTTTTCAATGTCTTGAAGAGCACTAAAATTTCAGCCAGGTGCTGTAGCTAACTGCTTCACGCTATGAAAATTCATAGGATTTCCAAAAGACCTGGCTTGTTCCCACTCATGGTGCAACTGTGCCAACCAGTTCTAACATTTTTGACAGACGTACAGTGATTGGGGGAGGCAGGCAAGGGAGAGTAATATATCACCAGAGTATAGGATCAGTCAGCTATAGCAACAACAACGAAAACCAGCAACGCTGTCTTCAAACTGAAATAGAAAGTAATGTTTTCAAAAGTAGACACTCACTCCTCCAGTGGGAGTCACTTGCCCAGGATGTCATGCACCCACGTTTTATGCACCCTGTAGGGATATCATAACATAAGCTCCATAGCCATCAAGTATTTGTGCTTTTATAACAATGTTATGCAAACACTCTGCCAGACCATGCCTCAGAAATGCCTGTGTGGCTTCTAACCCTGCTTATGTCAAAGGAATTTATTTGCTTTTGTTGCACAAGCCAGTAGTTAAATTCACCTAAATGTGTCAAATCAGAAATGCTGGAGTGAGTTTTCAGCAGGAAATTCTCATCTTTTTGAGAGGCAAGTCAGGGAGGGGGGTTAACAGGGAAGTTTGATGCATCATCTACGTTAATGTGGACGGAAGTGAATAATGAAATGACTCAATGACTTTACTGATGGAATTAAACACTGTGATCAGAAATGGAAAGTGCTGGAAGTGAAAAGACAGTTCAGGAAATTAGAAAAAGAGGGAAAGGAAAGCTTGTCATTTGACCACAGGTATTAACTTTGGGAGAGGCTGGCAAGGTGGAGGTGTGGTAGGCATTCTAATGATAGATCATTAGACACCTTAGGAGAAGTTCATCTCATACCCAACCTCTGCAGTCAAGTCTTCGGTGAAATGCATTTTAATTCCTATTGCTTATCTTTAATAATGCAATCTGAAGGCAGCCTACAAGAAAGATGGAGAGGGACTTGTTACAAGAGCATGTAGTCAGGACAAGGGGGAATGGCTTCAATTTGAATGAGAGTAGGTTTACATTAGATATTAGGAAAAAAATCTTGACTGTGGGTGTGGTGAGACACTGGAACAGGATGCCCAGAGAAGCTGTGGATGCCTCATCCCTGGAAGTGTTCAAGACCAGGTTGGACGGGGCTTGGAGCAACCTGGTCAAGTGGAATGTGTCTTTGCCCAGGGAAGGGGGGTTGGAATAAGATGATCTCTAAAGTCCCTTCCTACACAGGCCATTCTATGATAATACAGGTAGGTGGTTTCACAGTGCTGACCAGAGGAGGGTTGGCTGTCCTCGTGCAACAGGCAAACGTAAGGGAGAGGCATGACCTGTATTATTCAGCTGGTCAACAGCAGATCTGAAACCAGAGAGCAGATCTTCTGTTTGTGTCTCTAACCACTAGGAACTGAGGCTTTCTTTCAATATTCATATATTAGGCAATTGCAAATGAAAACAGTGTGAAATAATACCAGAATAAATTTACATGTTGCTTTATATGGAGTTACACAACGAGTCTTTTAAGACAACAAAGCTGATCATAATTAAACTAGCATTATAAAGACATTTCATGGCTCCTGGGCTCTCAGTTGTTTTAGTGTCAATCTGGGTTAATTGACTGTATGAGAGAATTTGCCTCCAGTTTATACTGTGTTAATCAAGATTGAGAGCTATCCAGTAATGCTGCATCCTTGCCTGAGTCTGTAGTGTTGGTGCAGATTTAGCAATTTAATAGAAAATCTGCATATTCCAAATTGGTATCTGTTATCTTTTGAACAAAAAAATAGGAAACTAGGAGCTTTGCTCTAGTTGTTATGTTGTTAGACTTGCATTAGTTCATATTCTGATGAAAAGAAAATAGCTGGAGTTGACTGCCCACTCAGGCTATCTCTGTGGACAGCTAACAAATGCTGTTCTCCTTCAGCATCTGTTCTTCAAAATCACAGGCATGTGCAATGGTGGAAAGGTGTTTTTTTGGGGGAAAGAGTATCTATGCTTCTATTGTAAGAATAGAATTTGTTCAGAAGCTGCATGACCCAGTAGAACACCCTTGTTTAATAAGATCCTTTCTAATTGGCAAAATTTTGAATCCTTTCAGAAGAATCTGAATCTGAATATTAATCATGTCAAGGTTCTTGGTTTGCTTGGATCTAGGCTACTTGTTGTGATAGGACATTTATATTGAGGTAGTTGTCATATCCAGGAATGTACAGAACAATGATGTGTGTGTAGTGGGTGTTCATTCAGACTATTAACTGTACAATCGAGAGAAATTGATGCTTATTTAAAGTGGGCTTGGTTTAAGAAAGGTTTGGTAGTAGTTTACACAAAAACTTGAACTCCTGGATGTATATCATGATGTTTGAGTCACTCAACTTTAAGATCTTGAGATCCTGAGAATTCATCATATAGCACTGGGATACAAGGAGGAAAACTAGGGGTTTGCTGGAGTAAACCATATGATGCTGAGGCTATTGCTGATTTTATGCTTGTGGCAAAGTAAAAAATTCTGCAGATGTTGTTTCACTGGAGTGAGCAGCAAGCTTACCCCAACACGCAGCCTGCTCAGAGGTAGGAGTCTGCTGGTGAGGGCTGCTGGAGTTTCCTAATTTCTTTTCTCCTGTCCTTTGATTAACGCACTGTCAAGGCTGTTCTTCACTTACAGCCCTGCAGCACTGGCAGGTGTAAGCAAGACAAATGTTGCACTGAATGAACTTGACTGGGGCAGTGCAGTCAATGGTGACCCCGAGGACCGAATGGATGCGTCATTGTCAATGTTCTTGCTCCGAGCACAAGCACTTCAATCCATCAAGGTGGTAGCCCATATCTAAAGGAAGCAGAAGGCCAAGTAGTGCCTTGCTACAGGATATTTCCAAAGACCACAGCTCAAATATTTTATTTCTTGCTCACTCTGTCTTTGTGACTAGTAATCCTTGAAAACATGTGAGGTGTGTCACCCAGTGTGGGGAAAACAAGCTCCTTGCTGACCACAGGGCCAGATGGTTATAATGATTTCTGGGGTGCTCTGCAGCTTTTTAGTTGGGTTTGGGTCCAAATTTTGTGTCATTTTTAAAGGAACAACAAATGGACTCTGCTCAAACTGGACAGCCTGCTCGCAGGGCAGCCCTGGCACAGCCTGCAGTCTGCACGCACTGTTGTGACTGTTCTCAGTTGTATTATTTGGTTTGTCCTTTCCATAGAGCTTGGTATTGTAGTTCAGAAAGGCAGAAGCTGGGGAAGACAGGGAGATCTCAGCTAGACACAACTGCTGGTGAGAACAGCCTAAGCACAGAGTTTTCAGGGGCAGCATGTTTAAGCAAGCTTGTCCTCTGCAGAAAGGAAGTCCCTGGAATTGTTCAAAGCCAGGCTGGATGGGGCTTTGAGCAACCTGGTCTAGCAGAAGCTGTCAGTGTCCATGGCATGGCGTTGAAATTAGATGGTCTTTAATGTCCCTTCCAACACAATCCTATTCTATGATTCTTAACTGCACCAAGCAGAAGGAAGATGTGAACAGGCCCCACTTTCAGACCCCACAAAAAAAAGAGATGTGGCCAAGGGTATTTCCCAGCCACAGTCTCACATTCCCACCCTCAGGTGAAGGCTTCCTTGAAGGAAAGGGGCATACAAGGATGTAAGTCCCATTCCCAGTCTCCTTCCTGTGGTCATTGCCTTAGCTTTGATCTTACTGAAACCTGAGAGTGGGCCACAGGTTTCAGTTTCTAGCCTTGATCTTCCCAGCTGAGAAAACATTGAAAATGTTCAATATGATCTATGTGAGCTTGTAGAGAGCCATCAATGCTTGTCTATCAGCTTCCAGTGAGGTCTAAATGCTCAGATTATTAATGCAATCTCCTTGTATTTCTTTCCCTTGACCTACCTTTGTTATAAATTAAATACTTTCAACTAGAAAACTGAAAAAAATATACATCTGCTTGAATATATGTATTTTGTGTCTGAAAGATGTCTGTTGAAGTAGCATGGCTTATATTTAGTGGAGAACACAGGTATTCTGCCATTAATATTCAATATTGTAAAAAGAAAGTATGTTACACTGCTATGTTTCCAGAGCATCAATAGGTTCATGGCTGCAGATATTAGAAAGATTCCCATACTTCCTGGATTTTGTATTATTCAGCACCCAAGAACTATTCCTATTGCTCAGTAAAAAATGAATCCACTGTGTTGGTGAATACCTTTAGAATCAATTACTATAATATTTTCAGTCATCGAGAACTTTTTCTAGACATCGTTGCACTAAAATATCATGAGACACTTTAGAGATTGTTTAAAAGCAAATATGTCATTTGTGTGCATGTTAGAATGTTGGGTTTTTTAAGAAAAAATTCTTCACTGATAGGGTGGTCAGGCATTGTAACAGGCTGCCCAAGGAAGTGGTGGAGTCACCATCCCCAGAGGGATTGAAAAGGTGTGTAGATGGGGCACTTGGGGACATGGTTTAGTGATGGGCTTGGCAGTGATGGGTTAATGGTTGGACTTCATGATCTTAGGCTCTTTTCCAAACAAAGTAAATGTATTATTCTATGTTTGTTCCATTATATTATAATATTATTAAACAGGGCTCCTAGGAAGCTTCCAATTATGGATTATCATTCATTCTCATAGGCACTGCTAAAAGCATAGTAGAAAATATTTTTAGAAGATGGTCATTACCATAAGAAACTGTTCAAAATGTCCTCACTTCAAAAAGGACACTGAGGAACTGGAGAGTATCCAAAGAATGGCTATGAAGCTGGTGAAGGTCTAGAAAACGTGTCTCATGAGGAGCAGCTGAGGGAGCCTGGAGAAAAGGAGGCTCAGGGGTGACCTTATCACTCTTTACAACTGGTTGTGGCCAGATGGGGGTCAGTCTCTTCTGCCATGCTTCAAGTGAAAGGACAAGAGGACATAGCCTTTAGTTGCACCATGCAAGGTTTGGATTAGATATTAGTGAAGACTTTTTCATTGAAAGAGTGGTTAGGAATTAAGATAAGTTTCTCAGGGAAGAGGTGGAGTCACTTTGGAAGTGTTTGAGAGAAGTCTGGACGTGGCACTTGGGGATATGGTTTAGGGATGATTATGGTGGGGCTGGGCTGGGAGCTGGACTAGATGATCTTGAAGATCTCTTCCATCCTTGATGATTCTGTGAATATATGTGTACTGGAGTGTCACTAGACCCACACAATGACCTTGCAGGTGCCATATCATACGTATGTGAAACAGAAGCAAATAAAAAATTATCAGAGTGGAAAGCCAGCACGCTCCCTACTATGTCTTTAAGGGAAAACCAAAAAAGATGTTTTCCCATGCAATTGTTGTTATTTTCAGAGGCTGAAACAGGATTGCCTGTGAAGTAAGTTATATAAACTGGCACTGTAACATTAGCCATTACTCTAGAGAATCTGTAAGGTAGGAGGTGGTAATCAGGATGAGTGGCAAACAAAATCCTCATAAAAGACTGTGGCTCCTAAAATACTGGCCTTTTAAACCACATGGTTAAAATGCTGCTTGAAAGTGCTCTTGCACTAAGGGAAAACTAATGTTGCTAGCATAGCCTGAAGCAACCAATATCTGGACGTTTTCAACAGAAGTTTGGCCCTCCTCCTTTTTCAAGCCCTTGAGAAGTGAGTTCATGACACTGTCAGAATAGAATGATTGCAGAAAAACATAGATATTATGGAGCATTTTTGTAATGTAGAATCCAGTTTTCAGGTAGGTTCACTTGATACACTGGAATTAACAGGTTCATGTATATGTGCAGTACAATCCCAGCAGCCTGGTAATGCTTCATCTCATTGATGTGAATTGTTGGAGGTTTTGCATTAAATGAAAGGTAAATGAAATACAAAAACATGCTTTTGGAAGAGGGAATTGAATTCAGTCCTTTGCAAATGCAAGACACCAAACAGTACTCAAAAAAGTCCACTCAAAAAAAGAAGCACTGTAAATCATGTCCCATTTAGACCTGTAGTACATAGGCAAATGCATTCAGTGTAGGACAGAAAGAGAACAGAAGTTGAGGGAATTATCAATGTTTTTAAACTCACGTGATACCAGAGAACCCAAAAAACAGATTTTCCTTCAGATTATATAAGAGAGAAAAGGTACATAAAGGAGGCAAGACAGAAAAGTCTCAAAATTCCTGCCAATCTTACCTGGAGGGAAGATTCCCTCCTAGCCCGAAACCCAGTGTTTGAGTGCAAGCCCTGCATACTTCAAAGAGCAGAATATCATTATGAGCCCCAGAAAACCATCCTCTTTCTCATGTTGAAGTTTGTCTGCTCTTCAATGTCAAGAGAAAGCAGAAAAAAAGCAACCAACCAGAAATAAAATTCTGCAGCAAGAGAAGACACAAATGTGAAGTTCTTACCAGCCATTGCCAGCAGCAGTGGCCCTGAAGTCTGAGACTTGTATCATGTGGCTAAAAAAAGAAGTTGCCGGTCACTGTTTCTCCTTACAAACCTGTTTGGGTATATTAACAGATCAGACAAAATGCTTTATTCTCAGGGACAATCTAGGGTGATGAAAATAGAGCATGAGGTGTTGCCTTAGGAGAGGTGTAAGGCAGAGGCATTCTGGTCAGTATTCCCACAATGACTCTGCAAATCACTGCTGTTTTTTCTCTCTGCTTTTTGCTCTCTAAGACAATCAGGTAATTTTCTTAATTGCTTTTGATTTTGCCAACCCCGTAACAACCTCAGTGCATCTGTAATTAGGTAGTTGTTCTGCTGACTGACCAGGATTGTCTGTCTTTTTTAGCCTGTTTTGTGCTTTCTTTCTCTAACAGGAATTGGTATGAACTACGGTTCTTTTCTTCTTTATTCCTTTTTTTTTTTAATGCAAATCCAGGCAATTTCTCTTCTGGACCTATTCTTTCTAAAACTAATTAGTAGTATATTGGTGAGGTTCAGCCAGAACTTCTGCAAAAAATGCCCTCAGATGGAGTGGGAGCCTTCAGGTATCTTCTTAGAGCTGATTTTGATCTCAGCATGTTTTAAACATATATTGACATCCTCAGCCACCAGATGCTGTAAAAGTCTGGTCAGCCAGACTTACTGGAGAGGAGGTCTCTCTTTAGCTGCACTGCAAGAATTGCTTCTTTTCCTCCTATAAACAAAAGAGCAAGGTTAAATGTGAAAAACAGCACTGCACCATGAGTCCCCTGGACATACAATTTTGCTTTCACACCAGAGTAACGAAACTGCAACAAGGCTTCTGTTTGAGACAGGTTCTCCCACTCCTCCAGCAACCACTCCACAGAGAGCAGCTTCGTTCTCTCACCGCTGTCATCTTTTCACCTCCTTAGAAATAAAGTCTGTACAAAGCACCTGCTCCTTTAGCAGCTTCTGTCAGAAGGCTTCAGGCAGACCCAGGGGGTGCATCTGCCCAGCTTCCAAATTTGCAGATAGTTTGGCAGGTGCTGTATGAGCTGGTCCTTGCGTTTTGGAATAGATACCATTAATCTTTGCTTTCTTCCAGTCTTCCTGTCTTTTTTGGGGTATATGGGGCAAGAAGCGATAAAAGGGCATCATTTAGAACTAAGGAACTTGGCAGATCCCATGTTTCCAATATTTTAGCTCTTTCTGTGATCCCTGATGGGTAACTTGAACCTCTCCACAGCCCCACAGGTGGTTTCCCAGGGGAGATTTCTCAACACCTCACTCCTCGTTTCCCTGTACTAGAGCCTACTGCTGAGCCCTGTGAAGAATAACCTTTTTTTCTGCCAGCTTTGCCTGTTAGAATGGAGCTAAAGTGGGGACAGATCATCCCATTCATGTGGTCTTAGCTCTTTCCATGTCAGAGACTGCAGCTCACAGGCTGAGGACCACTCTTATCAGAGCAGCAATTGGACTCAGGGAGGCTGCAAACAGAGCTTAAAGGTGTTTAGGACCCTCCTTACTGCCACCTCCCCATTGGGAGGGTTGTGCAGTTTTCTACTTTACTTAGCAAGGTAAAGCAGCTCCTCACTAAACAGGCTTGTCCTCTCATCAACAGCCCAGGGAATCCTGGATAGGACTCTGAAGGACTCTTCAGCTGAAAAGACACTCCATGTGTACCCTGATTTTTGGAGCATGTGTTGGATAGCCCCAAGTGTGAGAGTGGCTGAAGCACTAGGGCATGGCACAAGGAGATGCAGTGGATGGTGACCTTTACGCACATTGATTAAAAGAGCTGAAAAATTCAATATCCAGAGCTTATTCCTAGGATTTTTTTTTCCTTCCAGTCCAGGATTAATCCCCGTTAAAATAGCCTTCTTGTTTTAAAATGAAAAATACATCCACTGGTGTCACCTCATAGAAATTGCTTTGGAAAAGGCATGAATTCAATTTGGAGGCCTCTGGCCGAGTTCATCAGTATCCAGGCTGACCGTGTGCCCAACCCCGGCAGAGAGCCAAGGCAATATACAATGTCTGTCCTCCTCATTTGTGCAAGAGGGCTTGAAAGGGTCAGGCAAGAAGATGCTGCACCAGGGAGCTTCAAACCACTTTCATCTGAGGAGATCCAGCCTTTCTGTGGTGCTCCTGCTCCACTACCTTTCCTTCTTGCTCCCTTCTCTCCCTACACCTTGCTGTGAAATCTCACCTCCTCCCACTGTCTCACTGGTGTCATAATGTACACTTGGCATTAAGCTGAGTATCCAAAAGTGGCTGCAAGGCAGGAGGGTGGTTGCTGGATCAGACATTTGCTTGCTAGGTGGATCCCTGGAAGGGAAGGCAGCAACTGAGTGCTGTAGGAATTGGCCCCATCTCTCTCTCGCTGAGAGGTGGATTTTCCTTAATGTTCTCCATCCAAGTTCTCCATGCTAAGGTTTTTAAATGTCTTTTTCCATTTACATAAGCAATGGGCTAAATCTTAAAAGTTAATGATTTTGCTGAAGGGAACAAAAAGAATCAGGAGCTAAAGTTTGAATATCTTGCTGTAATTACAAAACTACTTGGTGAGTGGTTGGAAGAAAAATGAGGGATCAGGCCTTGGAGGTTCAATACCCCACTCTGCTTCAGCTGGTAATGCATGAAAAGTTTCTTACCCTCTCTGTGCCTTAGGTTATCACAGTGGTACACAGTAGTACTTGGTTATCTCTGGGGCATTTAGAAGATTTATGAATATTAGGCTTGAAAAGTACATTGCCACCAGACAATGAGGGATATTACTGTCTACAGATGCCAAGAAGCATTTGTAGCCTCAGCACTCCTGGTAAAGGCTGAACACAGTAAATTTTTAGAAATATTAATAATAAAAAAGGAAACTGTTAGATTTTCCCAAACTTGCAAAAAGATATGATGCAGTTGTTTTGGGAGACTTTGGCCATAGTTTAGAACAGTTTAACCATTGCTAATCTTTTTCTTGGAGAATATTTTTTCTGCTGCTGGAGAAAAACAACCATATACTACTCGCTACTTGTTATATGGCATTTACAACAGAGTCACTGTGCACAGAAAAGCAGCACAAGGAGAGGTGTCAGGCAAATCCAGGTGTCAGCCCCCAGAATGAGAGGCTGGGGAGCAGTGCAGCTTTCTTCATAAGACAAGCTGCACCCTCAACCAACTGGGCTAAAGAATTAGATGTTAAAGTCTAAAAATCTTCAAATGGAAAATCATCCCTTTAAAATCTAAAATTATAGGCTCTCATTTTAGGATTTTTAGGTTTAACTGACTGACTGTAGTCAGTACAATACTCCATTTTTAGGTACTGCAGGTATTGTACGTCTGATCCTCTTCTAACATCCTGTTGCTATGAAAGGTTGCTTTTGATTTCTTTTCAGGCAATTCAGATAGCAGTGAACAAAGTCAAGCAGGCTTACAAAGCAGAACTTATCTGAGAAACATTCCCTGAGTTGAACTTGTGCTCTCTGTCCCCTTTTTTGACTCACAGGAGTGGAGAACAAGCCTAGCTGGAGCTGTGATGGAGGAGTGAAGTGGCAAAGAATAGTGTGTGGCTTTGATTGCTGCTAGCTGAGCGCTACAGATGCTCAGGTCTGACTCTGGATAGCAGCAGACTGAAAACTGTGAATAGTTTCTCCTCCAATGCAAGCAGCAGGATTTACTCACAGGCTCTCTGGCAGGTAGAGCTGTATGAACAAATTCACTGCTGTAATGTCCCTGCAGTTCGAAAAGACAGGACTGCACGTCCTGTTGGGATTAATTGCACAGATGTCATGGGAGTGGGAAAATGCCATGGCGTAGTCTGTATGTCTTCCCATCCTTCCTGACTATTTTTCATTTCTGGGAGACTGTCTGAGTTAATTATTCCCTTAGTTTAGCTTGAGTGACCAGTGAAAATTTGATGCACCAGTTTCTTTCAGAAATGCCATGGACTCTGATGGGAACAAGTCTAATGAGGGAGCAGGAGACACAGGAGCTGAGGCCTGGTAGTGTATCCTCAGAAAGGACTGCAGCAGTTATGTTTTCATTTTCAGCCACACTCACATGACTGAGGTTGAATCCCTTCATGCTGACCAAGACCTCCCCAATTCCCACAGGGTTCCTGTTTGAGGAAGGCTGTCCTGTCCAGGTTCAGATAGGCATCCCAGGAAGCCTGGCAGGCAGCATCCATGCTGCATGAGCTAAATAAGCATGATGAAGCTTCTACTGACACTAATAATATCATTCAGACTTGAAATTCAGAGTTAAGGGAAGCTTTTGACATACTGCTCCTTGTAGGTAGCCACCAGAGACATGGAAATAAAAACACACGTGGAAAAGTCAGAAAATTCTTGTTGCTTTAGGCTTACTTTAATTTGTTGCTCGGTAGGGAATGTATCAGCCCTTCACTTTGCTGATGTAACTAAAATCATTCGTGCTTCAACTTTGTTTTTTCTGTGGCGGCTCTGAAGCTAGGAAAGTCAAAAGAATAAATGCACCATCTTCCAGCAAGTTGAGCTACTATTACTTGGTTGATAACCGGGAGCATATATGAGAAAAGGAAAGAGGAAGGAATGGAGAAGTTGAGCAGATTAACTAAATGAAATGGGACACAGAAGCTGAGGATCCTCTGAGCAAGGGGAGATGCTGAAGGTTCTAAACAAACATAGTTGCTTACGTTCTTCATTTTGCATGGTGTAAGGAATTTGTCCCCATTAGCAAACTTGTGAATGAATTTGTTCCATTTGTTCCACCTCACAAACTAAATTGGAGTCCATGTGTCCATCACGTGACATGTTGCTCATCATGCAACAGAAGACACTCTTCCATTTCCCTCTGCTGGGACAAATCAGACATGGGCCCAGGAAACCACTGTCTTAGCCCCTACTTGGAAAAGGAATGTTCTGAGAGACGGCATGGTGCCATTGGAGCAGGAATTGCTTTGTGTGCTGTAATTGCAGAACACCTCTAAATTGCAGAATCCTGGGAGTGACTTGCTACAGAGCCTGGGTGGTCAGTTCAGGCTTTGTCCCAAACTATGTGGTCATTCCAACTAGGAAGCCAAAGGTTGCTTGGTGGTCATGCAGCCTATTGCCCTCCCTTGGGTCTCATCAAATTCAGGACAAGTGAGACATGGTGGGACTAATGGAAACACCAGGGTCAATATGACACTTGTTAGTACCCAGGGTCATTCATGAGAAAAATTGTGGTGGGAAGTAGGGACTTGATGGGCTGATGTCCAGATCACTGGATGATAGTTTGAGACCACCTGTCTGTTGGTTTTTCCACCAGTCACGTCAAAGAGTCTCAATCCTCAAAGCATCTTTGTAATAGGAAAAGGTGACTTGACTTTGATGCAATTCCATTTCACTGATGATGTTTCACTTTCTGTGATCCTGCTCTTAAATGTCTCCCTGAGAAGCCTCACTCCTAAGAGTCAGGAATGTGAGCCCGGAATGAGAAATCAAACAAATCCATGAGCTAGTTTGGGCCTGAAGCTCACTGGAAACCAGGCCCAGGCTTGTCATCTCTGCTGCATATCTTCTTGATTTGTAGAAGGAAAGGTCAGGGAAATTTTATGTGTGCACTTGTCTGTTTATTCCTTGATAAAGCCTTCCTCAAGTATCCATACATTTCATATTTGATATGTTTGTGCATTTTCAGCACACTCAGTGGTTTCTCTTGTCTGAAACAGGATTCTCAAATTCCTCTACCACAGCAATGACCTTTTAGAGTAAACATGGGGTTTGTGTTAATTCGGTGCACTAGGGAAAAGGTGCAAAATATCCATGCTCCTGTCCTTCCTCCAGAAGTGGACATCCCCTCTGTTTATATTATGATGGTGGGGGTATTAGGCACCCAAACCCTATCCATACCTGCATGGTGTCAGCTCTCCCAAACCATCTTCCCTCCCCATCCTATCATGCCTCCCAGAAGATCCCCAGTCCTGCATGGATCATGGAGCACACCAGGAATAGTTGAGCTGAAAAAAAACCCCAATGGGATTCAAAAGGAGTATAAATTATCTTCACACTTATCTCTGGTTATTGATTTATGTTACCTCTTCAACACACAAGCTGTTTGTTTAGGGGTTTTTTGGGTTTTTGTTTTTGTTTTTGTTTTTTTTTTCTCCACTAATCCACTGATTTTAGTAGTGCTGGGAATCCATAAAAGAAAATTAATTCAGTTCAATATATTTTATATTTGCTGGCTCTGTTAGAAAACCCTTTGTCGAGTTTGAATAATTAGAAATAGTTGATTTTATCACCACTGTCAGGGTCAGGGTCTATCATTATGAGTCAGTTCTAGAGATCTAAAAGTAAGTTGAAACCAGTAGCTCATTGGACTATATTCTTGTTGGAGCCAAAGTGTGATGATAAATTGTTCATAAACCACATCACAGAAGACTGCTTATTTTGTCTTTGAGTTACATCACTGTCTCCCTAATTGGCTTTGATATTGCTGTGCTTATTTTAGGACATTTCTGATGAGTGAAGAATTTTTTCTTCCACTTCAACATAAATGTACTATCTGTAGTTCCTTTAGCACTGTTCAAATTTTATTCCAATGCTGTGGAGGACATTAAACCAATTTCATTGCATTAGTTTCTGCCTGTCTGATTCCTTCCCTAATTCTGGGGGCATGAAGCAAATCATTAGTTAGAAGTAAATTGAAGAAATATAAAATACATATTAAAATACTTTCTGAAAACTAAATGTCAGGTTCATGCAAGTGTTTTGCCCTCGAGTGGTTCAATGGGCCCATCTCTCCTGAGCAGTGGTGAAGTTTGTCCTTGCACCAACCACAGATGTAGTTCAGCTGCCAGCATCCGACATGAGGCCCTCATAGCCTGGGTGAAGTGAAGCCAGGAGAAAATCCTACTTGATCAGCTGCAGACCGTGCACAAGCATCTGAGTGTCCAAACCGGGGAGTTACGGTCGCTTTCTCTCCAGGTTGCTCTTCCACTGCCCTGCAATTCCTGTGCTCCTGGCTACTCCATGTCCCAGGAAAGGCAGCAAACGACTCTCCATCCTCACCAACCCAGCAGCACCATCCCATAGTAGCCAGGTGGCTCTGGTGCTCTTACACAGGCAGTTGAGATGGACTGAACCCCCTTCAAGGCAAAGATCTGCAGCTGAGGTTATTTCAGGACAAGTCCTCTGACTGCTGGTTGAGGCAACTGCCCTACTGAGTGTATCTTTCACCAAGTATAAAATTTTGAGGCTTTGGAGGCTGAAACACCACTGTTTAATCAAGGAAGTGTTACCCTTTCTTGTGGACACAGAGGGAACCTTCTGGCCACCTCAGAGGACATGGTAGAGATGCGAGGATTAACCACTGCTGAAGAACAGACAGGCTGCAACGTTTCTGGGACTTGAATAGAATTTAGGCTGCCTGGATGTCACCTGCAGGTTCTGATCAAGAAGATAAAAGAGGTGTGCTCCCCATCCATCTTCGTCCCTGTCAGGATCAGGTTGGGTCTAGAAAGAGATTGTCTGGAAGTCTCACTCTGTTTCTGCCTATTTGGAGATGGACACACCATGCGGCAAAAAGACAAGCTGTTCAGAAACTAATGTACCAGGTTCTAAGAAAATATAATAATGAAACTATTGTCACCAAAGAGAGGTAGCTGCAGCCAACAACTCCTTAGAAAGTTGTGGTAAAGGAAGAAAACTCCCCTTGTGTCTGGCTCAAAATGGGGATACTGTGGACTGACCTCATCCTGCTGAGCTTTGCCAACCAACAGAGAGCAAGGTGTCAGGAAACCAGTGGTCTCCTTAGTTTATTCAACATCTCTTCTGTCCCACTGCTTTCATCCCCATCTTCTATGACTTCTGAAGGGCATGATGCCAGACTTTGTAGTGCCCACTGCCCTCACTCTTCCTTCTTTTGATTCACTGCAGGGTTTTACATTTGCTTTCTGCCTTCTAAGACTACTTTAATTCCTAATATGGGAAGTAGGATATTCTCCTGAGCATGAGACTTACTTAGCTCACGGTGTTTTGTGAAAGGACAGGAACAGCCTTTTGCATGGTTTCTTGCTGCCTTTGCTGTTCTTGCACTGCAGAGGCTGCATCTCATGAAAGGGCTGAAGAGATGCTCAGTCATATACTTTTTAGGGACAAATATGTAGACCACATTTAGTATTGTGGGCATTAAAAATGTGAGCAGTATTTGGAGTCCAAGAAGAGCAACACTGCCAAAGGTGAGGAGCAAAGTGGGTACAAATAAGATTGTCCAGGGGGACCAGAAAGGATATGTATTCCTTTTAAAAAAATAACAGGTCTGTTATGTTCATAGTGCTTTACTTTAGAGTGGTATCCTGGCTTTCAAACATCCTTTGTAAATTGAATCTGTGCAGATGTGTGCCCCTGGAAACTTCCCAGGAAAACAAATAGGAGGTTTTCAGTGCTTTCTGCCCTGTAAATATAGTAATCCTGCAGAAAACGATATGAAGTTCAATAGCTCAAATGGATCACAGTGACACTTTCAAACTACTTCTTTCAATGCTGTAAGATGAGCTTGACACAAGATATTAATTTCTGAGATCTATCTTCGTGTCAAGCACATAATCAACACAGAAATCTGATTCTGACAAATGAAAAGGGAAACACCATTTGCAAACTGCTGCTCCTGAAAGCTCCCTCTTTCAGGAATGGTTTCCGGGTGTTGCTTCCAGCCTGTGTTTCTCCCAGAGTGCAGAGATTTATGGCCCAAAGTTCTTGATTATAAAGAGAGTTTAGTAGGGGTGTACCTCAGCCCAGCACCCTTTGTGGAGAGCAGTATCTCGTTGAGGATGGATGGACTCTGGGCTCATGTAGAGAGCCATGGGCCATTTCAGGGAAGGACAAGGATCACAGAACCCCCACTGCACTGTAAAGTGTACAGAACATCACAGCACCATCTGTGTCATCCATTCTTTCCCAAATCTAATACATTATTTTGTCACATGTGCAATATGATGAATATTGTGCAGGTCACGTCCTGAGCTACAGAGATGGGAGGCCATTAGAGGGAACCTGTTTTTATTATGCTCAGGATCCTAATTCTCACTTTAGCTATTTATTTTAGTTTTACTTTTTGCACTCCCATGTCACTGGAGAGACAGCCAGGAGATCCTTCAAGTAGCTCCCTATGCACCCTCTGTTACAGCTCTGAGGCATTAGCTTGCAGCACACTGGAAGGCTGTGCTGTGCCATCAGAGGGTAATTAATGTGGCTCTTGTGCAGATCCAGTTCTGAAATTCTAATGGAGTTTTGCTTGGAGAGGGGGAATCATGGGGAGCGACACTCGGTTGAGTTTGATCAATGCAGGGAGAACTCGGGATGGCATTTCCTGCTCTCCGTCTCCACTAATTGACTATATGTGTTGATACGAAGTTTTGGCAAGAATTTGATATGAGAAGTTAGAAGGTAAATGTTTGCAACTGAGTTGCCATATATCCTCAACCCTAATGAACTACCCGCGTGCCTTCCTGATGCCTCTGGGTGGAAAGCCAGAGTACATCTAGCAAATAAATTGCTTTCCACAACCGCCTTCAAGTCTGCCTGCTTTAAATGAGCATGGACATGAAACACAGCTGTGAACCTATGCCACAATCTTTCATTTTAATTTGTGATTTTATCCAAAGCCTCTTCTCGAGGCTGGCTTCATCACAGTTCAGAGGTGTTCAATAGAACATTAACTATTGCTAGCACAGATATTCAGGTTTTTGGCTTGCTGGGAGAGCTGTTTGTGGCTGTTTTGCATTCAGACCTTGCTGCATGTTGCTCAGGCTCATTCCGCTACCTCGTGGATTCATATTTGAGTGTGGTCATCTCTCAGGAGGAAGGCTAAGTTAACTTGCTGAAAAAGCAAAGAGCCTTCTTTCAACAGAATGAAATTGCAAGTCTCTTCCAATCTCATTTATGTGGCTGTTACACCAGCATAGACGCCTGATTTACAGTGCTGCCTGAATTACAGCTCTTCAAGATCAGATTTAAACCCAAGAGTTTTTTGAGTTAATGCAAGTGGAAACATAGATGAAGAAAAGAAAATGGGAAGGAAAATGCACTGTAATTGCTGATAATGAGAGGAATAATTATGGGTAGCTGGTGATCCAATACACAGCATAACTGAGCTAAAGTAGTGATGTTTGGATTTATGTCCAGTGCAGCAAAGGGCAGAGGGATATACCCACCTTCAG
Organism: Neopelma chrysocephalum; assembly: GCF_003984885.1. Lineage (NCBI taxonomy): Eukaryota > Metazoa > Chordata > Aves > Passeriformes > Pipridae > Neopelma > Neopelma chrysocephalum. Next base: position 51,348,009 of record NW_020897693.1, on the reverse strand, counting down.
ATGCAAATGTGAGTGTGCTACATCTAATGTATAGCCATGTCCTGTGACCTGCAGGAGGGAACAGAGTGTACTCTCAGCAAGTTTGCTGATTGTCCAAAGCTGGGAGGAGTGACTGATGCACCAGCAGGTTGTGCTGCCATTCAGTGACACCCAGACAGGCTGGAGAGCTGGGCAGAGAGGAACCTAAAGAAGTTCAGCAAAGGCAGGTGCAGGGGCCTATATCTGGACAGGAATAACCAGTAGAGACTGGGGCTGACCTGCTGGAAAGCAGCTCTGCAGAGGAGGACCTGGGGGTCCTGGCGGGCAACAAGCTGCGCATGAGCCAGCAGTGTATCCATTGGTATCCTGGGGTGCATTAGGAAGAGTGTGGCCAGCAGGTTGAGGGAGGTGATCCTACCCCTCTGTTCAGCTTTGGTGAGGCCTCAGCTGGAGTGCTGTGTCCAGTTCTGGGCTTCTCCGTACAAGAAAGACATGGAGCTCCTGGAGCAGGTCCGGTAGAGGAGGACTGCAAAGATGGCAATGGGACTGCAGCACCTCTCTTATGAGAAAGGCTGAGAGAGCTGGGCCTGCTCAGCCTGGAGAAGAGAAGACCAAGAGGGGATCTTGGCACACAAATATCTTAAGGGCAGGTGTCAAGAGAACACCTTCCACATGGTTCAGTAGCAGAACCACTTTGAACCTGTGCAGAATCACTTTGCTAAGCTGAGGTCCAGGAAACTAATTTCTCCTTTTGTGCTTTCATTTTCACCTAGGGTCATGGAAAACTTGTCAGGCAAGTGCAAACCCACTTTCCTTCAGGTTGCTAAACTGATGGGAGAAAAGAGAACACTGGCATGCTCTGGCTCTGATGAACGTTGGCTCCAGAGATACGCTGGCTGCATGACTTTTGCTTTTCACTGTTTATTAAGATTACAGAGGGTTGTCACCTAACCCACTGTAAGGTCAGGAGTCCCAAATTAAGCAAATAAATACATTTTCATGTATACTTTTAATATAAAAAATCTACAAACATGTTTTTCCATGAGAACAGATGGTTCTATCATTTCTGTTTCTGCACAATGTTTTGTTTTGGTAGGTTGCAGTTGTTATCTCTGTTGTTTTTCTTAAGCTTTTACTTTATGTCAGTTTACACCATTATCACAACTCTGGGTGCATTGGAACCCAATTGTCTGACTGCAACAAAGTGGCTTTACCAATTATTTTCATGATTTCTTAAAATACTTAAGGGTTTCATTCCGATTTGCAATGAAATAGCAAAATTTCCTGTGCCTCCAATTGTTGTCAGCACTGATTTTTAAGCAATGGACCAAGGGACACAATTTAAAATGCTATATAAATAACTTGCATGCACTGCTTACACTGAAAGAAGATGGATTGCATATGCTTCCTCCTCTCATCTTTGTCTTGTAGACCATCTTGTTTGATGGACTGCCAAGCAAGGGATGAAATGTTCTTTAGATAGACTTCAGTGGTGTCACTTTTCTCCTTCCTGAACAGTGGGATCTAACTTGCAATGTTTAGCACAGAACAGTAGACTCCATTTGGTACTTCAAGAGCACAATAATTACAGGAATAAATCACCAATATCTGCACAGTGTTTGTGGAAACTAAGATTATAAAGCACTAGAGACTGCAAACACTAGCAAACTAGAGAAGACGGTGCCGGAAAGTAGTCTATCTCTGAAGTTACCTCCCTAAGGAAGAGAGTTAATTATTATAATTATATTCTTATTCTTTCATTTCTTCGGGGTCCAGAACTTTGGAAATGGGTCTGAGCAGTGGTATAGGTAGACAAACCTAGAAGTGCCCCCAAATAGAAAAATTGCAATATTCAAGACATCACCTTCCAGAGATAAGAGCATGAAGGATACTTTGCCTGCCTATCTCAAGCATACTTACATCTTGATCTTTAAAAATATTCCAGCTTTTGGTTCCCATGGAAAGTAAAGGAGTTTAAAATGTCCGAAAGGTGTTTGTCTTCTCTGTAGACATCTTTATGCTCTTTGTCCTCTTGAAGGAGTCACAGCTAGCCTAAATTTACAGATAGACTCACTATACAAAAAATTTAGTTTGGATTGCTCGGTGTGGGAGCAGAAACCTGCAAGCTTGGCCCTCCTGCTGACACTCCTCCCCTTGTCCCAGATACAACATGACATAACTCAGTAATGCAGCAACATGTATTTGTGGATGGTGCCTCCAAGTTGTGGCTCCATACAGTGCATTACCAAAGAGCTCTGCAGAAAACTTTATGGTGTGTATACAGACACCCAGCTTTTGGGATTTATGGCCTGACATGCAGCAAAGAAAGCAGGACCTCAGCTACTGAGGTCAGGTAGATTTGTTATGAACAGTTGTTGGCATTAAATGCATCACTTCGTCATCCTTGAAGGTTTATGGAAAGGTTCTACATCTCTGACACATTATTTTGAGGATTCTATGAAATCATAGAATCTTAGAATGGTTTGGGTTTGAAAGGGCCTTAAAGGTAATCTAGTTCCAATCACCCTACCATGGGTAAGGACACATTCCACTAGACCAGGTTCCTCCAAGCCTCATCCAACCTGGCCTTGAATACTACCAGGGTTGGGGCAGCCACAACTTCTCTGAGCAGGTTGTTCCAGTGCCTCACCACCCTCACAGTAAAGAATTTCTTCCTAATATCCAATCTAAATCTATTCTCTTTCAGCTTGAAGCCATTTCCTCTTGCCCTGACACTCCAGGCCCTTGTAAATTCTCTCTCTCTATCTTTCCTGTAAGTTCCCTTCAGGTACTGTAAGGCTGCAATTAGGTCAGCTCCAAGCCTTCTCTTTCCCAGGCTGAGTAAACCCAATTCTCTCAGCCTTTCTTTGTAGGAGAGGTGCTTCTTTTCTCTAATCATCTTGGTGGTCTCTGCTGGACTGTCTCCAACTGTTCCATGTCCTTCTTGTTCTGAGCACTCCAGAGCTGGATGCAGCACTGCAGGTGGGATCTGACCAGAGCAGAGCAGAGGGGCAGAATCACCTCCCTTGCCCTCCTGCCCACACTGTGGGGATGCAGCCCAGGACACAGTTGGCTTTCTGGGCTGAAAATGCAGATTGCCAGGCCGTGTTGAGCCTCTCACCCATCAGACCTCACAGAAATATCTTCCACAGCTCTTTCCAGTTCTAACCAAGAATGGAGGGGCAGGGCAGGAAGAGTGATAGCTGGTAAGGCACAACAAATCACAAATGAGGTACCTCTAGCAGTTTTAGACAGTCCTCAAGCACAAGGAGTGAGTTTCTGCTGTCTTCAGTTGATTACACCAAATGAGGAGTGCAACTGGCCTGTTCGTATCCATTTTCCTCGACTACCTTGTCGAGGAAAAGCTTCTTACCTGGGTGAAACTGTGTGGTGTCCAAGTAAAACATTTCATAAATGAGAACAAGTGTCCCACATTTATATCACTCGGCTGGCTATTTTATTTCTGTGATAAATACAAATGTTGAAAGGCAAGCAAGAAGCAGAATCTATTCTGTTCTTAAAAATTTTGGATAACGGAGGTTCCAAACTGTTTAAATTTGGAACCACTCAAATGCCAAAAAGACATCAAAACCAATATAAAATAATTTATAAATATAGTTCAATATGGCTTATTCATTTTGCTTTGATTAAAGTAAGAACAAATCTCTTGTGACATTTTCAAAACAAAATGGGACAACCTCAATAAGTCATTTACTTTTTTTTAAATCTAATAATAGTTCGAAAACAGTATCCAGAGAAGCATTTCACTTTCAATGAAACCACAAGGAAAATATCTTCAGGCTCAAATATTTCAACAAGTTCTGGGATTGAAAACATCCCGGGTTAACATTTATTTTACAGAGAGATCTATTTCCATGCAAGACCACCTGGCTGGTGAATACCAGGGGATAAAACCAATATATACAAGTCTCAGGATAAAGGTTTCTGTCACAAATAAATCAATGTCCCAGCAGTACATAAATGGACAGTGGGAGAGACTGCAAGGCCCTGATCATGTGAATCTATTAGGATTCAGGTCATGCTGATGTATGAAAAATGCTGTCAGGGAACAATAATTCACTTTACTTTGGACTGGATAGATTAGGAAATGTGGAATCTTGCCTTAGTTTTCAGGGCTGGTATTTCTCACACCTGGGAAATGTGAAATTTTCTATATCAGTGAGGAATGAAGCTGCAGAGGGAGAGAAAATCTAAGGCTTGGCCAAAATTTCCAAAGGGACTAGTGACACTGGATTGCTAATGGAATCTTATTTTTGCAAGGGTAATCTGGAAACATCTGTGCCTCTTTGATGTCTCTTCAAATCTGGGCATCCAAATAGCAACTCTTCTCCCAGGCCACCAGCGACAGGATGAGAGGAAATGGCCTCAAGCTGCACCAGGGGACGTTCAAGTTGGACATTTGGAAGAATTTCCTCATGAGTTGTTAAGCATTGGAATGGGCTGCCCAGGCAGGTGGTGGAGTCACCAAACCTGATGGTGTCCAAGAAATGACTGGCTGTGGCACTTAATGCTCTGGTCTACTTGACAAGGTGGTGATTGGTCCAAGGTTGGACTTGATGATCTTGGAGGTCTTTTCCAACCTAATTGATCCTCTGATTTTGCGATTCTCTAGTAAAGAAAGATTGTGTATGTGTAAGTAATTTAGCAGTTGTCAACACTAGTTTACAAGAACAGTAGACAAACTTACAACAAACAAATATGACCTTTTGATAGTACTCTATTTAGAATCTGGCGTTCCCATTTTCAGACCCCTTATTCTCAGAACCTTTGTTTATTGCCTAGAAGTGTACTTCAGCAAGTTTATTAGCATGGTGTCAAGTGACATCAACTGGTCATGTGAAGAAATCATTGGTGTCTTCCCTTCAGAGCAGTGGCCTTGGACTGCTCTGCAGACCCCCAAAGACTGAGATGCACAGAACTGTGCTAAGAGCTCAGTACTGATCCATGCTAATGTACTAAAAATGAACATTCACAAATGTGTCCACCCTGTGCACCTACCTTGTGCAGTCCATCAAAGAATACCGTGTCCCCATCATTCCACTGGGTCAAATATTTGGGAAACAAATTAATAAAATAACTCAGGTTTTCTCTACTTCCTCAGACTATTGGCATCAGCCAATATGTTCCTAAATACATTGAAACAGAGCCTATCTGAATAAACCTCATACTCTAACCTTAGCAAATCCACAGTCCTTGCCACCAGTGTTAACTTCAGAAGCATCTGAGAACTTTTGTAAAATGCAGGTGGGCCATGTTCTGGGGGAATGGGTGAAACAACAGCCCTGGTAGATGAGCAGCCCTGAGCAACCTGCTTTAGGAGACCCTTCTTGAGACCTTCTTCTCTTGGGTGTATGGGACTAGATGGTCTCCAGGAATCCCTTCCAGCCTCATCCATTCTGTAAGCCTGTGATCCTGTTTGGTTGCAACAGTATTGAAATATTTGTTTAGAAAACATTTCTGTGTGTTGGTTTGTCATTTGATTTTTTTCCCTCACGTCCTTATGGTCGCAGTGTGGTTTCAGTCTGCTAAAATGTAATTCTCTAGTGTAAAAACACTTCCACGAAACTTTCAACTGCTGTAATTCCCGGAGCTGCTGTGTGAAAAACTTCCACACCCATAATAAACTGCCCAGCTCTGGAGGTAGAGACACCAGCACTTGAAACCCTGCTGTCTAGACCATTCTACATTCCTGCCAAGTCTGATGTATTAGTAACAAGACCGTATGCATGTTTTTCATGAAAGCTCAAGACAAAATAAATGCTATAAATTCATCTCAGTTATTCTTTATGCAGGTCGTTGCTGTTTCAAAGTCTCAGAGTTCAGGTGACAATTGCAGCAATTTTAAAATTTTCATCTCTACTTTTAACAAGTACTTTAGATTTCATAAACCCAATAACTAGATTAATGTTATCTCATCCATTTCCCTGGTTTCCCTTGTGATGCTCTGGTGAGATTAGGCAGCTTCAACCTTTTTTCAGCTGTTAAGGTTGTATTACTAAATACGTGACAGCACAGAAGTGAACAGCATACTGAAAGTGCTGCTAAGAAATTGTGAGTTGAGATTGCTTATAGCACTTTTTGTGTTCATATTCCTGATTTGTTTGGCAGTGACATGTTTTTCCTGCAACTTTTTGAAAAAGTAGTGGCAGGGTTTAATGCTCTGTGGTAATGGGATGGCTCCAGACTCATCCAAGAAATGCTCTTCTGTGTTATTAGACAAGGTCTTTTGTGGCACCTTGCTCCCAGGTCCTGTGAGTGGGACCTGCAAGTGTGAGGGGCTAGAGACAAACTCTAATGCTTATGCAGTATCCCAGGATAGAGTCTGTTCCCATCATATCAAGGTACTTCCTGAATGGTTCCATCATATAGTAATGACTGAGACTATCAAGAGATGAAGGGACCTGTTTCTTCCGTTGTAGCACTGAGATAGCTATGACAGCTCTCCAGTTCCTATCTTGTTCCAGGTGCCAAAAGCTCAGAAAAATGGAGTTACTTTATTTTTTTAAAAATGACCAGAAAAGATAGACCTCATTCTGTAAGTTTGTTAGTTGTAGCTCTGAAGAGAGTAGGCATTTCCAGAGAGAACTACTGCCCCCCTCCCTGATTTCTAGATGCTTACCCAGTCTTTGGTAGGAATGAGAAGCCTGGTATTGGGAAGAGTAGCTTTGTTGTTGGACAGAAAAAGAAATATCAGGAGGACAGAAGAAGAAATGCCAGGAGGTAGCTGGAAGGGAGTGATAGCACAGGATTGCTGTTGAGCAGAACTTTTCTGGCTTGTAATGTTAGACTCTGAGTCAGTTTTGGATTTGTCTCCTGCTCTGCTCATCCCCTCCTATAGCAATGTAGCAACTTTAAACGCTACTGGAAAAGCAGCAAATTCACTTAAGAAAAGGTTCTCTTTTATACCTTGCAAATTCAGACTGTGGGAAGCTTTGGCTCAGTCCCTTAATGTCATTTTTCACATAACAGTATTTTTATTGCAATTCATTCCACTTTATATAGGTTCAGCAGTGCTTCCTGTCCCAGTGTACTCACGGTTCCTTGTACAATTACATTTGTATCAGTCATTGACCAAAATGTCACTTTACCATTTTTACAGTCATCCTTCTGTGAATTTTCCCTTCCCACCTTGAATTTCTTCTAGACATTTCAATCTCTTTGAAACCTCTGTTTTTACAGGAGCAGCAGTGCTTTTCCCAACAGGTAAAACTATTTCTATTCCAGGTATTCGCTGAGCAGTTAATAACTATGTCCTACAAATCAAATGACCTAGCTCTTTCTGAAAAGTAATGGAAACTTTTCTATCGCTGGGAATGTGTCAGTATTTTAATTAAATGCAAACTAATACTCATTACATCTAACAGTGCAAATAGAATAGACTTACCATTTATCCAAATAAATGAACAAACAGTCCAAATCCCAAAGCAACAGAACGAAATGGAATTAAGCTGCCTGTGATGTCTTCCCCCCCTAAGATAGTCATTCCTGGTCACTGTATCGCAGGTGCTTGCATTTTTCAATTTATTTCTTAATTACATTTTCCTTTCAGAATTTTTTTCTCTGACTTCAAATGCCATAATTCATCTGTCTCTTCTCCTTCCTTTCCAAAAGTTACCTTAGACTCACTCAGAAATGGAAGTGGGGGAACAAGCGGTAGCACTGATTGAAATGGAAAATGGCATCAGTATATTAAGGTCCAAAATAGCAAATGGAAATGTTTCCAAAAGGTAAAGAATAATAATAATAATAAAAAAATACAAAATGTGTACAAAATGTCATCAAAGTACCCTCTGGTTGAGTCAATTTTGTCCTGTACATTAAACTGCTTCCACAGAAGAGTCACCAAATGCTTGGCATGTGCAGAGGCTTTAACACACTTGCAAAGCACAACAGGATGGATGACAAGGCATGGGAAGGAGGAAGTGCCTGAGAAAGGCGATCCAGGTTCTGAGATTCAGCATTTGAGCACCTATGGAGCGCTGCAGGCAGGGGATCCACAGGCAGGGGATCCACAGGCAGGGGATCCGTAGGCAGGGGATCCACAGGCAGGAATTCACTCCTGCACGTTGAGTCTTACAGCAGTTCTACGCTGTGCCACCACCCTGTGCATGGACTTTGCTCTCCAGCATCACAGAGCTGCTCTGTGTTTTCAGAGTAGTCCAACCACACAGCAATGTCTTACCCCTTACCAGGCTTCTAGGGAACATCTGTGCTGCTAAATGAAAGGCAGGGAACCAGCTTAAGGGCTGGACTTCTGTTGTTGACATTGCTTAGCTGGCAATTCACTCTTCAACTCTGTTGTTGACCTGTCCAACTCATTTCCAGACAAATTCGGGACCAAAAAGGTGAGCTGTAAACAGCATAGTTGTGAGCCAGCTGGTTCCACTTGGGCTTGGTGTCTGAGGCTGTTTCCTTTAACAGCACAGACATGGCCTAAGCAGCTTTCTGGTTGAATTGCCTGGTTGGTGTTGGTGTTTTATCCCAGAATGTTGCTTGCAGTTTTTTAGGCTGGAAAGTTACTGGTTGAGTTTGGGATCAACGTTCTTTCAGAAGATTCGCAAAGAGATATGTGGAGTAGCTTCTGGTATCAGAAGTGTCTGAACTCTTTGAAGTGAGTGGAAAAATGTTCCCTGGCTCCAGGGACCCCATGCCAGACCACGGCTGCAGAACAGCTCCAGGGAATGTGGCTATCCATGGTCTTCCAGGAAGGTGCCTACAGGGTTTCTTTACATCAGCAATAGATTTCTGCACATTGCCTGACTGTGCTCTGGACAGTTGGAAGAAAGCACAGTTTTTGAGCAGTCCATCATCATGTGTTAGGGCCTTTTCTGTCCTGTTTACATCCCATAGGCACTGTGTTCTATTGAGATGTATTTTTGCTAACAGAATCTGAAAGCCTAATAGGAGTGACTTCTCGGCCTTTATCAGCAAAAATGCATATATAATCTGATATGAAAACTACTAATCCATTAGGACTTGGACATTTCGTTAGCACGGAGAGGAGCTTTTATTGCCTACTCAAGCTCATAAACTTGTCTCCAACTGGAAGGAAGGAGCATGTAGTTTGAAATCCTGGAGTTGGGTAGTACATGTGCTGAGCTGCCACGTCAATCTCATTTGCCCCAGGGAATGCTTGCAGCACTGTACTAAGCCTACGCTTAAAGGTCGCATGAGGAGAGGCTGGTACTTGTCATGCTGCTCTGCAGCAGCAGCTTTGCCTCTGCAGGCACTGTGCTGGAAGCTGAACTGCTGCTTGGGAAAGTTCTAATTGAGTAGGGATAGGTACTAAGCTACTGACCAGCTGAGCTGTCCCTAGGAGCCTCTGACATCAAGGAAACGGAGAAAGGAAAGGAAAAGTAATTTATTGAGAGTCATAGGTGAGAATTTGCTTGGGCTTTCCACTCAACAGCATCTATTCCTGCCTCAGAGGGATGAAACAGCAAGTAACTCACTGGAGGAAGTCTAAGGTGCTTTTTTCCCATTGTCACTCTGGGTTGTCCCAGTCATGCTCTGCTCACACTCCCTTTGGCTCTGTACCACCCTCACTAGTGCTCTATCTCTCTGCCTTCTCCTTTCCTCTTCTCTCTCTACCTCTGCATATGCCTAATTGGACTTTTCAGCTTCACTACTCCTTCTCTTATATGGTTCTACCAGATTTATCCTCCTTCTCCCTTTTCCCAGGTTTAGGAAGTGTTCTTTGGTGCTGCCTCTTATTCATAAACTGTGGAGAGCATGGATTTGAGCCTTGAGCGAGGGTACTTCTTGAAGTGCTCTTGGAGAGGACAAGGAGGTTCAGGGCTTGGTTTGCTCCTGGAAAGAAAAGTTGAGTGTACCATTTTCTCCCCCTGAATCTTATAATACATCCAATGCTAGAAAAATTACACAGTCTATTACTGTCACAAACATGATGTAGAACCATTGTAGGAAGATTTCCTTGCATAGTGTTGGTTGAAAATGGCAAGAACTGGTCCCTGCTGCTTCTTCTGACACTATTACTCATATGATGGGCCTGCGTTTATGGGATGTCAGGGGAATTCTGATGAACATTGGTACAATCCCAATTAAAATATAAATACTGATGCTTTATTCAGCCTAAAGGCTGGAATAAGGTTATTCAGAGAACTTAGCAATAGACTCAGAGTCATAGAATGGCCTGGGTTGGAGGTGATCTTAAAGATCATCTCATTTTGACCTCCTACCATGGACAGAGACAAGTTCTACCAGACCAGGTTGCTCAAAGCCCCATCCTACCTGTCTTTGAACACTTCCATGGCTTAGGAATTCACAACTTCTCTGGGCAACTTCTCTAGACCCTTGCATTTGAAGGACAGTCCCCTGTGTTACCAGTGTTGTTATATTACCAGCAGAGGGAAACTGCCTTCCCTGAAGAGCAATTCAGAGTGGTAATATTACCTCTTCAGATCTGCCTCCTCACTTCCTAGTAGAATACAAAGTGAGGGTTTTCTGTTGTCCCTCAGCCTCTCAGCTGCTTGGTTTTTAATTTTGCAACTTTATCTTATTAAAGTTTTTAACTTGTCCTGAGCAATCTGACAGCAGAAAAATGTCAGAGAAGTAAAACTCAGTAACCTGATAAAGCAAAAAGAGATCCTAATCCACAAGTACATGATCCATTGGGAAAAAGACAAAATCCTCAGTGTATTTCTCTGACCACTTCAGCTGTTACACAATAGCTATTTGCAAATCCAGGGTTATGTCTCACAGCTGGCACAGCCCAGCTCAGATAAATATAAAACTTGCTGTAAGGGAATAGCTCGTAATTGGGTTATGCACAGTGTTTTAATTAGATTTACGTAAATGCATACAATGCATTGCAGAAATCAATAACTTGAAGAGCTTCTTTGGGTTTACTGTTTAAACCAGCAACATCAATTCAACTGAGTTTAATAGTATATTTACATACCCCATCCCTCCAAAAATGGCACGTTTAACATGACTGATGGTATGTTTGAAATGTGCTGTGCTGCACCGTGTCCATGTCCTCTTTTATCAGCCTGGTCACTTGCAGTTTGGGTACTTGCAGGCAGTACCCCTCCAGTAGAAAGGAAAAAAGTAGGAAATATTTTAATTAGGAAGAACTTGAGGTTCAATCAAAAGTGGTGCTATCCACAGTTCAGGTGAATAGTCATTGACATGAGGTTATCACTTAGTGAAGTTAAAGCTTTACTATCTCTGCAAGAGGGAAGGAAGATCTTTTTGCTGTGGCTAGAAGTAAAAACCTATGAGCTACACATATCACGTTTCAGAGACAGGGTGTGCTGATTTTCTGTAAAGAACTTAAGGAAATGTAATTGTTTCATTTTTTAATTTCAACTAAGAAATTGAAATTGTTAAAAAATAATTGCTTTATTATTTACTGATAAAGACTTTCTTACTTCTGTTCATCAACTGAGAGGAAAAATACAGAAAGAAAATTGCATTATCAGCTAATTCTTAAATGGAACAAGTTCAAGTGCAGTGTGAGATGGATTTACAATACCAAGGGTCCCAAAGTAACTATATATTGCATTTCTTAGGGAAAGAAAGTTTCAGATTTTCTTCTTTTTTTTTTTTCTGTTTTGTTTCCTGCCTCAGTATAGTCTCATTGAGACTGCTGATCTTCTATATCTTAAGGAGACTTTCTTTCCCTAGGAAAACTTATGTAAAATAAGGGTGAGATTTTTAGCACATCTTGGTATTTGGCTCACTTAGAGTCTGTGGACAACAATTGCCCTCAAGTGTTTCAAAAACTCTTACCATAAACAATCGTTTGTTACCAAGAAAACTATCATTTTCCAGGAACATCATCAAGTGAAGGGCTGTACACTCAGAAGTTAACTGCCACCTTTAAAGAGCTTGTGCAAAGTGCATTTTTGCAGACTTTTTCTGATATGGTCTTTAAGTGACTGATCACCATCTAATCCTCCTGACTTCTCCAGTATGTAAATGGACACCATTCTTGTCTCCTTGCTGGAAAAAGTGTAGTTTCAAGCTGGTTTTATTGCTACTATATTGTTCCTCACTAACCAGGTTTATCACTGAAGTAATGTGACTGTTTTTGGGGTATCTGAGGACACTCAGAGAATTGTAATGGAAGTTTCTAAAGCATCATTTTTTTTCCCTGGAAATCTCAACTAGATCCTTCTGCTCTTCTATCTATAAGCCTGAGCTCTTCAGCTCTACACCTCCAAAATGGTTTTTTGTTCTCTTTCTTTCTATTATATCATTCAATCCTGTCTTATCCCCTTCTCCCAAGTTCAGACCCTTCCCTGTCTATTCATTCTTTCTCCATTCTGGCATTTTGCTGGATCCTCCTCATAAACTCATTTACCCCTTTCTTTACCCTAATCCCTGCGCCTTCCTCATCTTTTGGGTGTTTTTCACCCCCTTCATCTTGTCCTTTATGTTTATTCAGTTGACTGCTACGCAGTGATATTCAGTAGCAATGGAAGAGAAAGTCCAGCTGCACATTCAGTGCTGCAGGCTGCAGCATGTGCTGCCCCACAGGGCCAGTGCTCCACTCCAGTTGTGTGCAAGAGGGATCACACGTGTCAGAGATGCGCAATCTCCTGAGATGAAGACTTCCACCCTCAAAAGTACTAACAGTCAAATTCATTAAAAAAAAAATCCACTAAACTGAGCCTTATAATTTAGGGGATTTTCATAGCAGCAGGAAAAGGCAGAGCTGTGACCCCAAAGAGCCCACCTGCACTAAATTCCAGTGTACACATGGTTTCTATTGAAACTAAGCAAAGCAAACCAAAACTAAACAAAAACACTTGCCAATATTATTTTAAGACAGCAAAGGAAAATATGTTTCCTGTTCTCTTCTATTCTTGTTTCAAAGCTCGAACTTTTGTTCTCCACTTTTTTTCACCTAAAAAGAAATTAGAAGAAAAAACCTCATAATAATCAAAACCAGAAAAAAATCCTAAGCAACCACTCCTTATACAAATTCTCAGAGTGGAAAATTTTAGTGGTAGTATGGGAAAGCTATAAGCAACTGAAAACAGCTTCTCTTAAAGGAAGTGTTTTGTTTATCAGGCCTTGCATGCAGCATACACCTGCACTGAAATGGCTCAGTGACCATCTTGCTTTCAAGAAGTGTTGTTCTCCTTCACTAAACAACAGAAGCTGGTGTTATGGTTTAACTTCAGCCAGCAACCAAGGCCCACACAGCCACTCACTCACTCCCCCATCAGTGGGATCAGGCAGAGAACTGGAAGGGTAAAAGCTAGAAAACTCATGGGTTGAGATGAGACAGTTTAACAGGGAAAGCAAAAGCTACACAGACAAGCAAAGCAGTATAAGGAATGAATTCTCTGCTTCCCATGGGCAGGCAGGTGTTCAGCCATCTCCAGGATAGCAGGGCCCCATCACACTTAACAGTTACTCAGGAAGACAAACACCATCATTCTAAACAGCCCCCTCTTCTTCTTTCTTCCTCCCACTTTATATACTGAGCCCGGTGTCATGTGGTGGAATACCATTTTGTCAATTTGGGTCAGCTGTGTCTCCTCCCAACTTCCCAAGCACCCCCAGCCCCCTCCCCAGCATGGCCGTATAAAAGGCAGGAAAGGCCTTGGCTCTGTGTAAGCTCTGCTCAGCAATAAAAGAAAAACATCTCTGTATTACCAACCCTGTGTTCTGCACAAACCCAAAGCAGAGCCCCACACGAGCCACTGTGGAGAAAATTAATTCTACCCAGCAAAAAGCAGCACACCTCGAGTGTTTGATGCCGACACTGATTTATACCGTCATAAAGGTTATATGTAAATCTGATGAAAGGATGGAAATTGCCATTGTTCAGGGCTAAAGCTTTCATTCTGTCTTCAGTGTAGCTAGAGTGAACAGAAATGGCATGTTTGTACTCACACAAGGTAAGAAATGGGCTATCTGAGACATAGGAAAAGAAGTACTTAATAGAAATAAAATCTTTGGACCAGCTAATTTGTGAGTTTCCATGTTTGCCACTTAGTTCAGTTATTTTTGCCTCCTTACCTTTTTATTATTTTTCTTTTCATGTCTTTCATCTTATTCTATTCACAGCAACACTGTAGTTCCGAAAAAATAGGGTGAGCTGATGGGTCTGTTGAGACTTGTCTTCATGTTAAACTACTGCCAAGTGGACTGATACTATAGCCAGAAGTATCCAAGTAAATATTGTTTTCAGAAAAGCCAAACCCCAAAGGTAACGATAACTAATATAGTTCTGTGCTTCAGCACCTTCATCAGACATATCCTGAAAATTATCTTGGTTGTCTCAGTGGATTGACAACTGGTGACCAAAAGGTGGTTTTCAGGAGGGAAGATTTAAGGTGCCGTTTATACCGGTATAGTTTTGTGTTAACCAGGAAAATTAACAGTCATTAGAGCTGTGCAGGCCAGACTTAAACATATCATCTCAGTTAAACACATTTAATTCAGGGGTTCCAGAACTAAAATACAAGGAGCCACTCTGACTCTCTGAGGAGGAATCGGATCATGACTTGACCACAGATGCAAAATTTGCATACAGCTAGAAACATGCAAATATGTCAATAAAGCAACTCAAATGAAAGCAGCAACCACTAGAATAAAAAAGAATCTTTATGTTCAGCCTCTGAAAGAGTATGAAATAAATTCCCTTGCAGAAATTTGAAAGTATGCCCAGGCAAGATATATATGGAAAGAAATCTGAATTTGAGAAAAGGAACATGCATCTCTCATATAAAAATGGTGTGGGTTTGGGTATTTTTTTCTTTTTTCAGAATAAAACATTCTTCAATGAATTTTCTAAGACTCAGTTTATGCAGGGAAATGCTAATGTTATTGTGTAGAGGAAGCTGCTGGGCCAACTCAAATCAAGTTTGGACTGCATCCTATAAAGTCTGTCTGGAGGAAGCATATGCATTTTCAGTGCCTGGATTTGAACAGTAGTCTCCAAAATAACTTGGTTCAATATTTGGCAGACAGAGAACACAGAAGAAAAGCTGAATCTTCAATAAAATGTCACTTGTATTCACAAGAGTAGTATAGAGCAAAGTAAGGTACTTTGAAACTGCACAAAGGGACAAACAGGAAGATGGAGCAAAAGACACTTGAAAACCACAAGAAAAAATAACTAAGGGTCAATTTTGTAGCAGAATTGACAGATTCCGTAAATGAAAATAGGAAATCAGTTCCACATGGCAACAAGGAGTCAATAACAAGTGAATGATAACAGGAAACAGCAGAAGAAAGGTCCTGGGCTAAGAACTTGAAGAAACGGCACAAGGAAATGGTGAATATTGCTTACCACTGGAAAACATTTCTTACCTATAGTTTTGCTTACTTGCAGCACACGGGTGGCATATGAAGTGTATTGTGCCATCCTCAAGAATAAAGTTGGGTGGCTGGTGGCCTGGATCATCACTCTTTTTGCAATTAGTTTCATGGGGAGAAGAGGATTTTGTGAGGATGCACTAGCCCACCTCCTCTGAGCCCTTGCTGATGCATAGACATGAAGTGTTCCCAAAACTGGCCAGTCCAGGTGAAGAGGACGAGCTGTTCCTCCATCAACTGGCCAGAGTGGTGAACTGTAGTGGCCCTGAATCATGGGTTTGGAGGACTCCAAAACTTTCAGACCTACTATTATTGCTTTGAAATTTCATTATTCAGCCTTGTCTCCTTCCAGCTGAAGATGTTCTGACTGTACAGTAGGGCTAGATTTTTCCATTACATGTCTTGTGGAAATCCATAATGCAGAATTTTCAGGAGGAATGTTATTGGTTTTCAAATTGGACTGTTGAGACTCTAAAACAATGCAATGGCGACACATTTCTTGTGAAGTACTGCAAAGAAAGGAGCCTACATTTCACTGATTATTTTTTGCTCATTTTTTTATTTTAAGAATTTGTATAGAGGTAGTCAGGCTTTCTGCAGTCAGCAGGGTCTGAAAGTTACTCATGACACTGGTCAAGTCATCCTGGAATACTCTCTGGAGTTGTCTTCTCCCAGGTTATCACACCGCCCTTGGAATAGAAGCTGGTAATGTTGGGTTAATGGGACTGTCCAGAAGATGGATTTGAATTGTGCCTGGTCAATGGTTGCAAAGAATAAAGAGATCTAAAAAGATGTTAGTTAGGGAATAAAATTAATAGACCCTTGGCCAGAAAGAGTCACCCTGATCGGCCAGTCTCACCATTTGCATAACGAAAGCCATATTGAGGCACCAGTTTATGTGTGAAGCTCATACCTCTTCTTTGAGTTGCTTTGGAAATTTGGCCTTGCATGAGTTTCAAGGAACCTAAATCTTTTAAGTTGGCCACAAAGGAAAATTAAGTAGAACTTGATTTGAAAGTAAAATCCTTTACTGAGTTTCTCATCTATATTCCCAGAACATACAACATTTTAAAGCAAGAATGAAATGTTTAACTTCAAAAATCCTTGAAATAGTATGGTATGACATAGTCTGATTTATTTTTTTTCCTGTTTTCTTCCAATGGCAAAATCTTGGCAGAATCAACATGATTTTAGTATCGATTCATACTTTTCTTATGCTACAACAAGCTGCTCATGGTATTTGCTATAGTTAGTGATATTCAGGAAGTTTTTTCAGATAAACTCAAACTTGACTGACTTCATTCATGGGCAAAGCTGATCACACATCTGGGGCTGGCAGCTCCACTTAGTAAGGGAAAGATTCTACAACTGTTTCTCCCAAGGTTTTGGTGTTATACACTTTAATTATTGCCAGTCATTTCAGTGAAACTGTCTGTGTAGTAAGGTACTTCTAAATGTTCAGAAAAGTGATAGAATCCAGCTCTACCTCATTACCACGGCTATAGTGAAATGGTAAAGGCGGAATAAATTGCCTGGTATAATTATGTATATGCCAGATGTTCTTAATCATTCCGCTTCAAGCCCTCTTTCCTAACTGCAATTTTGAGCCTTTTCTGAATCTAGAGGAATTGGTAAACATGAGTAATTAAAAAGAAATTAAATGGATTTTAGAAGAGAATTACTGTAGTTCCTGCAACACTAATATAATTAGCACCTCTAAAATCAGTCTGAGCTGGAAGATGTGCTTTATGTGGCACAGAGGATGTTTCATTTGTGGTTTGCACTAAAAACATAGTCGTTGTGTTAGTGTGGTTAAACATCTCAATAGAACCTTGCCAGGCAAGTACAGAGAAATTTATTTTCTCAGCTGATTTATTAAAATAGAAGCAGAAAGTCATATCTCAGCTGGTGTAAATCACAATATTCCCACTGACTGTTAGAAGCTGAACTTGCACCAGCTGAGCCTGTGGCCCATCCTCCATTCAGATTCATGCAAGCAAAGGTCTATTGGTAGCCCTACTCAATAAATTATTTTTGGCTCTGTAGCCAGAATTCCTCTTTCAAATGAGACAAAGTTTCTGTAGCTGAAAGCAGAAGTTACCCTACGCTTAGTTATTTTTTTTTCTTATTGTGTTGGTATATGCAATCTTTTATTTCTCTGCTTTCCAGTACCCTGAGGGTAAGAAGAACAAAACAAATCTGTAACACAGATTGTCACAAAGAAAACAGATTTCTGATCAAAAGTTTTCCTTAGAGGCTCAAAGACACCTGTGCTCAGTCAGAATTCTTGTGACATACCATAAAAGCTCCATTTATCTGGGAGAATGAAGGTTTTACAAACGGAGGAAGGTGGGTTAGCATGTCTTGCAGGAATCACATACAGAGGATTTGGTTGGAAAGGACCCTGGAGGTCTATAGGCTGATTTATTGGTCAGATGTGATTGCATCTAGCTGTCTTGGAGGTCATCAATGATGAGCCTTAGAGCACCTCCCTGTGCAGCTTACTCTGGCATTGTACCACTGATGAAAACATTTCTCCTGAACCTCCAAAATGGTGATTCATGGGTGTCTCCCCCTTTTATATTGTCTGCTTCCACTTCATCCGCCTCTCTAATCTTTGCAATTACCCTTCAAGTAGTTGAACTACACTTCAAGCCTCCTGGTCATGCCTTAGTCTCCTCTCTGCTGGATTAAACAAGCCCAGCTCCCCCATCATCTCAGTGTGCACTCTCAGCTGATTTTGAACCTGTTCACCATAACCCCCTGCTCCTCTTCAGCAGGACTGCTGCTCATTGAGGCAAATCCTAGCTTGCAGAATAAAATGGAGTTAATTCCAGCTGCAGAATTGTGCATACCTCGTTGTTGAACTCCAGGAGGTTCCTTTTGTCCCAGTCACATTTCTCAAGATGCCTCCAGACTGAAGAGAAGAATCGAGAGATAAGTCTCCTTTTCTGTATATTACGTGTTAATCCAAGGCACCTCCTGGATTTGATCCCAATAAATTCTTTATTTGCACCTAAATTATTTTGTCCCAAACTATGGAGTATTTCCTACAGACTAGGAAGGAAGTAACAGTATGGAGATAATGTGAAGGAAAGCCTCTTGTATAATACTGATGAGATGCTTATCTGCTTCTTTACAATCACATTGGGCCAGATCTGCTGTTACTAAGTTGGCTTTTGCTACATTGAAGATATATGGAGTTATGACAGCAGGGCCTGAGCAACAGCACTTTAATGGCTTTTGCCTTTTTTAACTATTAACATTTGTTACAGGATCGTTCATTAGATGAGACATAAAGTACAAGTATTTTTATTAGGTTTTCAGCTCTCCTTTCCCATTAGGGAAAGATTCCACTTTCAAATGAATATTAGAAGAACTTTAAAGTCTTAGCTATCCCTAATCTTTATGGTTTCATTCGAGTTCCTAATATATCTTTTGGTTTATCCTGTGAGCTGAAAGCTATATATTTGAGGGACTTAGTCCAAAGATACAGTATAAGCAGATAGTTTGGTTAAGCTGATTTTTGCAGTTTAAGTGGGTCTAAAACCCATCATGCCCAGGATTATCTTTATACTTGTGGTTAAATTTGACAGAATTTGAGCATTCTTTGTGTGTTGCAGTGTGCAGCTTGGAAAGTAGAAGGCAGCAAGGTTAGTAGTTTATATGTAAAGTAGAGCTTGAAGGAGCACGTAAATGATTTACATTTTCATTCTTTTGTACATCACTCAGGGAGAAAGTAAATATTTTGGCAGCTTAGATCATGTGATAGCAAAACAAGAGACTTCATTAATTCAGATATTTCACATTCAGCAACAGCAGAAAGGAGGGATTATGACTGCCCAATTTGAGCCAACTGGAAAAAACTAAATCTAGATCAAGGTCAGGTACATCACAAATGAAGGAACAGTATAAAATGTATTTAATTTCCTGAGAGCTGTGATAAAATTAATAGAGAAGCCCTGGGAAGAAGGTCTAATATACCACTCAGCCCTATCAAACCTCACATGTTTACTAGGTGTGTCACAGCTGATTTGAAAGGATGATCCCTAAAGGAAAACCTGTAGAATTTTTTCCATTTTTATTCTTTTAAGAGTTCTTGTCTTTCTGAGTAGGGCCATTCATAGAGTCAAATGATATTCAGTTGTGCAATATTCCTCAGTGAAAACATTTGTGCTCTTTGTCGGTCACCAGGGACAAAAACACCCTTTCATTCCTTCAGCCAGGGCACAGTTCTGTGATAAGCTGTGCTTTCCCTCCTATGGGATTGCAGACCCTCACACTGCAGTGGGCTTTGCTGTATTTGCCCATTTGCCCTTCACAGTACGGACTTGGTCATGGTAGAAAAGGCCCCTCCTCACAATCTAAACAAAGCCCTGGAGGAGTCCTGCATCACTGATGCTGGGGAGCATTTCCTTAAGCTTAATTTATTTTGCAGAGGCCAAAAAGGAAGGACCAGCACTAACTAGGGGAGAAAAAGAGGCAGTGGGAATAGCACTGCTTTACACTGCCATTTCCTCAGTGGTCATTCTAAACACAGCTTTTTATCCAAAGCATGAAAACTTGCCGTCTTCCTCTCCTTTTTTCCTTCTCACTTTAATCCATCTTTTCAATAATTTTACTTGCATGCAGGTGGGAACGTGTGAGCGTGTGTATAACATACATTTTTATACAGGGTTGTGTGTAGATTGTGATTGGAATGGAAAGCGTGTTGCTGCTGGATTTTACAGATTAAGGACTCTGTTCTAAATGGTAAATGTCATATGCATTCACTCCTGCTCAAAAATCACACCCATCATTTTCTTATTAGATCAGATCTAGGCAACAGTGGGAAGGAATTTTAAATTGTCCCAAGCCTATTTTTAAGTCCTGGTATCACAAAGGTTAGATGTGTCTCTGAAAGATTCTCTCTGTGTTCTGCCCACTTTTTTGTTCACTTCACTCACGTAACAAAAATCCTCTGACCCCATCCAAAGACCAGACTACAACAGCTGGCTCTTCAGCTCAGGTAACAGCAGTCAAGAGCCCAAGCATTTGTGACTGAAAGTAACCACTGATGAAAGGGGAGGGTGGCAAGATACCTGCAGGCCACTGAACATTTCCCAGCAATTCAGCCGTGGCCAACTGTGAGTGCTAATTAGAGACATTGCGTCACTGACCTGCTATTAAAAGAGAAGGGAAATGGGTCTGTTTAACGTTGTTGCCTTTAATTCTGCTTATAAAGGAGTGACTGCTTCTCCTGGCGTTTGCCAAGCTCTGATGCTTTACCCAGAGCACAGCTCCAGCAGCAACTGCGAGGGTACTGCAGTGCTGGAGAGCAATAAGGGCTCAGCAGTGCATTGAAAATTCAGCTGGACTCTGAGAAAGAAATCTTTATTGCTGTGCAATTTAGTCATGCAGAGTCTCTCTCACGTGCACATCCATATCAAAGTCAGATTAAATTTATGTGTCAACAGGAAAGAGATGCAAGGTGCTTTCAGAGCACCAAGTTTAGCGTCACTCCTTGGTAACCAGCACGGTGAGTGCTGCACGGTCAGAAACTGTGAATCTGTTTTCTCCCAGAGATCTTGCTGATATCCAGGTGGAGCACGCAGTGGTTCAGGGTCATAACCTCCTCTGCAAGTCTGCATGTTATTCTCAGGGGTTGGTGATCCATTCATTTACCTTAAAAACATGTGAGTGATGGCTCTGGTGTGTTCATACAGCTGTAGGGTCTGATGCTTTTACAGCTGACAGGTGCCATGAAATTTAACATAAAGATAGTACTAATAATAGAAAATTATTACTTTCTGTAACACTCAGCCTAAGCAGGTCTTTGTGCTAGATTAAACCCCATCTCTCCTCTGTATACCTGTTTCTTACATGTTTGTTCCTGGTGTGCTGCTCTCCTAATGATCAGTTCTTGGTTGCAATTGTCTCCCACACTTGTTCTAAGCCAACATTTTACTTCATTTATTTGGGATTTTATTGTTCAGCGTGGAAAGATGTGATTAGATAACAGAAACATGAAGTGCTTATTGTAGTCCTGTACCAGCAGCGTGTTTTGGCTTGACACTGAGGTTCCAGTTGGACATAAAACTGCAAGTCAGAGGGAGAAAGGCACAGGTCTGAGTGTTCACAGGGGACCACAGCACAGGGGCCACTGAAGTGTTCCTTCAGAAAAGGCAATGTGCTGCCCAGGAGCTGTGTCCAGCTGGGGAGGCAGCTGGAGTGGACCATCAATTAGCAGTGCCAGCAGTGGTGTGCAACTGGGCACGTAGAAGCCCCTCTGGTGATGGCGAACCTCAGACTGGAAAACTGGACTGCAATGCGGGCTAAAATTACTTTCTCAGGATAGAGTTCCTCTCCCTGCAGGGGAGGAATTACCACATCACCTTAGTCATCCCTTAGGAGAAATTACACAAGTGTTGAGTCCTCAGTGGTTTTGTAATAAACAACCCAACAAGCTCATCTTCATTTGGTGCATCCCCAGGTGGATCCCCAGTCACACGGGTGAAGAATTTGCTCTTTGTTACACAGAACAACCTGCATCTCTTAATAATGTCAAAGTAATGGTGATTTTATGCAGAAAGGACCAGCTGAATGTTGTGTGTTGCCTCTTTGGGAAGCAAGTTTTCATCTGTGCCAGATGGTAAATGAACCCAGTGATTTTCTAGGGCTTTATAGGAGGGTTTTACGTTGCACGGGGAGAAGAGGAAGGTTGCATCACCCAGCCAGGTTGACACGGTGTTTTGGCAACATGGCAAACAAAAGCAACTCCATAGAGACATTTAGCAAACTTCTTCAAGATGGGTTAGAAATACGGAGCTGGAAATGACAAACTAGGGACTAATCATGTGAAAGGTGTAAAGGGAAAGACACACTCACGAAACACCAGTGCTGAAAAAGCCCTGCTGACACTGTTTAAGTACAGGTGAACCCACTAGAGTTTAAAATTAATAATCCAAGTAATAAATGTAGCCAAAACATGGAAGTGAACCAAGAGGAAGCATGAGTGCAGTAGCCAGCTGCTGTAACCAGAGGCTGACAGCACTGCTGCACTCTGCAGGCCCAGGGACCATCAGTTCACAGTTATCTGCTGGCTACAGTGGGATGTTTTGCCAGATCAGAGCCTCACAGAACAGGTGGGATTTATCTCTACAAAGGCCTCTCTGCCTCTCTGTGAGGTTCTATGTTCCCAATTTAAATCAAGAGAGGAAGAGATGTTTATAAAGCACTGTTCATCTGACTTTTCTGAGAGTTTTTGAGAAAAAAAGCTCTGCTTAGGCACCCTGTTGCATGCATGTATGTACAGAAGCATGTGGGCACACACAAACACACACACTCTTCTGTCTTTTTCTGTTGCCTGAAAACCAGGTCTGGGTGATCAACTGAGATATCAACAGCTGTAGGTCAGGCACCGAGGGCTGAACAGAGGAACCCCAAATGAATACTACATTTCTTGGAGCTCTGACAGCAGGGAGGGAACATCTTTTCCCTGCCTGGCACTGCTCAGTGCTTTGCTTGCATCCAAGTAAGCTCCCAGCCTTCTATTTAGAGTTAGTAGGAAGGATTATTCTAGTTTCTTCTAGGCAAGGAATATGGGAATTCTGAGACAGGATCATCTTCCTCTCTGTTTCTATGGATGTTGCACACATCTTTCTTCTATTGCCCTGGTCCTTTGGAGCAGTATCAGTGTTAATGAGCAGTGCTGGGCCCCGGGTGAGCATGTGAAGGTCAGGGCTGATGAGCCCTGGCTGGAGCTGGACATAGCCTGAAAAAGAAATGGGAGCACAGAGGAGCCTTTTGGGATGAAACCTTAGCTCAGCAGGTCATCAGGACACCAGCACTGGCAGCATATTCTCTACTGGCCTCTCTGTGACTCCAGTCCAGAGCTTGGCATCGATTTTTAAAGAATTTGAAAGCCCTGAAAGGTTCTCTGCACCTTGCTGCTAATGAGATTTCAATGTAAAATAAAAGGAACACTGTCTAACCCAGATTAAACTCACCCTTGAATTATTTTTAGCTTACCTAAACTCTTTCAACCCCTTTGGAAAAACTCATCAAAATTCATCTCCACTAAAAGGATGTAACTTCAAAGAAGTCATATGCATTAAATGTCAACATGCTTTACGCATTATAAATTACAGTATCATTAAATCTAACATGAGTTAAATGAGAAAGATTTAATTTCACTATCTTTAAAATGAAGGCTTTTTAGCTAGGGAATAAAATCTTTTAAAAAGGTGTTTGTTTTTTTTTTAAGTAAAAGTTGGTACAGAAGCTTTATTTTACATTTTATCATATTTGTATGTAAAAATAAAAGCAAAAATGTAACAATCCATTGTTCTGAGGAAGATGTGGAAATAGTAGTTTATTTCTGCTCATTTTACAACCCTCTTTTTGGATACACTTCTAATTTAAACTGTGGAAACAGAAAACGTTCCTTTAAAACTGGTTGTCATGGTTATAAAATCCCGAAAGAAATTATGTGCGTCTGCATCTGCTGAGGGAAACATTTATGGCAAGATTTAGCAGGGGGGAGGGAGGGGGGAAGCAACCACCCACCACAACCCATTTTCAGACTTGCTTATTACATTACTTGAATTAATTTATCACCCTCCCCAAAAAGCCACAGGAAGGATTCTCACACGTTTTTCACTGCATGCAGTTCATTAGCAAATATCATATGGCGAGGGGTTAGTTCTGTCGAGTTCTAACAGGTTGGGGGGTTTTTTGTTTGTTTGTTTTCTTTAGTTGTCTTTGTTTCAAACAAGCTTATCTAGAAATATAGAGTGTGCTAGACTACCAGCATACAGTTACTGTCACAATTGATATCTTGGATTCCTTCCATTATTTTTTCTTTCCCCGATAGAGTTAGAAAGTCATCTGACCAGAATAAAAAGCCTTACTGGATACAGCAGAATTGGCCAAAACAAAAGTCTCCATTTCTTGATGGAACTCAAAAGGATAAAGCAAAGGACAAGAGGAAAAGAGAGATTTTAAAAAAAAAATAATAAAGGGAAAGAAAAAAGGAAATAAAGGAAATGGAAAAGAAAAAGGGAAGGGAAAGAAACATTGCCCTACTAAAGGAAAACTGAGTCTTTTGTGAAGGTCTTACACCATCATTGGCTCCTAAAATGTAGTTTCCCAGCTGTTTCAATCTGTAAGTTTATTAGAAATAAGTCTGTGTTGGGCCAGGCCTTGTCTCCTACAGGGATGCAAAAGTCTGCACAAGTCCTAGAAACTATTGTTTAGCACATTTCATTTTTCACTAAGAAAAGTTGACTGCATAGACAATTAAAAAATTATGCTGTGAAAGACTGATTTTTTTAATCTTTAGGGTGGGTGATCTGTGGACTGGAAGAAATCTCTGCAGCTCCTGGCATTGTTGCACAAAGTAAATAGCAGATAAGGATGATGAGGGCATTTTAGATAAATAATACATTTTTTGTTATCAGATTGGGAGCAACAAATGGGTTTCAAAGGGTCTCCTTATGTGCATTGATCCAGGGCTTTTCCTATTTAAAAACTGCTGCTGGAGAAGGAAGTTTGGTGTCCCAAGCATGAAGCAAGACCCTTGTGAGAAAGTTTTGAAAATAACAACTGGCTGAGCTACCTCTGAAAGTCTGTGGCTGTTTTCAGACCCTTTGACTTTCTGCCACCTGTGAAACTAGGAATGCCATTTTTCACAGCTCCGTTTCTGTGGAGAATTATTTCTAATGAATGTTTTCTACACTCCCAATAGAATTGCATCTGAATGGAAGAATACAAGAAACTGGAGAAGACGGGTAACACTGGGAACAGAATTACACTTCTCCAATCCTCTTGCCTTCTTTCCTTCCATCCAAACAAGCACAAAATTTTGCCAAAGTTTTTGAATCCTTGTATGTGACTTCTGATTGTTCTTGTGCTTCATGACTGCAGATTTGACTTTTCACTTGTTGCCTGTTGAGTGAGAGACATGCTTTCCCATGTCTGCACTACTCAGGCCTGTATCAGGCTCTGGTCATTCCTAATGGCTGGAATAAAAATGAGAACCATGGGCAGGCAGCAGGTCCATCCAGCTCCCTGCAGCTGTTCCCACTGGTACTTCCTGCCTCCAGGGGACTGCCAAGTTGTGGCAGAGTGGAGCTGAGGTCTTTGAATGTTACAACAGACATATATGTATGAAAAACAGCTAAATATGCCGAAATTCTCCTCCCATGTTGAATAGAGGCTGCTCTGCAGTCTTAGATCTCACATAGCAATGTGCTTTTCTTTGAGTAATGATTCTATCACAGATTTATAATCCTATAAGTAGGTGGCAAGACTGACTAATCCATCATGTCTGTCTGTCCATCTATTTCTCATCTCATTTCTTTTTTTCCCATTCTTTATTTACTAGAAGGAAATAAATGGATTCAGTCTATCTCCTTACCCCATCTTTTCTTATTTCCCTGCTAATTATTAGTAGACAGACCTGGCACCCTGTCAGTGCCTCATGCTATTGGGGCAGTGGTCTCACCTGCTCTCAGCTGAGATGGATCACACCACTCTGTTCTCTCCAGGGGTTGATGAGAGTCTGCTTCACTGCAATCACATTAATTTGGAAGCATGTTACTTTCCTGGAGAAAATGTCACAGAATTACAGAGGAGAGAGATGGAAGAGGTTTATTAAATTGGTCGGTCCATCTTCCTACCAATCAATGGCAGTTCCTGGCAGGGCACACTTCAGCTCTGCTCCAGCAATGTTTTCAGAGTGCCTGGTGATGTGCTGCCAGCCCCTGTCCTTGAGGGCTCTTCACAGTCGGCACCATCCCATGTCAGGAGCACTTAGCTGGCCTCACGTCCTGTACCTGTGCCCTGCCTGCTGGCTGAGAGCTGTTCCTCCTCATTTATCCCTATTTCTGAGCAGCACAAGCATGCTCTGAAGACCTTCCCCCTGTTTGTCAAGGAGGTGTTGAGTAGCACTAATCCTGGCAGCAGCACTTGTGAAGGAATCCTCTCTTGGACAGCACAATTTGCTGTTCATTGGGAAAGTCACCTCGATGCCTCAGGGGCACTTCCCAGCTGATGAAGCTTTATCCTTCTTCATGCCAATAGGACAAGATACAGAGATGCAGATTCAGACCCTTTGCTATAATATTTAATTTGCCCTAGACTTTTTACCTTCTAACCCACTCAGTGAGAGCGTATTTTAAAAGAACACTGAAAAGTTGCGCTGGGCTAATGAGAAACAAACCTTTCATATGGTCTGTGTAAACTGGGAATGGCTTGCAAGCCAAACCTCTACTTTCAATCAGGATGTGTGTTTCTATCTAACAAAGGGCAGGAGAGCATCTCCAAAAAGCCGTGGCAGTGACTGCTGAGTAGCTGCTGGTGCTGGCAGTCAAAAAACACTGAACAGTGCTGCCACTAAAGTGTTTGCAGAGACATGTTTGCTGCGTGTGATTCCCTCTTCAAATATGGGCCCCATGCTGCCCAAATGCCTCAAACATCCCACTTTTAGCCTTGTAGGACCAGCCTGCTCATGCCTGAAGGTAACGATTTATAAACTTTCTTAGGTGCAACCAACTGAGCAAGAAACTACACTCAGACAGACCTGGCTAGATGGAAATTACTGACCAGGAGAAGGAGGTGCTCAAAGTGGCCTCAAAAATGGCTGAAACCAGTGGTATATATCTCATTTTCTGAGTTGTGCACTACAAAAGATCAGTGCCTGGCTCAGTTAGTGCCCTAATTTGAGCAGCTGTTTTATTTCTATGCAGCCAAGTTAACCATCAGAGAATTTACAGCATTAAAGAACTTGCTCACTCCATCTTCATTACTTCCCTTAATCAGATGTGTAAGATGGTCATTGTAGCCTCATTCCCCACCAAATAACATAGAATCACAGAATAGTTTGGGTTGGAAAGGACCTTAAAGATCATCTAGTTCCACGCCCCTGCTATGGGCAGGGACATCTTCCACTAGACCAGGTTGCTCCAAGCCCCATCCAGCCTGGCCAGCTTAACATCACTGCGGACAATTAAGAAAAAGCTTTTGTAAGAGAGATGGCTGTAAAGGGTGCACTGATGTGAGAAAGGAGACTGAACCAAGTCTCTGTCTCTGCTCTGTGCTCCTGCCCCGTTATTGTGAATAGCTGGATCCTGAATCAGTAGTAGCATCAGCCCTGGAGAATAAATCTTCAGCCCAGCGCATTGGATGATGTTCTCATAAAGGGAATGAGATGTGCATATATTAACTAGTTTCCCTGGCTTCCAGGGTTTGTTTAGGTAGAGGTAATATGCACAGGTAAAGCAATCTGCAAAGCAAAATATCTCTCCCAGTGCCTCAGCAATCTCAGAGACCGATCCTGCATCTTGCTCAGCATTCTTACCACTTGCAGGGTAAAATCCAAACCCTATGTGGAGGGGATGGAAGGAGGTTGAGGTCTGGTGAGGACCAGTCCCATGGATAATGACAGAAGTTGCAAGCTTGCTCAGGCACAGCTGCACTACAACAGAAACCAATGCTGTCAGAACAAATTAGATCCTACAAATAAATCCACTCCTGCTTCATCCTCCATCCCAACAGCTCCTTTTCTCAGGACTGGGAGGCACAACCTTGACATGGTCCCAAACTCCCACTTGGAAAAAGCTGCTGTGCTGATGCAGCCAGCTTCCAATTTGGCAAAGGCCAATCCCAATTACAAAAGATGAGCAGTAGGAGCAGTCTCTGCCACTGGTTTTTGAGCAATGGAAATTATGGCCTGTTCTACCAGTGCTTGCCATGAAGGCTTTAGGCACTTCTCCCTCCTGTGCTGAGTCCAGGGTCTCCTCACTGCAGCCAAGGGTGCTGAGAGTAGGCACTCAGTGAGTCAAAAAAATAAATGCTCAGCAATGAATGTTTTTCACCACAAATAGAAAATGTTTTCTCCACAGAAAACCTGTCCCTACAGATGGCAAGACTTATCTGTGGACAACTAGATTTGGATGCTTTACCCTCAAACTGAATTAGTGCCAGTCTGTCTCTCATAGCTATAATTACCCCTCCACACCTGGACACCATCCCTGGCTGGGACAAAGCCTGTAGGATTTGGGTCAAAACCACTTAAATCACAGAATCTTGAATCATGAAATATTCTGAGTTGGAAGGGGACTGTTGCAAGGGAATAGAAAAAAATCTTCACCGATTTCCACGTGCTTTGGTTTCTGCACTGAGGGAGCATAAGAGCAACTCTGGTTTCAAGAACATGTCAGCAATGTTGTGTGTATTTATGCCAAAAACAGTCACTTGTACCTTGGCACAGGAAATTCTTTGGGGAATGTCACTTGTGACAAAGCTAATGATATAAGAAGTAAAGGGAGCACATGTCTTAGAAATTATTTAAATTATCAAGTGAAACACTTCTGCCTCTACTCCAGAGTCCCAATCCTCATTTTGCATCTGAAGTGTAATTTTTTCGAAGCAAGGTTACACATTTGCAGCAAATAAAATGGAGCGTTTTATGAACAAAAGGTTATAAGCCAATACTTATTATCCACTTAGATAAAGTATTCCCTCTTCACCTCAATTTGCTTGTGAGAGGGAATTAGATACTACAGAAGTTTTATGGATGAGATACCTGTGACCAGCTCAGCTTGATTTATTTCCTATTGTCTTCAGGCTAGCGAGGACAAAGGCATTGTTCCTATTGTCCTGTAGAGAAACTCTATTCTAACAATAGATTTATGTGTCTCCCCCATCCCCAAGCCACCTAAAAATAAGATTATATTTTGCTCATTAATCTCAACAAATTGTGTTCTGCTTTGGCCAGGAAAACAAAAGCTATCACTTTTTTGGTGAGCCAGAGCTCAAGAGAAGTAACAATGCAAACACTCAAGGTCAATAAAATGCACTTTTTATTCTGTATCAATGAAAATATAGCCACATGTAAATAAAGACGTGTGGAACAAAAAAATCGACATTGATCCTCCCTGAAGAAGTACAGTTCATTGTGCTAAAACCCATAATCCTTTGGGTTAGAAACAGTTGTCTGCCAATGCTTTAAAGTGACCCACATTTTCCTTGTTGTTGAATTTTAGCAAACAGAAAAAGTGCAACAAGAAGCTTGCTACAGATAAAACCAATTTCAACCGACCACACATGGCAACGTCCAAAAGTGACAGGAGAGTCACGATTAACAAAAGCGTTCCCACACATTCCTCCTGGGCAGTCATGCGAGTGGTCAAGGGAGCATCCCCTCTGTACAAACTGATGTGTGATTTTCAGTAGAAAGATGGTCCTTCCTTGATGTGATCAGATATGGTAGCAGAGGTGCGTTCCTTCAATAGCTGTTCAGTTTCAAAAGCTTTAATTTTTTTTTCTCTAGGTTTTTATAAGCTTCCTGCTGTCAAAATACAGTTCTCAATTGCTTTTGTATAAATAATCCTGAAAGGCAGAGGCATTTAAAATCCCCCCAAATCCTCAGTATATTAACAAGAGCAAAAAAGATAGCTGGGCTGTTCAAAAATATTGTCAGGAACATGAATGTCATTTGCATTGGCTAGTGTACAAAGAGCAGCAAGTAGTAACAAAAGAAACATTATCTGAGCAATAACCCTTTCCCCCAACTTCTTACTTGCAAAAAAAGAGTTTTCTCAAAATATTTTTCCTCCTCACAGTCCAGTGTCTGTGAATCACATACATTCAAAAGCTGCAGTTACTCTGTAGATCAGGTTTTCCGACATGAGCTTTTAAAACCAGTTGTTTTGCCCAACTTCTCCATGAGGGTTGCACAAACACGATTATACCACCTGGTGCTTTTTCAGCTAGTGGGACACCTTGAAATTTGAACTCAAAAGTAAGGACCTCAGGGTAAAAAAGGAGGCTTTAAAGCCCATTATGCTTTGAAAGTGCTGCTAACGTTAGTGGAAAGATTCCCACAAACCAGGGATTAGAGTTGACGTGGTCCCTGTTAGGTGCTCAGGGGTGCACAGAGATGCCTCAGCACAAGTGTGGGGCAGGGAGCGCTGGTCTGGAGATACAAGGAAAGAAAAAAAAATGCACATTGGCCACGCAGCTGCATTTCAGCAAAGAAAAAGAAAGAGAAGGCAGTTTATGCCAAGGATGGATGCTCAGCACAGACCTGTGGGTATCCCACAAGGGCAGGCTGGTTTTTTAGGTTCAGCATCTCTGTGCAGGCTTGTGCAGCAGCTCCTGCTCAGTTTAGTTTTCAGTTGTTATTTGCAGTGAGGGGGGAAGCCTAAGAAAAAAAGCTAGAAAAATAGTACCATGTTTTGACTGTAACAAGGTCCTCTGTGACGACAATTCATTTAGAAAAATCTCCCCCTGCCACTAATTGTAAGAATACTGTGAGCATTCTCTTACAAGGATATTTCGACAGACACCACCACAGAGCTGAGGGTGCACAGACACAGGCAAGATCATGCCCACCACTCACCACTCTTTCCTCCCAGTATATATTCCTCATATATTTTTCTTCATTTAGGAGCTTAGGGTGACTAGTTGCTTAAACCTAAGTGGGAACTCATAAGCATATCAAAGGGATGGGGGAGGCAGGGGAGGAATCCTAAAAACCATGCCAAAACTGGCCCTCATAGAGCCAGGACTTCGCTCTTCGAAGCCTGGTCTGGGGTGGGGGCTACACTTCATGAAGTCCTACACAAGCTGCCCCCTCCCTGTGTGATGCTCTGCTCTGCTCCAGGTGTGGACAGAGATGAGGAAACACAACCAGGACTCAAAACCTGAGCACATCTGCCCACACCTGAATCAGCAGTGCTCAGATGGAGGGCTGCACGGCAGGATTCAGTCTCACGGTACCTGGCGCTCAACCCCCTGTCTTTGTCATTGTCTCTTTCTGTGGTAGCAATAATAACTTCATTTTTAACTGTGCTTCTCCCCAGAGAGAGTTTGCACAGCTTATGTACACATCTGACTTGTGCAAGGATATTCTAGACAGTCATGAATTTTGAGAAGTTACTTTGGATGGAAATTACTGGCAGTTCAGACACCAAGAATGTGTCCTTTGGATTCAAATATGTGTTAATTAAAAAGTGCCTTTCCCTGATGGGTTCAGTTGATTTTTATGGCAATTCACCTTGCTGTCCCCATCTTCAAACACATCCTCTACATTTCTGCCTGCAATCAGCATGCAGCATTTAGTAGGGCATGAAATCTTGGACCCATTTGCATTAGGCAAGGGCCTGAAATTAAAATTCTAGTACCCACATTTCTCAGTTTTAAGAAAGCTCAGCCCACGCTGGAACTCACCGTCCTGGTTCCTCTGCGAGAACTGGGTTAGAGTTAGAGAAATTAATGGAAACATTTCCACTGACCTTAATAAGAATATTTACACAAGATGCTCAAAGCCTGAAAATATTTACCTCCGAAATAGAGAATACAATTTAGAAGATCTGCTGAGACCACTTTACTGAACCACTCAGTCACTGGCTGGTATTTAAGCAGGACATTAAAAAATCAACTCTAACTACAATTCTTATTAGCATATTATTTCTTCTGAACACAAATAGCAAACCAGATCATTATCTCATTAAATCTGCTGATGCAATGTCACTTAATCAATCATTTCTACCAGTTGCTAGCCTAGTGATCTAGGCAAGTAAACAAGAAGTCAAGAAAAGAAGGAAGTAAGGAAAAAGAGAAAAGAGATAAACAGACAAAGGAAGGGAAACACTGCCTTTCATTGTGCAAAATATTCTTCTTCATATTACAAAGCTTTCAAAACACATAGAAATTAACCCAAGATATGCAGCTACACCTGCATGTAAAAGCCCAGCCAAGTGCACTACGCACAACAACAGTCAAAAGGTATGTAAGGTTTATGAAGCATATCATGTCCTAATTCATGTGAGAATGGTTTGCAGTACTAATGGGATTTTGTTACATAAACTGTGCTGATAAGGCATTGGAGCTTTAAACAGTTAGCAGGAGTATTTTTATGGCTGGCATGTTTTCCAGACAAAATGTGGTGAACCTTTATCTCCACTGCAGCCCCACAAGCTCTAGGCTTATTGGGGTGTCCCACACCCCTTACAGGGCCACAAATCTGTTTAAGGGCAAATAATCGACAATCAGTGACAAGCAAGGAAGGGAACAAACCCGTCCCAGGAGAAATGCTGCAGTACCAGCTTTAGGAGCATCTCTGAATCACTGTGAAACCAGTGGTAGGGGGAGGCTGACACTGAGGTTAGTTGTGAAATGTGCCCATGCTAATAAAACAGTGCTAACTATTACATCTGAGGAAACGTTTCGCGTGCAATTTCCTGGGAAAGCTGATTAGCCAGCTCTACACTCTATAGAAACAAGCCACAGCTCCCCTTGTCTGAGCACAGGGATTTTACCAGGACAGCTGAAAGGTACATTTACAGACCTGCTTTGCACTTTAACGCTAATGAGCTTTTCCTCCGGTATCAATAAATTCTCCTGCTCACATGTTTAGCATTCCTTTGGCATGCATTGCCAGATAAATCCTTTATTGTCTTTCTGGTAGCTTGCCCAATTCCCACCAGGCAGATTTTTAAAACCCAAATCCTGCCTTATTGCTAGCTACTGCCTCTCCCACTCGATAAATTGAATTTACCACTTTATAGAATTAGGCAGTTGGTGGCCCTCGGCCCTTCCTTTAAGTAAAAAAGAGATGTGGCTGTGAATCTACAGAGCACCAACAGGCAGTAAGAGGAGTTGGAAGGTGCAACTGCATCCTTCCAGCCATGATTCTTTTCTAAAAGCCCCACTGCGGGAGAAGCTGCAGAATAAAATCCCTTCTGTGATTGATTTCAGGAGAAGGATGCTCACACTGACCTACTGATGACCCCAAAGTGATGAGCTCTGAACACTCACCAAGTGCAATGGGGTTGTTGGTATTCAAAAGCTGAGCTTAAACTACTAGTTTAGGTGACATTTCAGCTATGTAATTTTAAAGTACAACCTGACTGAGCTTGTTTGTAATGCCAGGGATCCTAATTATATTTAAAATCATAAAAAAAAGAAGCTGTTGCCAAACAGCATTTGATGATTTGAGTGAAGAAGGCAGTAATTAATCCTGCAGGGACAACAGAGGACTAATTAGAAGCAGAGCAGAAATTTTGTTTTCCTTTAGAAAAAAAATGTCTTTTACCATGAGGGCTCAGATAAGACACCCAATTTACAAACTGAACTGTGACCTCCCACTAATAGTCCTGGCAGCAGCCTTGGATGCAAGTGGATTCCCAAGTGATCAGTCAGAAAATGTTGCTTTTTTTGTTTTTTTTCCCAGGAAAATGATGTGTTGACAGAGAAAAGAGGTGCAACATCTCAGGAAATTCTTCTTAAACCAAGTCCAGGACAGGAAAGTGCCTGCATGTCCTGGCACAGCACACATGGAGATGCTGAGTAGAGCCCTAGGGTCTGCCCAAGGAAATTAAGAGAACTTTTACTCTCACTGCACGGCACCAGTTCAAATTGCTGCTGGTGGTGAAGTTCACCAAAGGTGTAACTGGAGGAGGAAACCAGAGGAAATGGTCACACACATGGCAGACACTGGACTGAGTGTGAAGCTGGTGTCTCACTTGAGTTCCCTTTCTCAAACTGGCTCATTAAAATCCAAAAAACACTCCAATCCCTGCTACCCTATGGAACACTGTGCTGTTCGAGACTGTACAAAAGGGCCAGAAATAAAATAAAGTAAAAAGGAATGTTTGTTTAATAAAAGAATGCCCTGAGAATGGCAGAAAGCTTGTCCTGTTATTCCTGTTTAATTTGGAGACTTGCTGCTAAGATTGGAAAGGATTTTGTGACGAACCCTGTGAGCCATCATAGATATTGAGGAGGTTGCTGAGCCTGGAAAAATAGCTTGTCAGTTAAATCTAATAGTGCCAGGTGTAAACCTTTTCATTTGCCTAGACAAGCAGGGAATAAGCCTGGGAATGGGGCTTGGGGCAGACTCTAGTGATGTGCACGGGCTCCATGGATGCGCCTGGATCCTTTGGAAAAGCCCAGGCCTTTTCAGCAATGGTGTCCACACAGACAGTGAGAGGAGCAGGCTGAATCCAGAGGGATGAGAATCACCTCCAGATCCAGCCACTAATGAGAAACCTACTCGCCACTGCTCTTCCCACATTTCCTACAGACTTGGATGTTTGCCAGGGCAACACCGAAAATCAGCTCAAATGCTATTGATTTTTTGATGGCATTTTCAGACACGGTAATCAGCTTTCACTGGACTGGGAATGAGGCTGGAAGAGGGTGTGGGTGTTGTTGATGCATCCGTAATAGCCCACTGCTTCCAGAAACTGCATAGTCACCGAGACATTATTCTCAGTGTTTGGCATCAAGTGTGGATTTTAGCTGATGCCCAGCGAAAGGCTTGATTTATTTATATGCCATAGTTTTAGAATATGCCAAATTTCTCTGGTGTCTGCTTGATGAGTATTGGCTGTTAGAAACAGTCATTATCTTGAAAATTGGCACCACATTCCTCAGTATGATATTTAAACTAAAAACCAGAAAATAATGGAATGTAACTAAGAACCTTCCAATTTTACCTCCTGTTTGTGCTATTAAAATCTACAGAATCACTGAATGGTAAAACATCAGAGCCAGGGCTCTGCTGTGTCCTGGGCCACCACCACTCTCTGTCTGCCTTGGAAGCTGCTCTTCACTACAACTCTTCCCTTCACTGGACATTTCCAAGCCTTGTCATCTTTCCACTGCATGACACAGCTCAGCACTACAACTCCTATCACCCTAAATACCCCAGAGCAGCCAAAGATCCCAAATAGGTGACAGTCTTTCACTGTCCAAAAATTGACTGGTGATGCCCATCTGTGCCTTGGTATTGCACATCATGATGAAGAGCACCTCAACTGCTATATACCTGTGACAATGAGGGTCCCTGGACTATCCTGTCATGGTATTGGGGTAAAAACTTAAAAATCTGATCACCACAAGCCAAGAATTCAGCATCCTTAGTCTTTACGAATCTCTAATTAACAATTTAGGAGGTGAACACTTTGTCTCTGGCTGCAGAGACATTTCAGTGTTCCCTGTACTGTCAGTCACATCTATGTGAAAGTGCTTCAGTGCTGGAAAGATGGTAAGCAGGCTCTTTTAGAGGCACCTTTTTATACAAACAAGATCAGGCTGGGAGATTGAATCATGGGTTGGATTCACTCCATTTACCCTCTAGCAGTCTACAAATCAAGTGTCTAATCTGAAGTCATTACTCTACAGGAAATGATGAGAGACTGGCACCTCCAGAGAAGGATTTATCCCACCTGTCTGAAACACCTGTCTTAAATGAACCAGATCTGATTCCCCATTCCAAATGGGCAGGTATATATCCATATGGTGTGTCTACACATCCTCTGCAGGCAGGCAGAAATATGCTCTGCCATTGCTCAGTCTGAACTGAATCTGCTCTGAAGCAGACAAAATACACTCATGTCACTGGAAGGGGGAGGGTTGAGGCCAACCTAATACAAAATCCTTTTTATAGGGCTTTTAATTAAGGCTAATTGATGTATTCATGGCGGACAGCCAGATACAGAGTTGGTGCACACCCATAGTCTCAGACTGTGGGCCAAGCAAGCTTACAACTCCAAGCAGAAAATAGTGAAGAAATGCATTTATCTGCTTTATAGAAAACAGATAAAAATCTTTGTGAGAATATTGCCCCAGATTCCTGTTTCCACCTGGCATGCATCAGGAAGCTGATTAACATAGCATAATATAATAAATAAATACAATTTATTCATCATGGCCTGGTCAAGCCCTTTCTGAATGCTTCTACCATTGGAGTATTCAAAATCAATACATGCCTTCTTGTCCCACTGTGCACTACAAGGTCAATTTTGTGTCTGACTAAACACACTCTCAGTAAGGATGACTTTAGTTTGTTTGTCATTTGCTAGATATCACAGAGCTGATCTTTGCACAATATTCTTTATGTCAGTAAGAACATTCACCACTTTTCTGCCAGAAATAATGTGGACTTCTTGTCTATTTTAGTTCCATTCAGAACCTTGCTTTAAGAATGTATTTCATTTGGAAATGCACTGTAACATATTAAACCAAATAAAACACGCAGATATTGTGTTATCCATTTGTACCAGAAAAAATAAAGGGAAAGTTATAAAAAATACTCCCAGATGTGGAAATCTAGATGGATCAAACTTCTCCTCCCTGTTGTCTCCATGGGAAAGCACCACACAGACATATGTGAAGGGCTGGGGCCATCCAGGAAAAGTGACCGCGTCAACTTTTCTATTTCCTTCCTTAAATTCCCTGGAGGGTATCAGAGCAGATGAGAAGTGACAAGAAAAATGCAAACTACTGCTGTTCAGTGCTCACAGCTCTCACTGCAGCTCAGGACAGGAGAGCCACACTGCCCGGGCTGCCATGGAGAGATGGATTTCTCCAAAGGAATCCCACTTCTCAAACTCTCTCTAACAAGTTTGTTAGAGCATTATAGACACTACAGACATGAAAGTATGTGTTAACACAGGAGCTTCTGGTATAAAAGGAAAAAAAAAATGGAACTGAAAAAGAGCTTTTAGATATAGCCTATTAAAAGCAACATTAACAAAACACATTCAAAGCCTCTTTTGTAGGAAAATTGTATTTGAACACTTCTTTTAACAAACAGGTATCACTTTGACACTACCTCACTTTGGAAAAAAGCATTTATTTTAAGAAACAATCTGTCCAATTCTGACATCCCAAAAGAAAGGCTTGAGTTTTCTAAATGCTCAAAATCCAAGTAAAAAAGTGTCAATTCCTTATAATATATCCCTCTATGTCCTCATTCCCAAATTTCACATTAAACATTTGGCTTTTTTGTTTTCCCATCCAGTTAAGGACATCTTTTCCCACAAAAGGCCTCGAAGCTATTTCATGAGCACAACATCTGTTTTCTGACCCATGCAAACGATGACGTCTGTAGAACTGTCTCTGTTACTTCCAGAACGACTGCTCTCAGCTTGCAAAAGGACAATGTTATTTCTGCAGCTTCCAGTTCTCTAAAATTGTCCTGGGATCCAAAATACATATTAAGGTCCAATATGATTATCAGATTCAACCTTCAGTTCACACCTGTACAACAGGGTTACTTTCCATGTGGGGGTAAATGAAGACTAAACTTGAGTCTAGCAATAAACCCAAACTTTGGTGCCAGCAGCATTCAGTCCCTATAGTTGTTCTACTTCTGCAGAACAGGGAAAAGAAAAATGGGCAAAGCTTAAGTTTGTCACTTCCAGAGTCAGCTCTGCTCTAACCCCTGTCCCCTGGCAAAGACAGAAAAATGGGAAAAAAAGGATTTACAAATACAGATTCAGAAGAACTGAATCTTCACGACAACAATATTTTTTTTTTTTAGTTATTATCCTGAAGTGTTGTTCTATCTTGTATATGCAACATTACACACCAAAAAAAGCTATTAAAAGTACTATAGTTCATTTGCTTTGGAAAGTGTTTACTTTTCTGTACACATTTTATTTCTATTCCAAAGTCCAGAAAGATAAAATCCACTCGTGTGCAGGTAAAATGCTTTGAACACACAAAGCACAAGGTAAGTGCTAAGGATGCTGTTTCCAGCATCTGGCAGGAACATCTGTACAGGAATACAGCTCCTAAAGGAAAGGAGAGCATGCAGCCAAGAGCTCCCCCCACGCGGCCTGTAGCTGCTTGAGCACTGGCTTGGGTGGAAGCGACACCTTGGTGTCCTTATTGCACTTAATGACTACAGGTGGTTGCTTTCAGTCAAGCCTGAGCTACAAGAGTATGACTCATGCTTCTCTAAGAGAAAAGGAATGTCCCTGTTGGCAGCACACTCATCGCATCATGCACAACCGCGAGGGGCCGGGAAAGGCGAACCGGGAACGACTCCACGAAACAACATGTGATGCTCCCGTCATGAATTCAGGAGGCCAAGTCCTTCAGAATTGTACAAGCCAAATTTTCAGAGCAAATCCACAAACTGGGTCCCCGGTTGCCCACCCTTCCATCACACAGAGCCTGGGACAGCCCACCCACAGGCTGCATTGATTGTGTCTGCAGGACACCCATCGTGCTACTGCCTCCTACAAGATACAAGCTGGTTCCACTGAACTTGCCACGGATAATATTGGAATATCAGAGTCAAAGTAGCATTAGGAATAGACCTAGAAACACCATATTTGTTTCATGAACTTGGTATTCTACACTATTTAGCCACTGCACATTTTAACCACTCAAGTTGCACTTGAACTGTAATAGACATTCTGGGCCCGCCCAAATAATTTTCAAGGTCAGATTAATCCTGTTAACATATTCTCTCACTGTAAAGTGGCACAAAATTACACCTGACTTGCAAGATAATCCTAAACAGAGATCCCTGTGCATGCCATGCAGTTCTACCTAGAATTAATATCAGTTACAGAGAAAGAAAAGAAGTCTTGTCACAAAGGCAGAGGAATGCCATTAAGGCTAAAGCTTTCTAAAAAAGTCACCCTCCATTATCCTGCTGGCTCTTTTGCAGCATCTCTTCATGGCAGATTCATGCATTCAAGGAACTTTACCAAAACCTGGCCCCCAGACAGCCTGTGTGCCTCAGCTATTCACTAGGCAGCTCTGGGCAGTCACCCTGTGTCTGTCCTGACCAGCAAACCAAGTCAGGCAAGAACATTCAACACTTCAAAGCTTGGCACTTAAACTGTACCCACAAGATCTGTGCAGACTCCAGCAGCCTGCAGCAATCACGTAACTCCCTAAGCCTATAACCCCCCCCATTCTTTCAGAGTCCCAGGGTGGGATTTATTGTAGGACATGGAAGGTCCTGCTGTTCTGCAGGTGCGGGTTGTTCTTGCAGTCCAAAGCACGGCTGCAGAGTTGTGGAATTGCACTTGTGTCAGAACAGCAGCTGCAAAATACCACTGAAAATTTTGACAGCAGCCACCGCAGCTGTGGAAAACTATAATGAGCAGGTGGTCTGACCACCGGGCTTTGGGAAGAGCTATCCCTTTCTGTGGCTTTTTTTATACTTCCCTCTTGTTTTCTTTCTTTTTTTTTTAAACTGTTTTTTTTTTTGGGGGTGTCTATAATTTCCTAAAGATAGGGGCAGAAACAGGACAGAAAAGAACAGCAAATAAGAAAGACTATCATCACCCAAAAAGCCTCCATAAGTTGACACAGTAGAAGCAATGACTTCTTTGGCTTTCTTATGAGCTTTTTGAGGTTTAGGGGTTTCGGTCTCATAGCTGAAGATACGTTCACCCTAAGATGCAGGTTCCTAACTGCCACTATTACAAATGATTTGTTTGGGTTTTGGGGTTTCTGTTAGTTTTTCAGGAAGCGATTTACTTTAGTTTAGTTTTCTAATGTTAAGTAATGATCTAATATTAGTTTGTGGTAAGGATGCCCACTAATTATAAACATATATTTGATATACCTGATTCATAGTGATGCCTTGTGGTACATATGTGTTTTACTCAAGGCACTTTTGAAAACACGGGATCTTGAGGCAAGAGGTCATTTAAATTGGAGGCAGGGGGAATCCTTCTCTGAAGAAGCCATTGTGCTCTGCTGGGCTGACCTCAAGCCGTACCAGGCAACAACTCTGAAGCTGCAATGGCAGTTTCTGCTACTGGATTCAAACCAGTGCAATTGGAGAGGCAAAAAACCCCACCACTCTCAGGCGCAGACCCAAGCGGAGCCCAAAATCTCAGCTCAAAACTGGAGATCAAACAGGATCCAGTGCAAAGCCTGCCCTGCTGCAGCCCTGCTAAGCCAGCAACACCGCATGGAGAGTAATGCTCCAGCCTAGGAGGTGGAAATGGCATCTGAACGTGATCCAAGACTGGAAGATGGGAGTCAGATCAGAGGTGGGTCAGAGCCTCTGACACAGACCTAAGGGAATCAGTAACTATGGTGACGGGCTGGGTGGGCACTGCAAGCCTGCTCTGGAAGTGTCCCCCCTCCTGCACTGAAACCTTCCATGAGTCCAAGGTAAGAGCAGCAGGCAGCACCCTAGGGAGGACTCCGTCTCCCCTACACACCCACCACTCTCCCACCCACACATCATCATCCAGGTGCTTTAGACCAAAGGGAATTTCACCCTGAATGGTTGTTTTCTCTCTTTCTAAATGCAGTTGCAGACTGACAAATGACCTCAGGAAAGAGAGTGGAAGGGGATTAACTTCAGCCTTTTAACTTCGGGCTTTCAAACCTGCTCACAAGAAGCTGAACTACGATTGTTCTCTCCCCTGCTCAGACATCATGCAAAGTCTTTCTGCCAAGGGCAATGGGGGGGACAGTGGGAGAGCAATCTCAACCCTACAAAAATGGGACATGCTAATGAAGATACTGACAGAACCGGACACCATCACTGAGTGCTGCAAAGTGAATTTACATAATGTTACTCTAACAGTTCAGTAAAAATGGCATCAGTAAAAGGAGGCTTTCACGAAAGAAGTTACCCCCAAACACTCAGTGCAACTGAGTTTCTGTTCGTTTCATTTTGTTACATAAATCGCTATTATTATTATTATTATTTCTTACTTACGATGTTAACAGAGCAGGAGGATACTTGAAATAAAAGGCTGTGCATGCACAATACCCACACAAATAAATTCCAGTGATCCACCCCAGCACCAGGCACGGTGCCCTTCCCTGCCCACTGAGCTGAGCCCTCCCTGTAGGAGGAGTAGGGGAATTCATCACCAAATATACAGTATATTGTCATGGAATGATACCAGGAAACAATACTAACAGGAGTCTGAACGTGTCCTTCACGTCATATTAATCTACTGTTTAACTCGGCAGAAAAGACAGTGAGGAAATAAAAGCTCAATTCACCCAGCCTGAGATCAAAACTGTCATGGCAATATTGGCAGGTTAGACCCTGATTCTTTAAATAGTACATTGCCTTTGTTAAACAAAAGTCATTCTTTTATTACATAATAGAGATTATAAATAAATGTAAAGTGTGCATGCAGTCAACTGCATATTATACAAGCAATATCTATGTTAATAATTGCTTTCTTTGGCAGGCCAGAATCCAGCTGGACATGCAATATTTACATATCAAAATCCTTGGTGTGTTCAAGTCATATTGGATGCAAGTGAAAATATA
Source organism: Neopelma chrysocephalum (assembly GCF_003984885.1). Taxonomy (NCBI): domain Eukaryota; kingdom Metazoa; phylum Chordata; class Aves; order Passeriformes; family Pipridae; genus Neopelma; species Neopelma chrysocephalum. The sequence continues at coordinate 51,306,659 of NW_020897693.1, read as the reverse complement.
TATGTATATATATTTACCGTATACACACACACATATATATATATGTATAAAGGTATATATACAGCTCTGCATATATACTGTATACATATATACACATAGGTATATGCTAAAAGTGGATTTCGTCTTTTTCTGATTCAGGTGATGCAGGCCTTGAAACACTAAAAATATCCTGACAGGATATCTGGGGGGGTAGTTGGGGTGATAAATGAGACTTGGGGGAAGAGATCTGGGATACGTTCTTTTCAGACAATAATTTTAAAATTTCTGCCACCTGCTTCTCAAGGGCAGCCATCCTACTGCTTAGCAGCTGGATGTCTTCTTTGAGTTCGTGCTTGACTTCCTGCAGCGTGGTTTGTAAGGCCTGCTCAGGAATGGGGTAGAAAGGACACCTGGCATCCGCCTGAATGGGGCTGTGCTCCAGGGGGCTGCGAGTCTCACCAGCTTTATCCAAGCGAAGGTCACTTTTTGTTATTCCACTGTCACAAGAGTCTGTTTTCCTCAGTGGGTTTTTATTTACACCGTTCTCCGAGTCATTGGACTTGGGGTCGTCGGACAGCAACCCCATGGACTCGGCCTTTGTGACGTTGTTCCAGTCCTCCTTCTTCTCCTCATGGGCCCCCATCGTGTTCTTCAGTCGAAGCCACCCTTTCCCGTTCCCGTTTTTCATCCGCATGGGGCTGTTCACTTTGAGACATTTTTGGTCCCCATTTCCATTTGGCTTGAGCTCCATCGCATCCCGGTTGTTCTGCTTCACGGCCTCACTGGTTTTCATGTAGGCCAGGGTGGTCTGAATAGGGGTGATCTGAGACACGGTGACCACGCTGGTGCCCGTGATGGAGGCCCCATTCTGCACGCTCCGGCTTTCCACTTGAAGCTGGTTCCTTTCTGGGTCGACGTGGGTTGAGCCTTGATTGCGCATCTCCTTTTGCTGTTTGAATTTCTGGAAGAGTTTCCGCACAGGGTGGTCCACAGGGATGCTCAGCGTCACCTCGTTCTTCTGGCGCAGGCGCTCCTCTTCTTCCTTCTTGACATCGCTGATCTTCCGGAAGATGATCTGTGGGGGATAAATCCACAACAGAGTCAGTATCCAAAGGAGATAACATGTGGCAAATATTAATGTGAGATGGGGAAACAGTATTGAGAACAGCCATTTCTATCTTAATTCTTAATTTTGATCTTCCTTTCTACCTTAATTTTTTGTAGCGAATTCAAATGGAGCTGATGAAGACAGTAACCTCAGATATATGCCACAGCACATATAGGTTACATATATACACGCACACTCTTAAAAGCATAGACTAAAAGTGGATTTAATCTCTTTTCTTGATGTAGAAGATAGAGCCTTGAAGAACTAAAAATACCCTGACACCAACAGAAGGAAAGAAACTGAATAAAGAAAAGAAAGCAAGCGAGAACCCAAATACTGTGATCCCTACCTACCCATTACTCACACTTATATGTGCTCTCTCACTATCTTTAGTACAATCAAAAGGAAACAGTAATTCAGCTGTAAGATTAATTCAATGTACATACCCTTCCAGAGACTGGAAAATCCAAATGTGCTCAATACTTTGCAGCTTTGCTTGTTGTTAGCTTTGTAGGAGTGGCTGGAGGGTGTAATTAGGTTTACCATGGGCTATGTGTGTGGCTTCACACACTACACAAGCGTTTCCTAGAGAGTTTGTATGTCTAGTATGTGCAGGTGTACTGGGAGCACCATGGAGAAGCAGCATAAAACCCAGCAATACCCACCATTTCATAATGCCATGCCATCTAATGCTGCAGTTATTTCACCCTGCAGCATGTCTCCGGCTTCTACAGAAAAATGAATTTCAGCCTCAAGCTGCAAAAGGGATCGACAGAGTAAAAACCTTTCTGTTGATTTTTCTGCATGTTACTCATATGATTTTCTATTTAGGTTCACCCAGTTTTCTTGAATGTGAGACTGAGGCAGGATAGGGAAAATCTGGTTCTCTGGTTAACAATTCTAAAGTGAAAAGCAGCATGTGATTAAATGTAAATATGGACTGCATTCTTACTTCTGTGGTAAGAAAAGGAAAAGAAAGTCCCTGTAATACACAAACAAAATCCCATGACAGTCAGCTGTAGGTTTTGAAAGATCCATTTGAGTATCCATATTTCTGTATCTATTTACTTTCAAGTCTCACATCTTCAGAAGTCAGCAGAGAAGTGCCATGATGGCTACAGATCCCTCCCCATATGAATCTGGGATGAGCTGGACTTCAAAGCTTCATTAGAGAGCTTTCAAATGCAGTGAATATATTCTTGCATGCTGATGATAGATGCAGCTGCTTATAATAATTTGGTTAACATGTTTATTAGAAGGCTAGTTAAAAAAATATAAACAAAACCAAGGGAGAAACATAGAAGCTACTTTCATCTGACTCCTCTGACCTAGATGCATGGACACCTAACCTCTTCTGGAGGCTCCCCTTCATTAGTGGCTGCCCTCATGGAGCTTCTCTCTCTTTCTCTAAGATAAGCCACTGGGGACAGCAAAGAAATGCAAGAGAAGTTGCCCTTGATTCAGAATTGAGTAATTACATTTAATTGAAGCCACGGTCTCTAAATGCAGATTCGGAAGGTGGGTTGTGTGTGATGTTTGTGCTTCTCTTTCCCTGAAGGGCAGCACAGCACCTCTGGCAGAAAATGCAACAGTGAAAGCAACCAGCTGCAAGGTTCCTCCACTGGTGTCCCTCTTTGCCTGTGCTGCTCTGCCTTGTGCTGTGTCAGGCCAGAGGGGCTGGGACTCTGAAAAAAACCTGCAGTGGGGAAAAATCCTGTACCCAATGTTTTACAAGGGCATGTAGTGACAGGACCAGGGGGAATGGCTTTAAAATGAAAGAGAATAGGTTTAGTTTGGATGTTAGGAAGAAATTATTAACTGTGAGGGTGGTGAGGCCCTAGAACAGGTTGCCTAGTGAAGTTGTGGATGCCCCATCCCTGGAAGTGTTCAAGGCCACGCTGGATGGAGCTCTGAGCAACCTGTTCTGTTGGAAGATATCTCTGCCCATGTCGGGGGGCTGGAACCAAATGATCTTTAAGGTCCCTCCCAACCCAAACCATTCTGTGTTTCTATGATTCCCCTGCTTTCTGGCCACGAGCCTATTTCACAGCTTGAGCACCCTCCTGTCCCACAGCCAGTCTGTGCCTGGCAGTTGGTGGCTGGAGGCAGCCAGGGATGCTGGAAGGCAGGCAGCTGCCTGCAGCCCAGCAGGGGCTGGCAGCGCTCCCCTTTCCAGTGGGTGTGCCTGGATGTTCCCTGGATGTGCCACCGGGAAAGGTACGAGGTAACTTTGACAACTTCTGTCCTGCTGAATGTTTATGAGGACCAGAATGACAACAACAAAGAACACAGCACCAGTTTTTGATTCCTCTCCAAAAGCTTGCACTTCACTGTAAACTACCCTCACCTCCCTTTTTTTCCCCAGACCAATCTTTCTTTTCTCCCTTTTCTAGTCTCAGTTCAAAACTTCCCCAGGCAGAGGTCATCTCTCTGCACAGAATATAATTACCCATGACTGCTGCTGTGCCTTCTGCAGAAGAAAAACCAAGACTGCATTAATTTCACACCACCTGTACCTCATACTCCATATGAAGTGGGTCCTTATGAAAGCCAGGAAATACCTCCAGGGTTTTTTTGCCCCAGAACCACTTGGCCAGATGACCACTTGGAGGAGTTGAGCCTGGTGCCACAGGGGTCTGAGCCTGAGTGCTGCCATGACCCAGCACAGAGCTAATGCTTTGGAGAAAACCATCCACAACCAAGGAAGCTGTACACCTAGCACAGTAAGGATCTAGTTTTGGTCAGAAGTACTTGATATCAGTATAATATGTACAAATAAAAGAACAGAAAGATTTTCTTATACAGACAAAGAACTGAGGAAAGAAAAAAAAAAGAGATGTGAATTCTAGCACTAAAAGAGCAATAGTTATTCTTCATTACCAATTTCTTCCATATTAGGAGTTTTTTCATGTGGTTGGATTTAATCCACTTCCACAAATGTTTAAACTAAGCCAGAATAGTTAAAATGTGTTTACATTTACAAATGTTTACATGGAGACAATTCTATTAATGTCCAATAACTATTACCAGATATTTTTCTTCATAAATTAGAACAGAAAAACACCTCATGCAATCTGACATTCCTCAGCAAATTGGGAGAGGCTTATTTTGAAACCTTAAATTTGTCTCTGACCCTTTTCAGAGAGGTTACACATAGGCCTGTCCAAATGTATGTCCCAGGAATAGACACAAACTTCAAACAAGTTAATCAGAAGAAACTGAATTAACTGTGTGTATAGCATACCTCGGGGAGTAAAGAGCCGTACTCCTGTCTCACACCAAGTTCTAAATCCATTAATGTGACAGAGATTAAGTGTAGGACTTCATTCTTTATGGATGGGATTGTGAAAGACTGTTCCATGAAACACAAATCCTGTCCCATGGGATGTTTTTCCTGCCTCTAATGTATTTATTTTGGGAAGGAGGGGCAACAGAGGTGACGTTAATTATTGACCTTGCAAAGAGAAAGCAGCAGTTAACTGATAGCCAGCCATGGGGACTAAAATATTTGGGTTATCTACGAGTCAGGCACAGAGGAGACAACAGCAACTTGAGATTCTCCATTTGATTTGAACCCAAACCTCCTTTCCCTCCCCTCCACACCAAGAGGTAACTTGCCGTTACTGTGAACTCAATCCTTTGCAAAGTCAGACCTTACCACAGGTACTGGCAATGGATATGTTACTGCTGGCTCCTGTGAGGTGCCAGCCTGTATAACTGGACCCAAAGCCAAGTGCAGATGAGGACAGCAGCAATGAGAAGTCAGGGAGTCAGCTGAAGGCTGAGACACCCACAGGTTCTCCCATCTACCGCTGAATTAATCAGTAAAGCTGTGGCCTTTCCAGATACTTTGAAATTCATCCCTTGTCTGCTGTCTTTTTTTGTACCAGCATGGCTAAAATCATTCCTCCTTGACCTTGCTCCATACACAAAGATCCCTTAATAAGTGACTCCAATGAAGGTACGTGAATGGATTAAAGAACTGGTAAAAGTTTTGAAGAATTACAGTAAGTTGCTAAAAAGTAGGAAGTATTTGACCAGAGATCATCCTTTCCTGTCCCTGAACATCCCATGCTGTTGTTAGTGGCATTCAATATGTGCCTGCTCCTCAACACAGAAATCCAAAGAAATGGAGAGTGATGTAGCAAAAGGGCACACAGTTGTCATGGTGATGGAGGCAGCGGGTGTGCATGGACTGAGAGAGAGGGAAAGCCACACAAACCCATCAATGCAAAGATTTCCACAGTGACTAATATACTCTGAGTGCCCAAGCTGTGGGATCCTACAAATCTGGCTGATGGGCAAGGGATGCTGGAGTCCTGCAGCAAGGGGAGACCCTTTCCTGGGAGAATGGGTTTGACTCAGATCATTTCTGCAGTGCCAAAAACTGGAATAGAAAGGAAACACAGCACTTCAGGCCTCACAGCTACATCCATTCAGTGACCCACAGGTCACATTCATTAAAGCACAGGCCAGGCTGATGTTGATGCTGGTCACCTCTCAAAAGTTTGTTCCAGAGATAACTATCTTGTCTGCATTTAATGTCTTATAGAAGCCCCATCTCCCTGGCATCTGGTTACTCACAACCCAATGTGTTTGTCCAGATCCCTGTATTTTTGTTCCTAGTTAATACAGAAACATCTGAGAAGGCACCTGAGATCAGTGAAATAGAATCACAGAATCACAGAATCATTAAGGTTGGAACCAAGATCAAGTCTGAACCAGGTTAAAAAATTTGAAGAAATACAGGGCTCTTTGTAACCTGGACAATGCCAGTGACCCATCTGACAGCACAGATCCACAGCTGTACTGGAAAACACTGTAGATGGAGCAGACAAAGCGAGTTGGAACTTTCCAAGCCAGGCCCAGTGATGGAGGCAGCATCTTAGGGAAATGCACCCTTCCTTGGACCACACTGCAGAGCTGGCAGCTCCTGGTTTGCTTGCAGTTGGCTGAGACCCACCAAGCAGCTGCTTCATCAGTTTTCAGATCCCACCAGAAGGATTTGGACTGGTCCAACTCCTCCAGGAATATCTAATTCCCATAAAAAAAGGTCAGTGTCCTCATAAGATGTGTTGGTTTGGGCACTCTTTTATATAGGCTTTTTTTTTTGGAAATAGGAGAGCTGCCTTCCATTGCCTCCTTGGCCTGAAATGATTCACACAAGCTTAGCTGAAGCCGGCAAATGGATTTTAAAGTTTTGAATGGTATAACCAATATCCAATACTGCAATCACATATATCTCATTTTCTTCAGAAATAATGCTTCGAGGCTACACAACACAAACTTTTGTAAAGACATTTGCAAAAAATACTATTAATTTTCACATCTTGGGAGTGCATCGCAGAAAAGTAATTTATATTTTTGTCATGCTAATGTGGGAGGTGGATTTGTGTCAGACCCAGGATTTAGACACACGATACCCTAACACGTGTGGTGCTCAGATGAGTGTGCTATTTTCCTGCTCCTGAGAACAAACCACAAAACACACCCAATTTCCACAGCACAGACACTCACAACACGGCTCACCTACAAAGCCTGTGTCTGCATCTGAACTCACCCTCCAGGAGCCCTGCACAGTGGAGGGAGAATAAAAAAGCACTTGGAAGTTGTGAGTCATTTCACCTGCAGCTAGATGTTAAACCAGGTCAGACAAGCTGTACCCTGAGATGCCTGTTTGTCTCCTGTGTCTACACAAGGAGCTCTGTGCCTGTCGCCTGTATGCAGACATCCTCCACGGATGGTGGGTATGAAGGATTCAAATCCCTACCTCTGGCACTGCAAATGTCAGGGTTTGGTGCAGATCGTGTAAAAAGCCCCTGCAAAGTTTTTGTCTGTATATGTATGTGTGTGATATACCCTTCATCTGATGCTATTTTTAACCCCCCCCAGCATGCTGGGGTATTGCTAATTCCCGGCTGGGATTCATTCCCCACAGCCTCAGAGACCAGCCAGTCCTTCCAGACAAACATTATTATTATTTTAAAAACTGCAGAGGGAGGACAAGCCACGACTGCCCCAGAGACCATGCCAGACTGGAGGCTCCTAGTGAAAGGTTGTGAAAAACACAGATATTTTGCCTGCACGAAACAATCAAATGAACCACCAGCAGCGAAGGGAAAGCCACCCCCTCCCCTTGTTCTCACCACACTTCCCAGGAAAACCTTCCAGGCCATCTGAGATGCCTGTGTCTGTTCCTGTACAACCACTCTTTTGCATTGCAAATCTCATCCAGGGTAGATGCTGCTCAGATCACTCCCACCACTAGGTGAGTCTAGGATGTTTCAGTCCTTGAGGACTAGTCCCCTCCCCTCTAGGAGCCTTCAGCTGTCAAAACAGGGCATATCTGGGACCCTCTTTTTTGATATTCTGAAAACTAGGCCAGTCAAGCCCAATTTCTCATGAGTAACCCTTGGTAAACAGGCTTGATGCAAACCCAAAGTGTTTTTAAAATCTAGGCAGGTCCCAGAGAACATGAATCACTATTAATTCTTGATGTAAAAATGTTTTTAAATCTTATTTCTCAGATTTTTTTTTTCTAAAACTTCCACTATGTTAACAAATCTTCCTTTTTATTTACATGAATTAAAATGTGACTTAAAAAAGTTAAAGTATGAAAGACTAGACAGAAATGAATGAACAGGAAATGACTCTACACAAGCCTTTCTGTTTGCAACTAGGAAGAAATTGGAGCCCTTGGGACCTGGGGTTTGCAGTTCAGCCTGATGGAATATCCACAGTCCATCTGTATTTGTCCTACATCTGAAAGTCCAGCCTGTGAGACTCACACAGAGCAAGAGACCTGAACAACCACTGTTGATGCAAACCTTCCTTTGGGACGGATGCAAGAAGATGCTGCCATGCATTGTGGATGAACTCCTTGTGTCTGGATTGGTTCCCTGCCTTGAAAACCCATTTTGCAGGTTTACTGACCTTCCAAAACAGAGAGAGCAATGGCAGCATTCCACACAAGACGCAATTCCAGCCCTTAACTCCAAGGGAGAGTTTGGAGCAATGCCTCCTCCCAGGTCAGGGCAGGGAAAGGAGGTAGGAGCAGACAGCTAGGATGGGAAGAACAAGCCAGCAAGACCAGAAAACACCAGCAAAGGGCCAGTAAGAAGCACTGGCTGTGACCAAACTTGTATTAACAGCTTTTCAGCATGGCTCATGCATGAGAGCAGCCTCCCACCATGGTGTCCTGCACTGGCAGGAGTCTCTGCAGCTGAGAAGTGTAGTTAGAAACCCTGTACAGAGTATGACAGCAAAAAGAAACCTGGTAGAAGTGGAAGGGAACTGGAGCCACGAAAAGTGATAGCCAACAGAGACTGAAGCCAGGGCACCTATTTCCAACTTCAAACTGCATTTAGGCTGCTTCACCTAATTTACTTCTGTAAATCTCCATATATGCTTAACTCACTTCATTAATCTGCACTCCGAGGATTCAGTGTAGATGGCCTCAAATGATGGCTTTATTGTTCTTCTGCTCTGTATGCTCCTCAGATAGCTTTACTTTGATGTGAAAAAACAAACTGCTCTAACAACTCTTTTAATTGCTCTCCAGTAAATTCTCCTTAATCCTCCTGTCCCAGGAACTGTTTTGTGTTAAACCGTTGCTCCATCTGCGTGTGAGAAAGGGATCACTGTCCTTGGCTGTGCACTGAAAATGACTGACTGCTGAGCAATTAGTTAATCTCCAGGATAGGGATGTTTCACTAAACAGTCTTTCATGCTGGATTTTGGAGGAAAAGAAGATTTCTGTAGGTTAGTCTGCTGGCTGCTTGAAAAGAAACAGTAAATAATAGCCTTTCTGCAAATTTCCATTGATCCTGACTTCACGGTAGCTTGGTACCGTTTTTTGCTTTGCTAAAGCAAAAGCTTGGTACCAAGCACATTTAATTTTGCTTTGGAGAAGCTGTTTTCACACAGATTCTTCCTAAGCAACTTGTAAAAGATGTGAAGATTTCCAATCCAAGTAACAAAGTCGTGTTGCTTCAAGGAAATGAGAATTATTTCCATGACGTTGAAAAAGCCCTTTTAAGGGAAATTTAATGATATTTTACGTGCAAGGGAGGGGTTAGTCCTTTCATCATTACTTCATAAAAATCTTTGTCTCCCAGGTTGCTCATCCAAAGGAAAATCAGGACGAGTAAAGAGAGAGAGACCCTTCAGAAGAACCCAACAACAGCCAATAAATGACTTCCCAGAGCCCAGATATTCCATCACCTCGCTACTGCTTGCCCTGTGGTTTAGAAATTGGTTATTCTAGGTCAAATTTCAATCTGGTACCATTTCGTGTTTGCAATCAATTCACACAGCACCTGAGTACTCTTGCAGAGAGACATCTGTGCACGCTGGCAGCCAATTAGGCTGATCTGCATTCGAGAACAGCCATGAATACTAAGGAGAAAGCAGTTCAGAGTTTGACCCATCCACTTCGTACTTGGTACGGATCTGAAATCATAGTGTTTTCATGTAAAACATGCCCAGATTAAAGAAGAAAGAGAGGAGAAGCAGGCAGAGATCCAAGTCTCATTTGTCACATCCCTGGAGCATCATGGCCAAACGCACAGAGCATCAGGCTGGGATTGAAGGGGATGGATTATCCTGCTGGCTTGACCTTTGGCCAAGTGGGAAGTCCTATACCAATCACACCATCTCTTTGTGTCTCCATCTCTCCCAGTGTAAGAGAGGATAATAACACTGCTCTCATTTCTCCAATTAACTGGAAATCCCTGTATCATTGCCAACTATTCTCAACCGAGAGATGAGGATCCATGGCTGATAGCAGAGAGGCATCTCTGTTTTGGCCTGTTGCCAAGACTGAGACAGTTCATTAAAAAAATACACATAGGTGTTCTCAGGGTTTCAACACAAGAACAAGGGCCCAAGGCACTGCTGCCCTAAGACATTTAGTGCAGTCCACAATGGATGTACAATGCTACACGAAGTCCTGCCCTCATCCCCTGAGACATCAGGCCTTGATTAAGGGTATCACTGACACCTACTTTGCAAGGAAGGATCAGTCAGATCACTCAGTTTGAGTGATGGACATGAATTCTTCAAATGGTGTGATTACACGTTTAACAAAGCATGTGCTGAGTTAAGAAATGAGATTTTCAAAAGAAATGCCAAAGCCTCTTTCTCTCTTTGCACAATCATACAGATTTATACCAACCATAAGAGCATTATCTGAGAGCAGCTCAGTCTCCTGAATCACAAGCTCTTTCCAGTCACCAGGACCTGAGCAACTCCTGCCCACAAATTTGGTGCTTAGAGATGCCTCCTTCTCTTTGTAACCCAGGGGAAAAAAACACAAGGATCTTCTGTGGCCGCAGCCTTAGCTGTTGTATCTGATGTCTGCTGGGCTCTCTTTTTTTTGCTTGGAAAGGGATGCTGAAGAAGGGCACTATGCACCTTTGGAAGTGGGGAGCTTTGACATGGTTTTTAAATGAGACTCTGGAATTGGAACCTACCACTTCTTTCCCTCGCTATTTTCTGTCTTTGCTTTAACCAAACAGTAGATGCTTTAGCACGTTGCAGAGCAGCCAGATTCAGAATTATTTCTCCAATACTATCGAAGTCAGAAAAATGCACCTTCCACACATAAAATTACTTAAATCAATAAACTATAAAGGCTATTTTATTTAGGAATTTATGGTGGTTTTCAGCCAGGGTCTGTTGCTGCTCAGGCTTGTTTAGGATCAGTCCATTGCAGAGTGGAGTATTGATCTGTGTGGCCTCAGAGGAGAGTGAACTGTGACCATGATCCAAAGACACAGTCCTTTCTATGGGGCTCCTGTCACAACTGGGAGCAATAAAACTCAGCTTTAGCCTCCTACTTCCTTCTCAGGACCCTAAAGCCTACACTAAACTCAATAAAAAGACTAAATTGGACCAGGGAGGTGAAATAATATGTTGAATCAGAGTCTAATTTGTTTTCTGTATATAACACAGAGGTGGTTAAACATGGAGAAATTGCGCAGAGAGCAACTTGGGGATGGCTGTTGCAGTATTACTGAGTAGCATCTCATGGGGACCTCTGTTCTCTCTCACTGGTTATGTTTATTCACTTTGGGATTTAAACTCACACCCTCCTTCACTCCATAATAGCTCTCCCATGTAAAGAAGTCTAAACTGGATTAGTTATTTGGTGGGTGAGCAAACTATTTGCAGATGTAGGTAAGCTACTTCTTGTAGCTCTTGATGGAGAGTATCACATATTCATGCCTCCTTCCCCTTTCTCTCTTCTTCCTTCCAGATGCAATTATTACAGAGAGCAAAGGGCAGGGAAGATATTTCTTCTACTTCTTTGCCTGGCACTGAAGCAGAGAGATGAACAGACTTCTCTTGCTGGACTTCCTTTTCTTCTGTCTTGCAGACATTTCTCTGTACAGCACAGAAATCCTGCAAGAAGGGGAGCTGAGGTACCTACAGAGACATTCCAGCCCCTGGGAAAAGGGAGCCCTGCAGAAGGCTAAAAACCCAATCTCAAGACACAAGATCTTTCACTGGATGTGGAGGAGAATCCCAGCAAATACAGCCTCCACCCACTAAAACAAGACCATTCCGTGACTTTCAGACAACCACACTGGTGTAAGTACCTAGTGACATCTACCACCACATGGTGCACTAAGACCACGCTGCCACCACCAACCCTGCCAGAACATCAGATACTCCAGGGCTCAAGAGCTGAAGCAAGCTTCCCATTGCCTCCTAGCCCAGCTGCAGGGTGCTGAGCTCCCTGTGAGACAGTGCCCCTCCAACAGTACAGTTTCCAACTAGATCAGGCAGGCTGGGTCCTTGCAAACTTGTATCAGCCATTGGATCAATATCTGCTGTTGGCACTGGCCTGATGAAATGTCAGTCAGCAGCGCTGTCAATTGATCCAGGCTTTGCTGAGCTGCAGATGAGTTACTGTCTCTGCATTTTACTACAGATGATTAAAAAAAGGAACTCCACAAAGAAAACAGCCTTCACTTTGCCCAGGATCTCCTAAGAGGGATGTGCTTCTGAGCATGGATAGGGAAAGACAGTTCAAAGCCTCCAGATGACAGCAGGGTGGTTTGAGCTCAGGGCAGGCTGCAGAAACAGTGCTCTCTGGGATGGTGAAAAGTGCCAAAAGACTTTACAGGCTGCTCTTCAGCCTGATTTAACTTGGAGCAGAAAATCAATCATCAATAATAATATGCAGCACTGATACACCACTCTCCCTTTCCAGTATTGGAGGAAGTTGGATTTACGTAGCTGCCACTTGTGCCAGATGTCAACACCAGGGCACAGAGAGGTCATACGACGCTTGCCCAGGGTCACTGAGCTGCTTAGTGGATGAGGGAGGGGGATGGAACCAAGGTTTCCAGCCCTGAGCCCCCTGTAGTCGGAAAATCCATACTGCAAAAAGATTAAACATATAAATATATTTATTAGAAGTAAAAGAAATTTATTAATATAATAATTAACTTTCTTTTCACTATTGTCCTTTCTGGCACATAGAGTTCTGGATTTGAAATAACTGGAAGGGCTCAGCTGTAATTGCAGAAATTAAATCCAGAGCACAACAACTTTACTGCTGTTCAGGTTTGTGTTTTAAGAGGGGTGGAAAGGGGGGGCAGCACTATCTCTGTACATTTAGTGACAATTCTCAGAAGGTCTTGCTTTTATTCCAATGAAAAATGACAAAAATCTTCAGGTTTGGCTTCTGGCCAGCCCTGCTTGTGACAGACACAGTGTTCCTGCATATCCCCAGCACAAAGCCACACAGAACATTTGCACAGAGGATTTGCAGAATTCGTATTTTGTTCTCAGTGTTTTTGCCTCTTACGTGTTTCTGCCTGAAGACTAAACGGTCTCAATAAAAGCCTAAGAGAGTCTCTCCATTTACAAAGTAATACATCAGCAAAAGAATTGCAAATTGTTCCCCAAATGTACTACTCTCTTCTCTCTGCTTTAAGTGGAAATTGAAATTAATTGGATTCATTATGGCTTTCTTTTTTAACTTAAATATTACAGTACCGGAATATAAAGTGCCTGAAATTTAATCTGAAGTCTTCAGACCTGAGAAAATGTTTTGCGACTGATTTTTTTTCAGCTATATTCACTGGCCCAACGAATGGAATGCTATCAGCCTTGCTTCTGACATTGAGAACATTCTACCTGGCTTTCAGAAACTTTGGGTTTGTATGGAATGTGCTATCAGCTACTCTGTTCACTTCATCACTTTCAAGGTTTTGTTAATTTATTTAAAACATTTTATAACGGGAGCTTCAATCAAAACAACGCACTTCCATTGTCACACGACGTAGAATACCAGTTTTGTTTGGAAGTGATGAGTCAGAAATGAAGAAATAGTTTTAAAGGGCAGAATATACGAACAAAAGACCCAAATGAAAGGAATGACAGGCAGCCTCTGTACCTCAAAGAGCCAAGGCATCACTTTGTTGTATCCATGTTACAAAACAGAGAGGCAAAACATGCTGTGCAGTCACTGCCAGACATTTCTCACCTGAACCAGGTTTAATAACAGACAGTAATTTAGTGGGGAGAGTCACTGATTCCAGATTCAGGCTAACTCAAAAACATGGCAGTATTCCTGAGTGGAGCAGATTTAGACTTCGGGCTGGGCAGTTATTTGCTTGTTCTCTATTTGCTTCTAGATCCTAGTCAAGGACCTGATTTTTTAAATGTTCGTGGGTCAGAAAGTGAGGGCCTGCCTATGCCACACCACAGGGAAGGGCACCAGGACTCCTGTTGTAGCACAGCAGTGTCTCCCTGCAGAAAGGCAGGATCCAAGAGGACGGACTAGGCTCTTAGTGCTGCCAAGCAATAGGACAAGAGGCAATGGGCAGAAGTGATGCACAGGGAGTTCCACCTGATTACCAGGAAGAACTTCTTTACTATATGGGTGACTCTGCACTGGAACACATTGTCCAGAGAGGATGTGGAGTTTCTCTCACTGGAGATATTCCAGAACCATCTGGATATGATCCCATGCAATGTGCTCTGGGATGACGCTGCTCGAGTAGGGAGGTTGGACCAGATGACCCACTGTGATCCCTTCTAACCCGATCCATTCTGTGATTCTCTAAGTAGGTTGCATTCAGAACTGCTCCCTCTCTGCTGTTTTCAAGTCCAAAGCTCACCCTGCACCACTGTTCTGTGTTCAGCCAGGTAGCCATGCCAGAATTACCTTGGAGTTATTTATTTTCCTTCTTGACCCATAAATACAGCCTATTGCTGTATCAGAGAAGACTGAACCTGTCTGGACCAAAGCCAGGACACTGCTGCCAGTGCTCAGTCCCTGTCTACAGATCTTTTGGATGAAACTCAAGCTCAAATGACCACCAAACATATCCCTGTGCCTACCTTCCCCATGGGATGCCCTGCAAACCAAGCCAGAGGGATGCTGCAAGGTAGAGAGAGTTGGGGCAGTTCAGCAATTCACATTTCTGCTTCTCAACTCAGAGAAACAGCACAAAATCCACTGGCAGGGTGACCCGACAATTCTTTTAATTTGAAATCAAGACTTGGAAAAAATTAACACCTCTGGAAAGACAGGGTCAGCCTACTGCGTAATAGATGTGAAATAAGTCAGTTAAACCATTGGGAAATCCAAATTTAACAGGAAAAGAAGACCAAAAGGTTATTTAAACTTTTAATATCTACTCCATTTAACCATAGAAAACTCTGTGAAATAACCTTGATGAGTATCCCCGGGATTCTTCAAGTGAAACATCTCACCCAGCAAGAGCTAAGCTTTTCCCAGTTGGGAGCTCTCAGTTGGCAGTGCGTGAGTAAGGAGTGCTGGCTGTTGGAACATACTGTAATTGCCTTTAATATGGTCACAGCCAATGCTTCAATGGGGAGGAGCCCCTTGAGGAGAAAAAAAGACCCAAGATATAAGCATGCAAACATTGAAGAGCATACAGTCAAAAAGAAAAATACCATCAGGAGGATGTGCCAGTTTCACCTAAAACATCTCCCTTTAGCCAAAGGGAGCTTGGTGTAGACCTGCCACTAAGGGTGCTTTAGCTCAAGAGACTGAAGGAATCACAGTTTTTCAGAGGCATCTGTAATTGTCAGCGGAGCAGGGGCCTTCCATTTAAGGTATAATCAAATTAAATTAATTTTTAGACAGCAAAGACCCCATTTCAGTGATGTTGCTAATGTGTCCTCATACCTGAATCTACATCAGTGAAGACCTTTTCCTTTCTGGGGCAGAAAGTCAAGGGAAATCACCCACAGCCAGAAAAGCCTGCAGGAGAGCTATCCACCAGCTAGTGAGCTTTCTACAACAGCATGGAAATACTGCATCAGCCACGTGAAACTCCAGCGTGCTGTTCCCTGAAGGTCACTTGAGCAGAAATGAAGTTGCTAATGACAGTTGCACCAGAGCTGCCTGCGGACAGAACCACTGGGCTGCCCACATGACAAACACCCCGGGGGGATGAAGTGCTCTCCCTCTCCCCAAAGGGACCATTGGATGTTTTTTTTCTAACCTCAAGAAGATGTGACTGAGGAACTCAGGAAGTGATGACTCTGCAGAGCATTGTACTTATTTCTGAAGGGTATCCACAAGAGGAAGAGACAGCACAAAAGAGTTAACTAGTGGGGTTATAGGGACGGCGTAAACAGATGGTCTGGTGAAGAGCCATTTCCTTCCCACTTACACGCTGACTGCACTAAATCAATCCCTGGGCTTTCATGGCAATATGCTAAGGCTCTGCTGGGAAGGATTTTAACAACCTGACTATATCCTAGTTGTGGGTATCATTCTACTGGGTCTACACATTCAATCTATTCTTGGGGAAAGTTCCTTCCATTTTTATCATGTGCTTCTTGATGATCTTCCCTATTATCTGTATCACAGACATCACCTCTTTTCTAGATGTGGGTCTCTGTAAAGCTCATCAGCACTATGTTCCTATCCATGTATTTAGGTACTGACACAGGATGCTCCTTAGGGGCTGAGCCTGCTGTTTTTGCAGCCTTAGCTTATCTCATTGCTCCAGACCAAAGCAAATTAGTTTGTAATCCTCAGTATTGTATACTCTGGCAAATCTGGCTTTAAAAGTGATCAGAAATGACCTCCTCATGTAAAACTGGAGTCAATCCCCTCTTCCTGTCTGGGGCTAGTAAGAAAACCCTGTACCTGCACAAAAACCAGGTCTTTGCAATCAATAACACTGATGATTCTGTATCTCCCCATTTGTGACCATGCTGCACCCTATTTACACACCGTTTGAATGCACTCCCTGTGCACACACAATTAACAAAACACCAGCTGGTACAGAATAAATGCTGCTTCAAGGATGTAGAAAACCACCAGACAGAAGTACAGATCTCTACCTCTGGCTCTGTTACTTTCCATCTTTGATGCTGTGTTTGCCTCCCAGAGGTCTTTCTGACCTCAGAGACTTTGGCTAAATCATCTCTCTGGTTTTCTCCAGTTTGATTTTTTCCCTGGTGTCTGAAAAATCCAGCTAACCCTAAGCCTTCCACACGACAGCAGTTCTTCAGTCCCCTTCTCCCAGGAAGGCCTTTTCCAGGCCTAGGAGGCTGGTTCTTCTCAGTGGGGTTTGCCAGGGAATGCCTACAGATGTGCTACTGTGTCAGATGTTGGAGCCATGAAGATGCTCAGGGGGTTAGAGCACCTCACCTATGAAGACAGGTAGAGAAAGTTGAGCTTGTTCAGCCTGGAGAACAGAAGGGTCCAGGTAGACCTTAGAGCTTCTTTCAGCACAAGAGAATTGGAGAGGGAATTCTGCCAAGGGCATGGAGTGACAGGACAAGGGGGAATGGCTTCAAAATGAAAGAGAGCAGATTTAGATTAGATATAAGGAAGAATTTCTTTCCTGTGGGGGTGGTGTGGCACTGGAACAAGTTGCCCAGAGAAGCTGTGGATGCCCCATTCCTGGAAGTGTTCAAGGCCTCACTAGATGGGGCTTTGAGGAACCTGGCCTAGTGGAAGATGTCCCTGCCCATGGTAGGGTTGTTGGAATGATCTTTAAAGTCAAACCAAACCAAACCATTTTGTAATTCTACAATTTCATGGTCCACTCGTGGGGCAGGGCTGATCCATGGAGCAAGAGCATCTGCCCCCAAGAAAACTAGCAGGGCTAAAGGAGGTTGTTGGGGATTTTGCAAATTCAGTCTCTGTCCCAGCAGATTCCTTACCTACCCTATTAGCAGCTATCTGACATGTTGCACTGAATTTGAGCCTGACTGGTCCGGGAGGAAGCTCTTCCTGAGACATGTCCCTAGTGGGCCACAAGGCAAACAGTGCCTTCATTCAACATTTCTGAAAAATGCTTTAAGTTATGGCTGGTGGTTCAGTCAGGCATTTGTTTGGTATATTAATGCATGGCTGCACTGAGTTTGTAAATTACTATTCATTTACTTTTGTAGAACATCTTGAGGTTGTTGTCTGAGTCCTTTAATAAATGCGAACAGGGACAATTAATAACACATGAAAAACATGCATGATTCAGTTCATCCATTTACATTTCTACTGTGGCCTTCTTTGGCAGGAGGGCTAGTACAGCCTGGGAGCAGGATGGTCATTCATAATTGAACTGCTCTGACCAAAAGAACTGTTACATTTCAAAATGAATTTGCCTTAGACACATGATGGAGATGGAAATTCACTACAATGGCGTTGAGTCAAGAAAGGTAGAATTACTGAAAACAGTGAGGTTAGACACAGAAATTAACTGCTGAGATGCAGGGATGCTCTGATAAGGTCAGGGACACGGCAAAGGAAAACTAAGTCTGTGCACTGAGAGGGAAGTGATGGGCACAATTGGAAAAGCAAAGTTAATCACAATAAAAATGCTACGTTTCATCTGACCAGTTAGAAATATCCTGATTTGGAATGGCTGCTCTTTTCTGCTGTCATCTGCTGGTTGCTTAAGTCCCCATTTTCATATTTTTAAGGGAGTGCAAAGTGTTTTAGGCTCTCAGAAAAAGCCAGAGTTGTTCCTGTGGTAACAGGAGTGTTGTTCATAATAAAAGCCAGAGGAAAACGGACTGTTTCCAAAGGGATATGTACTCACAGAGCACAGAGAGCTTAAGTCCCCCTGCTCTGGAGGTACAGTGACTGATGGAAATACTTAGATAGGAAACATTATACTTAGATAGGAAACATTATACAGAAACTTTTTGGCAGCTGAGACATCTTTGTGGAGCACTAATAAAAAACCTGAAATTCACCTAAAAGTCAGAGGAGAGGTCCCAAAGTTTAAAAGATCACTGACAGTTTAATTAATGGAGTTAAGAGAATCAGAGGCTTTTATAAATGCTCACACTATGCTCCTTTTTTTAACATTAACTTACATCTGAAAATTATATTGTGGTTTTGTCATCTTTAGGAAGGGACACAAATTAAGGGTAAAGGCTGTGAAAACTGAGAAGTAAAAATATGTGGAAAAACATGAATTAATAACATATATTCCTTCCTAAACACATGGAGTATTTTTGCCTGTCAGCAAGTTGCTCAAAAGTGCAATAATAGGGAACTCAGCTTATTTCAGGTGCTTCCCAGAATCTCCCTGTCCCTCCTGACAGCTGTGCCCACTTTTGGCATGTATTTAATCAGATCTCAAAATTTCTCCTCCAGACTTTCTTTGCATGGGACCTAAACCAAGGCAGCTTGCTAACCACTGCCACTGGCAGACAATTAAAAAAGGCACAGTCAATCAGCCATCATTAAGTTGGAAGTGACAGGCTTGGTTTTATTTTTAACTAAAACTAGTGGGATTCATGCAAACTTCCCCACACGGTTTCTCTTGCACTTTGTTTACAATTTAATACTTTCCTACATGCACTGTAGAAAGCAGACCCAAAATACCACTCAAAGTAAGGTAAATCTAGGATTTGCAGGGCTGTAATGATTATCACATGCTGAACCAGCACATTTGGATATTATTGCATCTGTGAAGTGTGTGCTGAAAAATAATAGATTAAAGGATTTATTCTTGCACAGAAAAGAAAGGTCTTATGCAGAGAGTTTTATTTAGCATATGAGAAGCTATTCATTTATTTATTTGAGGAGCCTTTCTGTGCAAGTCAAGGCAAAAACCTGCTCAGAGAGTGTAAGGGAAGAATAAATAAAATCAGTGCTATCTCCACTGCAGAATTGCTCTGAAGTTGTTACTGATCATTAGTGGGTGGGTCAAAATGGATCCCATTTTGGGCAGAGACAGGAAACTCCCACTTGGATGAATGCTAAAGCTCTGCCTGCACCCTGTGAAGCCTATGGGAATCTACTGATATGATCCCAAGGAACAGGCAGAAGTTCTCTTTCCCCAGACACAGTTTTGGGTGCATTGCAACCGGCACTCCCAGTCTTGCAGAACTAAGGTTTAATAGAAATTCATTTTTATATCTGCAAGTCATGTTGTGCTGTGTTACTAAAATGTCTGATGTTCAGCTCCAGGAAGCAATGATGGAATTAAACATTTCAGTTTTTTAACATTTCCCCCTTTTTTTTGCAGTTATCGCATCTAAAAAGTTGAAGAACTACCCAGTAATTGGGCTCAGCAAGAAGAAAGGCATTGCTCAGGGCTAATTGCTTGGAGGGGTGTGAGATAACACAACAGACCTCTTTCCCCACTTTCCATGCAAATCCTGCCTGCCTGATGGTAAAAACTTTCTTAACTGGAAATCAAAAATGGATTGGCAACGTTGTTTCCCATTGCACCACGCACATTCCCGCCTCTTTCTTTGCAGTTGGAAGAGATTAAAAGCATCAATTTTAATCGATGAGGGGAGGTGAACACAAAATGTTCATTTCTTAATATATTTACAAGATTAAAAATAGTAAACATTTGATTTATTTTTTTATCATCAGTCATGTCCTGTGCAATCAACGCTGCCCTGAACTCATATTAGCAGACAGCCTGCAGAGGGTTTCTGAGTCAGCTAAGGAGAATCTTTTAATTATGACAGATTTCTAAATAAGAAAATAGTATCAATTCACAAAAAGACATTAGCAAATCATCATCAATCTGGATCTTCACTCTAGCACAGCCAGTTCACATTCTTGTTTTCCTACGGATGCTGCCCATCCCTGACATTCCTGTTTGATGATCCTTCCACACACAAATAAATCACCCACATTGCACTGTCTGCCTGAAGAAGAGGCGTTCATACCTTTCACTGGGGTAGATCAGCAGAGTGCCTTTTGTAACAGACTCTGAGTCCCTGCATGCAGAAAGCATCACATCAGCACACATTATTTTTTTCTGCAGCCGTACCATGCTGTTCTAAGATCCTTGAATGGGAAGTATGCTAAATTGCATTTCTCAAGAAAAAACAGCAAACAAGCAACATACAACGTCCTTTTGATTTAGATTTAGACAGGAAAGTTACACATCTAGGAAAAAATTGTCTACCTCTGTAATGCCAAAGGATTATCAGGCTCAGCCCTGCTTTTAACAGAGTTGGTGATTTGTCTCTTGCTCCCACAGAAGCATGGTCAGGATGTCTGAGAAAGGTATTTAACTCAGAGATTATATTCAGAATAGAATAGTGGACTGCTGGTACCCTGTGGGATTAATGTGGCTCTGAAACACTATTAAAGATGACAGTGCATTGGCTGATCTCTGCATCTGCCTGCAGTTTAAAGGCAGAATGTGTTAATCCAGACTGTGCCATGAAAACATACTACCCAAAGACCCTGAGATATGCAGTGCCCTGGTTTTTAGGTAAGTATTTAAACACTCAGTAAGATACCTAAGTCCTTGAGGACAGGACAGGACAGGACAGGAGAAAGAGGTCTACAACCACTATCTAATTCAACTGCCTCACTACTTTGGGGCTGACAAAAAGTTATATCATGTTGTTAAAGGCAATATCCAAATGCCTCTTAAATGCTGATAGGGTGGGGACATCGACCATCTCTCTAAGAAGTCTGTTCCAGTGTTTGACCATCCTCTCAGTAAAGAAATGCTTCCTAATTTCCAGTGTAAACCTTTCCTGGAGCAGCTTTGAACCATCCCCACGTGCCTTGTTACCGGATCCCAGGGAGAAGAGGTCAGCACCTCTCTCTCCACTTCCCCTCCTCAGGCAGCTGTAGAGAGCAATGA
The DNA here is from genome assembly GCF_003984885.1 of Neopelma chrysocephalum. Lineage (NCBI taxonomy): Eukaryota > Metazoa > Chordata > Aves > Passeriformes > Pipridae > Neopelma > Neopelma chrysocephalum. Next base: position 51,285,491 of record NW_020897693.1, on the reverse strand, counting down.
GGTCACCCCTCAGCCTCCTTTTCTCCAAACTAGACAAGCCCAAAGTCCTCAGCTGCTCCTCAAAGGAAACTCTTTCCAGCCCTTCTGGAAAGGGGCAGCTTTGCTGCCCTTCTCTGGAGGCATTTCAGGTTTATCAGCAACTTCTGCACTTATCCAGGAGCAGGGTCACAACCAAGGAAGCACACTGTGCTTGTCAAAGGAGAAAAAAACCCACTGTGCTCCCTCTGTGCCTCCAGAGAGTGGATTCAGTTGTGCAATTGCTCCTGTACCCCTTATTTCCCACAGTCAGCGTGACCTGAAGAGTACCCAGAAGAGACCATTGTACGGGAGATGATGAAGTGGCAAAAGGAGAGGGAAGGGAGGGAGGCACACAAAAAAGAGTCAGGCTTACAGCTGCAAAAGCAAGAAAGCAAACCCACAGACAGCCCTCACAGCACTCGCTCTGCTCAGACAGCTGCCCCGTGCTGTCTGGCAGGGAGGCACCAAGGGGTGAAGTTGATCCTGCTGCAGCTTTCCCTCTGAATTTTTATGCTGCTCTTCTACCTAGCAAAGTCGTGCAGAGTCCTCCAAGGACTGACTTCCTTGCTTTGAATGCCTTAAACTAAAATCCCTGAAGAGGAGCAAAGACACAAAGAATTGCTCAGGGGAGCAGCAGATGGGAGGGAAGAACTGCAGAAAAAACTCTAGCCTCAGACCTGTAATCCTCACTCATGAGGATCCATGGGTCTCCCAGTGGCAGAAGGTGGAGCATGGACTGTGCTGGGCTGTCTGTAACCACACGGATACAAATACACAAGGAATTTCTCCATTATCTGTACTGATAAATTCCTCATATGGGTTTGGCTCAGATCTCTTAGCAGTTTCTCAAAAAATTTCCAGCCCAGGACCACTAATCAGCAATTTGGACACGGTCACACTGATCATTTGAAGGCTTGAACTGGGCTCTTCTGGCCCATGTACATTCAATATACAAGTCTAGACATCATCAGAGGTGGTGTTATACATAAATCAGTGGAACAGTCCTTTAGGAAATATTGCAATTGAATATTAACATATCTGGAGAGAGATGTGAATGCAGTAAAGCTAAACAACAAAAATCATAAAAAATTGTCCAAATGAAAAGTTTTTTCAAGCATAATGGTGGCTGCAGCATCTGCTAAGATGTCAACAAAATAAAACCAAATTGACTGTTGAGGGTATAACTTATTTGCTCTGTAATTACGTTAAACAATCACTAAAGATAAACTATGACTATAGGACTTAATTTTCTGTGACACCATAAAAGAAGCAAAAACTAAAGACCAGAGAGGGAGAGAAAAGGGCAGGAGCATCCTGAGACAAGGTAAAGCAATCTTTCCTTTCTCACATGGAGACAGAGAAAGGAATTTGATGAAATTAAGAGCAAGGCTGGTCTGTGAGCTCTACATAGAGAGCAGGAGGAGGCAAACACTCCTATTTACCATACTGTTAAGTATACCCAAACTGAGCTGACATTATTGCTTAACAAAAGGATAATGAGGAAAAAGAGGAACAAGGTGCATTACTTTTGTTGGAGTTACAGAAAAAGAGAGTGAGGAGTAGAAGTAAGAGTTGAGAAAGGTGTCTTTTGCCATGGCACAAGAGAGTTGCCTGATACTGCAGTAACAAAGCAAGAGCTGTAGACAGCCAAACACAATGTCACAGGCAGCACAGGTATGGGCTGTGACCCTGGAGAAGTGAAAAGGGTGTCACTGTGCCTGGCTGGGCACTGCCCTCTGTGTCCCCTTGCCTTGCCTAGGGCCAGCAAGCAGCAGGATGTATTAGCCTGCAGATGCTCTGAGTCCCTAACAAGATACCAACAGGGAAAGGAAACACGCCATACACATTGTCGTCAAGGAGCTGATCAATTTAATTTTCAATAGGTTTAAGGAAGTCACTGAGTTACAAACAAACTCTGAGTCATGCCAAAAACTTGCTGCCCACGTAAGCCATGACAGAAATTGGTCTGTTGAATCTGCCACGTGATCTATCCAGAGGCTTGATCCTGCACTCCCATGGACCCTTAAACTAGCAGAGGAATAAGCTGCATAAGGAAAGTACCAGGAGTGAGAGAAGGATGAGGATTAAGTGCCAGCCTGGGGGTTGGCACATGCCCTGTCACAGGACAGGAGACTAGGACTCCACTGAAGCCCCCACCAGCTGATCTACTTTATTACTCACAGCAGCTCCCTAAACAACATGATTTTCTCCCCTGTTTCTCTTCATTAATAATGATGGAAATACTTGTTTTTCCCAGATAGGCTTTGCCATCATCACTGTCCCACACGGAGAAAGTTCCTAATAACAGACTGAAAAAAGGTGAAAATGGATGATGGATCTGCCAGTGAGATGGACCACTGGGCAGAGGAGGTGCTCAGCACATCCTGCTCCAGTTACCCCCCAGTTTTCTGTTTGCCAGAGCTGCCCAAGGACAATGCTCTGATCCCTTTCCATGACTGATCGGGACTGAGTGTGAGCACCAGCTGGTGAAGTGCAAACAGCTCTGAACCAAGCTGCGTAATTGTGAATGGCTTAATTCAGAGCTCAAAACCTGTGAAAGTCCTCAGGTTCATCAGAAGACGTGTGACCTTCAGGGGCAAGGGCTGATACACCGAGTGATGCTTTTTGTCTCTCACATTGCTTCTCCATCAGGACACTCACTAATAAAGCACACCATCGGGAGGGTCTTAAAAATGAAAACAGGGATCTTGAATGGACCTTGGTACAACCTTCACTTTTAGATGTGAATGCAGAATTCAAGTTAAAATAAAGCTTTTCTAAAAACTACGTGACAAGAAATGACGAGTGCTTCAGTCAAGAAACCACATGCAATGCATTAAAATCTCAAGCAAGAACAGGAAGGCAATTTAAAAAGAAACTATTCTAATCTGACATAAAAGGGAAAATAGGACATGCGTGTTAACACAGTCTGGTGGCCTAACCCGCTAAAAAGCCTCATAGATTCAGTGTGCTGGAGCAATTAGATAACATCAGTTGCCCTCAGTGTTGTCCCTGGCTTTAAGAGCATCACAGGAAAAAAAGCCGAGCCTCTCTAAATGGGATTTCGCTGCCTTAAAGGCGCTCATTTCTCCTCACATCTCCTTGGCTCACTCTCCAGCACACCTTCCAGGAGCAAATGCACCAGAGGTCAGATACGAACAATTGTCCTCTTCCCAGGCTGCTCCTGACTCATTCCTTTAACACAGCTCATTTTGCCCATGGTAGAAAACAGTAAGATGTGACTGTGTGCCTTAAAAGCTGTGTGGGAAATCTTTGATGTGCTGAAGCATAGGAGAATTTTAGCTGTGATTTCAAGAGGGACAAAATTTCAGTTGGATTTTTCCCTGCACTTGCACGGGCTATGTTGGGCTTGCAGTTCAGGGCTTGGAGGTGGTACATTATCTGGTGCAAACGGAAGCAATGATGAGAAAAGGGAAAAAAACCCCAAACTTAAAAATATTTCAGCTGAACACTTGTATTCTGTGGGAGCACATTTGGGAGCTTGCTATAGGACTTCCTTCCTGAATTTTGACACTCAATAAAATGTATATTTATTTATTTATATGGGTTTGAGCCTGCAGAAGCCTAGAAGATAAGGGAGCTAACATGTATGTCTCAAACACCAATTTTTGGATAGCTGTGGAGCCAACCAAAGATTGTTGGTAATGACACACTCTCAAAAAGAACAGGATGTCGATTGAGCAGGGGGGCATATGAAGGTAGGGCAGCACTTTTCCAGGACAAACATCCTTGTTCTGGCTCCTGGAGATCAGCACGACACAGTCCAGCGCAAGTGCAGGAATGAGATTAAAAAGCAGGCATGGATTGCAGCAGGGGATCAAGACCCCCCAAGGTCCCCAAAGCCCTGCAACCCATTTCCAGAAAGGTCTGGAAGAATGGACTGCACATGATAAATAATTTGCATAGAAAATGAGAAACTTATTTCCAGGTGGGGAAAACCTATCTATTAACAGGTACCCCCAAGAAGCCTGGGCACATGTGCACCTTGTGGCCCAGCTGGATCAATGCTGGAGCCAAGACTGGTGCTCTTCTTTCCTTCCCACCTTCCTTTCTCTCTTTCTTTTGCCCTCTCCTTAATTAATATCTCCCTCTTCCCTTTCACCCCATCCCTTTATCCAAAACCCACTGCCATGTGCTTATATAAGGAGATCAGGGACTAACTTATACCAATTTCCATGCCAAGTGTGTAATTCACTAAATAAAACTTAGCACGCTTTTGCAGACCCAAACCTTGGGTGCTCCTTCCCCTTAAGCCTGGGACGCTGCAGAGCCTCCCATAGATCAGTCTTGACTCTCCTCCTCAGGCCAAGCTCCATGGCTCAAGCTTTCAGAGGCCTCCCTCCAGCTGTGTGAAATCTTGAAAGGCACTTAATGAATTAGACATTATTAATATTCTCTTCCAGTATCAGAAGGCAGCAATTAACTCTTTGAAGACTCAACCCAAACACTGCTTTATAAGTTTCAGTACTCAGAGGCAGCTATGTGATCTCATTGTGATTTTAAAGGATATCTTTCCAGAATAATTATTTTCCTTGGTTGGGGGGGGGGGAAAGAAGTTCAAAGTCCTGGTTCTGCCTCAGAGTGTGCATTAGTGATGTTAGATGTGCCGTAAAGATTTCAGAGCACAGAACATGATATGCTGCAATACTTTAGCGGAGCAGATGCCTTAAGGAGGGCATTCAACATGCCAGGCTCTAAATATTACTTGGGAGTGAGAAAACATTATTTTCCCACTTCAACAAGACTTTCGCTTCCCTGTCGTGTGGAAAAACCTTTTGTGCTCAGCACTATTATTAATTTATTAGCCTTTTGAATGTCTAAATGTTTTGCAGTCTGTAGACTACATCAAAGTGCTGGCTGAGGGACAGGGCAGCACAAACACTTGTGTGTGCCCTCAAATCCATGTATGCGTGTTTCAAAGAGCAGACCTGATGAAAGAAGACTTCTGCCTATACATTTCTGACAGTGAGAACAGCCACTTTCTTGCGCACAGAACCACAAAGGAATGCATTTATGTTATAATTAGATGTCAAACCTTATGAGCGATGACTGTGTAGAAAAAGTGCTAAGTATATATTTCTATTGAAATCAATTAAAGGAGACAATGATTTTCTTTCCATTTAGATTGCGTGACGCCAGCACAAACTGCTGCAGTACAGTGCAGCTGTCAAGCCCAGCCTCGCTGCCTGAACAAGTGCTTTCTGCTCTCCTGACAGAACTGTCCTGCACGGCACTGCTTTTCCTCAGAGATGAGCTCACCGTCAAAATGCTTCTATGCCCAACAGGGAATCGTGTATACTTTCAGCAGATAGGAGGTTTGAAACAATCCCCTGAATAACTTTATGTAACAGGACTTAGGTTGTGTCTCTGGTGCTGAACGTAGCATGATCTGCTTTGTGCCTTAGGAACAAACCACAGAATTTCTGCAAAGCAGGCTCTGGCTCAGCACATCTTACTGCAATGCTAGATGTAAGACTCCTCCAAACAAGTACTTATTGACTAAAACTGCAGGAGACAGGTGGAGTTCATCTCATGCCCCTACTTATTTAAAAGTTAGTGATCATGGACACTCTCAAAATCAAAAGGGGATGTTTTTCCCATCCCAGAATGGGCACTGAGGAGGGGCCAGATGATTACCTTCTAGAAGAACCATTCCACAGGCTGTGAAGGTGATTGGTGACTACCTTGGACATTATCATACAACTTTTAATTAAATTAATTCCACTCTGCATGTACCCCATTGACACAACCTTTCTTTGACTCTTCCTTCGCTCTCAGGTAATGCCCACACATGCCCCCAGCCAACACTTCCTTTCCTTCTGCAAAATCTAATATTTCCTTAGGAATGTTCTTCCTACTTACTGTGAGTCACTGCCCCCATGGCAAAGTCCACGTACCTAACACTGAGCTAGGGAGCAGGTATCTGTACTGAGAACTTGAGTTCTGTGAATTTTTCCACCTGGGTGACTCTGTATGCCAAGGCCCTTCAGGGAAACCAATTTTCCTTAAAAAATGTGTACGAGAGAGACGAAAATCCATGAAGGCTCAGCCAGAGGGCTATTCCCCATATGCATCCATGGACCACAGAGTTGAATTCCAGCACACTGCCCTGTCAGGAAAAGACATGTCCGTGTTTTGCTCAGGAAGCGAACTGAAGTGACAGGTTCACGGTTTTAAGAATGAAAGAATACACTTTGGTACAATGTATGTGGCATTATCTTGTCCCATGAAACCACCATCAGCAATGCCTGAGCAGAATTGTCATGGCAGGGCTGTAGTTGGTGGCACGTGAGATGGTAAGGGGGGGGGGTTCTGAAGTCAAGTCTTGAGAGCACTTCTTATCAACAGAGAAGTGATAAGCTAGAAACCCCGAGCCAGCTTTCAAGCCCCAAAGCCCTCCTTCAGGTCTGAAGTGGAGTTAACAACCTTAAAGTCAGAGGTAAGCTGACAAGCTGGAACCAAACCTGATTATAACTCAGCTCTTTTGGGCTCCAGCACAGATAGAGGGGGACTGTAATCCCATTCCATCTGCTTTTTGCCATGGGTATTTTGTGCCATATTTGGGATATTAATGAGCACAAGGAATGCACTAGAAATTAAACCTCCTCTGAAAGCAGTATTTGTACGATGCTCCAGTGGGTAGAGAGAAACTAGACTTCAAAAAGTAAAAATCTAGTTGTGTTGAACTCCTGTTACTGCAGAGGCTGAAACTGTCTTGTGAAAAACTGAGGTAGCCTTGGTACGTTGTCAGGTGAGATGCCCAAGGTACAGCTGCAGAAAAATGTGCTTCAGCAGCTAGAGGATCACAGTTAATACTCAGTAATCTATAAATCATTGTTATGAGATTTCTCTATGCAAATAAAATTTATATAACCCTCATCAATCATAAAAAAATCATAAAGATGAAATTTTGCAGCCGCAATGCGAATTAAAGAATCCCTTAACCTGTTTGCAAGATTTGTCCTTATAGCTAATTAATTTTTAGATGGAGTGTTCTTTGAAAGAACTAATGGATAGTGAGCATTGTTGATTGATTATAAAACAAGCAGGAGGGTTTAAGAAGTGAGCTGTGAATGTAAAATCACTACCAAGCTTTATTAACCTTGCCATATTAAAATTCCGGACTATGTGACTGCAAGAAGAAGGTATTAATACAGTACTTTTGATGAGTGTGTTTTACTTATTTAACATCAATAAATTTCTCTTAGTTGGCCTATGCCATACAGATCCATCAGACTGTCCTCTGAACTGTATCTTAGCAGACGAAAGACTAATTCCTCCCCTTAAGGAATCCAGAATCTGGATTCTATGATTCCATAAAATACAACTTCATAAATTTATGCAATGGGAAAAAAACCAAAAAAACCCAACAAAATGAAAACCAACAACTAGGAAGAAAAGGCAAAGAAATGTAACTCATGTATCATCCTGCTAGGACTGCTCTTCAGAGCTGCAAATCTACGGGTAAGTTTTATTGAGCCATCATTACAAGCAGTGACAGCAGTTATTGAAAGGCCAGTCAATCTGCGATGACCTTAAAATATCAAGAGTGAATCAGGGGTTGTTAAACACTGCAAACAGTCTGCAGGAGCGTGCAGACGGTGAGGGAAAGGGAGAAAACAAGAGCTGTTGCCTTACCCGCTTCCTCAAATTGCAGGTGAGCGTGAGATTCCTCGAGAAGGAGTTTGCAAAAGCAGTATAGAAGTCCAACACTTTAAGCAAGGCTTCTCGTTTGATAATATGCAGGTCGCAGTATGTCAGAGCCCGAACGTTGGCACATGCATGGGCCAGGCTGGTTTCCTTCCAGAAGATATCACCAAACACATCACCTTTACCTGAAAAACAGCAGGACAAATTTGTTGTAAGGTAGAGCTTAGGCAGTGTTCTTCAGCACACAAATGATTTCTTTCCAAACTGCCTTACACTTCCAATTATTCTCACATAAGCCCCCAGCTGTGAAAACTAATAAGGGTGAAAGTTTTAGAAGTATCTGAGGTACTTGAGTATCCTTAACAGTAGCCCCAGGTTTTTAAGGTATTTATAGATTGCCCTGTGAAGTGTCACAAAGCATAAGAACCAGATTGTAAAGGCCCCCTTGTTGCTGAAGATACAAGTAATGGATTTTTCAAAGGCTTCCAAATATAATGAGCACTTAACTAATGTTCAGGTGATTGAATATTTCAGGTGTCTGTTCCCAAGTGATTTAAGGAGTCCCACTCTTCCAAAAACCCTCCTGCATCTTCACGGCTCTACAGTGTGGTACAGGAGCCAGCTTCCAGGGCCCAAGGACCACATTATAAAGGATGTTTAAACATTTTTAATTCAATGGAAGTGGCAACACTCCTTCTGAAAAACCCATCAAAAACCTCACTGAGACTTTTAAACTTTAAATAGCCAGCTCTAAATCTTAAACATATCCAGAAGTCTAGTTCTAAACCCAAACTCATCCATTTAAGTAGAGACTTAGGCTTAAGTCTGTATTTCAACGTTTGCTGAGTAAGAAAGGGCTTGACACTTCAGACATCCATATGTATAAATACCTTCAACCAGCTGGGAAAATTACACCTGAAGGCCCCTTCTGCATTGGTAGGCAGTGTAGCAGAACAGCTGATGCTGAGGACTTGCACACTTTGAGGACTTGGGACTAGCTGTAGTCCAGTCTCAAGGACAGAGGAGCTCCAAGGACTGGAAGTGCATGAGATGTGCTCTGACACACCTTGGCTTCCTTTCCTCTGCAAGGAATTCCTACACCACACACCTGTGTTAGACACTGAAGCTGGACAAGGATGAGGACATCAGATTCAAAATCACACTCCTGACCCAACAAAAACACCAGCATGGGTGCAGACTGGAGATGGGCTTTCAGTTTTGGACTCTGTGGTTGTTCCAAGAAGAGGCAGCAGAGCAGCAGCAACAGAAGCATTCAAAAACTGCCTCTTGCTCTGTGGCCATGGGCTGTGCAAGGGCCATGGTGTGTGGTTTGTGGCTGACATCTCAAATCCTGAAGCAGAAACCACAGTACAAAGGGTATTTTTTGTTTCAGACCCCAAAGATATCCCTGCTCTTTATTTTAGCAGTTATTAAAAGGAAAGTAAAATCAGTTAGTCAGTGGCTATTGATTCCAGGTACCTCAAGCAGGCCATTGGTGAAGGTTAGTGATGTTATAGTTTTGGGATAAAAAGGTAATACATTTTAATATTTCCTCTTTTAAGAATTTGTAATGTTTCACTCAACTCTACTGTGGGAACCACAGTGCTAATTTATCCAACATTACTACTTTTGGGGGTCAGAGGCTCTATTTCTCTCTTTCCATTTCTGCTTTAGGTATTGTATCCAGTAAAACATATTTAACATTTCTCAGACAGAGTGCAATAAATGGTTCCAGTCCTCCTCCTGTTTTTATTTTCTAGCAAAAGTCTCTATAGCAGAATCATCCCTTAGAAAGGTTATAAATGCATCTCATTGCACTGCTTTTAATTCTACATATTTTGATGTAATTAAAATTAACTACAATACATAACACAGCTGGTATAATTTATAAAACAAGTTGTTCTAAAATGTTTTCCTTAATACAGAGCATTTTCTGGTAACATTATAATTTCTCCAATGTACTGTTTTGAAATTACCTTTTGCAGTTAATTACCCTTGTCTATACCCACAGTTCAAAACCCAATTTACAGACATACTCAGCACAGTTACATAATTTATAGAAAACAGACCATTTCTGAAATGCACGAAATTGCTTAATGGATTTGCTCTCTGAGGTGGATAGAGGACAGAACTGAGTCCTGCTTTTGGTGGCTGCAGAGTGCACTTAAAAAGACAGAATTCTACAATAGTGGCTATTATGGTTTTCCCTCTGAAATGTGAGTGAGCCACTTGTTTTCTTTTCAAATTTAAGATAATACATAGTTAATTTAAGTCAAGATGTTGAAAGCAGTGGATGGTCAGTCCAGAACTCTGCACGACGGTGTGTTACAGAATCTGTACACAAACCACTGATTAATGAAACCACTATTCATAAACTTGAGAAGATATTGTCTTCAGTTCTGTGAGGCAGGGAACTGCACTGGCTCCCTCAGAAAGGGTGGGACATGATGAACTGAACTTTTTCACTCTTCCATGAGCCATTGCCCACTGGATTTGAATGGTGAAACTCCAAACTCCTCTTACATTGTTGTTTATACTCTTTAGAAAGTATAAAATCTTGGAAGCTTTTAAGAGTTCTTGAATTTGACATTTCCCCACACAAGTCCAAGCCTTATTTGCTGATTATAAATGTGCGAAGGAATGTACTGAACGAAAACAAAACCTACCAGATTCTCCAAAACAACGTGTCTTTTTTCATAAATACAGAGATTAATGTACTGTACTTCATCCCTATTAAATGTAGTTCACTGCATAGAGAGTGGTAATTATTCACTCAGGACAAGACTAGACGTTAGGAAGAAATTCTTTACTCAGTGGGTGGTGTGGCACTGGAACATGATGCCCAGAGAAGTTGTGGATGCCCAGTCCCTGGAATTGTTCAAGGTCAGGCTGGATGGGGCTTTGAGCAACCTGGACTAGTGGAACATGTCTCAAACCGTTCTATGATTCTAAGGTTAATTTTACACATTGCAACTAAATAAAAATAAAACTTCCAAAGTTGTGACAGAAAATTTAACTAGTAGGTCTGACACACCAGCTACTCAAAGACTCATATATATATATTGTTCACTTGCAGGGAACATGCAGACATCTAGGGAAAGCCCCTCTGGGGCTAGGCTGGGAATACAGAGGCACTGAGGCTGATGCAGCCTGTGTAATTCCCAAAGCCTCTCTCTAGAGATTTATTGAGGCCTCAGCACGTTAACTCCCAAACCTGCATGGTCCTTAGTCCTGAGCAGTCTTAATACCCCTCCTGACTGAAAGCAAAGCTGTGGGAAATTCTCCTGCCCCTGCTCTCACAGTGCCCAAAGCATTGCTGAAAAAAGGAATGCCCTAGAGTGGGAACTGCTTGCATACATTTTCCACTTGGTATAAGGAAAGGGAGGAAGAGAGTCAGTATTTGGACACTGCTGGATTAAAGCTGGCAGAAACATGGGTGTAAGGATAGAATCACGGAATCAAAGAATAAGGATTCTTTGGGTTGTAAAAGACCTCTAAGATCATCAAACCCAACCATTGACCCAGCACTGTCCAATCCACCACTAAACCATGCCCCTAAGCGTCACATCTATAGAACTATAGACTCATTTGAGATGGAAAAGACCTCTAAGATCATAAAAACTTGGATTTGAGGACTGAAAGAACCATGGAAAACAGAAGATGTGTAGGGTGTTGGTGACAGGCATAATTTTTGCTGAAATAGCTACACTGCTATCATTCTAAATACAGTGTACTATGTATGCATGCCTGTACATAAAATATACATACATATATCATGCATATTTGCATAAATATATTTAGAGACAATCATACAGCATTTAACTATGCCATAAGTCATGATATTTCTATGCACTATCTTCTATATTTTAATAACTCTCCCACACAGATTTGAGGGGGCAGATATTCTCCACAGCCTCGCACCATGGACTGACTTGCCAATTTGTCAGACAGCACCTCATGCCTGGACCTTTCAGGCAGAAAAATTCGTAAGGGCCTTATGAAACTCTCCAGGAGATTGCAGATGGAAGGAAAAAGTGCTTGAACTTGCAGAAGAAAGAGTCCTGTTAAACAGTGTCTCAGAACCCACAAATATATATATAAATATATATATATAAAAATATAAACATATATATATATGTGTAAAGACAAAATTTGTCCTCCTTCAGATGGGGACAGAAACTTAGCTAATAAATATCCTAGTAGACATAGGAGCTTGATGGGTCCTTTGGAAGAAAGTTTAGGCAGGCAGTTAAAGAATCAATTCTTGGTGGGAAATAGCACTGGGTAAAAACACATCAACGGGACCAAAACTTCTTCTTAAGGTAATGAAGTATTTTTCTGTGCAGTCTTAGCTAATAGACCAGCTAGCATTTCCCCCATTTTAAAACATCTCCCAAGTCCCATCAGTCACACTAGCAAAAGCTGGAGATGATGAATAATGCCGGCTTTCCATCATGATACACTCAAATCTTATTTTGCTTATTAAAAGCAAAGCCTGAAGGTGCTTCACAATCAGTAAAACTGTATCATGTAGAGAAAGTGTTCATCTAATCAGTTTAATTTCCACTAACTATGAAGTGATGACAGCATGCACACAAGTGGAGGTCAGTGACCAAATGCCACGTTCGTGCAGCCATAATTACATATACTGGTATCAATATTCACACAAATACATCTGTGTCTATATATCTGCAGGATATATCTTCTGGCTGCAGGACAGATGTGCCCCAAACTGATGTAGACATCCAGTGAGCAGGGAGGGAATCAGCTCCTGTTACCCAGAGCAGCAAACAGCTCCATGATGGTTCAGGGAGTAGGCAAGCTCTGCAGCTGCTTATCATGGGACATTGGAGTTGGTTGCACAGGTTTACAAAATTATGGGATATATTCATGGAATAAAACCCATCTGTGGCTATTAAACACTAAAGATTTCCCTCTGGGGGAAATAAAATTGAAATATAATTCAGTGGAGGGTTGGAGAATATTCTGGGGAAGCATCATTGTTTCCTTACTTCACATTCCTACTTTCTCCTGCACATCTGCTATTGACCATTTTCGGAGACAGGCTGCTGGGCTGCCTGGATTTCTGGACTTAGCTGATACGGTTGTTTTTGTCTAAAGAGGGGATCTGGAGAAGATGGGGGTGATTCAGTGGTGCCCATTCATCAGGTGCACTTCCCATCGGGGACATCACTGCTTCCTGTAAGCACGGCCATGATGTGCAGGGATGACACTACGCTGTGAGAGAGGTCTCCTTGCTCCTGTGAACGTTTTATCCTCAACTTCAGTCTTTTCCTGGGGCATCCAGAAGGGCCACAACTCCCTTGAAAATCAGATCAGAGCTGATCCCTGAGCAGTGTGAAAATCCAGCTCCAGGACTGCACGTGACCACGCGAAAGGGCAGAATGATGTGAGAAAAAAGCATTTCTAGCAAAGAAATACTAACAAGGGACTGTGCCAAAGATCCAAGTCCATGCTGGCAAAGGTACTTTGCATTATTTAACACAGTGCAACCTTCCACATCTGCACCTGGAAGCACAAAAGAAACTGACCTTTCTTCCAGCATTCTGCAAGCAGAGCACAAGGTACATAAAGATATTCTCCCCTCATCTCTCTCATTTTTAGTGCAAGGATCCTAGTGCTTCATATCTTTCTAGAAGCCCCAGCTCCTGGAGACAGGTTATTTCCATTTTGATTTTATATCGAAATAAGTTTCTATCTTCCCTGACTGACGAAATAAACCTGAAAGCATGAGCATTCCCACCACCTTCAAAATTCATAAGGCAAATACGATTGCCTCAAACTGTTAGTCTGATTTAAAAGAACTATATCTCATGATTTTTAAATAATTTTCCTTTTCTTGTGCTGCCAAGACTTCTGAGTTCCTGGTTTTGGCAGCGAAGCGTGCAGGTCTAATTCAAAAACATTGCAATTCAGTGAAAGGAATCTTTCTGACTCTGGAGGCTGTGGATCACATCTATAACACACCAGCTGGCACTAAATTAAGATTGATGTTTCTTATCATAATTAACTACCATGCAGATAGAGACAAAATATATTAAATTTACAAAATAATGTGAAAAATTCAAGTCTGTCAGTAAGAACTAATAACACTTTTGAACAAGTATCAGCAGGACTAAATCTTACACATGGTACTGCGGATGTCAACCCAGACCTGCAAGGTTTGACTGATTTCAAGGCAGTTAAGAAGAACTGCACAGTGCAGAGCAGCACGTCACACTCATTCTCAGATCAGTAACCCTTCAAGTATTTTGCAAAATACTTTGAGATTCAGCACTTTAAAACAGCCTGAATCACATTAATTATTTCAGTTCTGCTAGCTGAAAAAAACCCCATACCCTTACTTTATGAATCATTTTCCTCTTAGTTAATTTAGAGCTTTAACTCATTGGAACACAGGGGACTTTTCTATAGATGAAATAGGACACAGGCTTTTCTGTAAATTGCTACCAGGTGCATGTTACTAACCTGGGGAAATGCTCACAATTAGTCTGCCTTGGTTGACTGTACATGAAAAAACAAAAAAAAAGTTCAGTATAAAACATCCAGAGTTGATTTGACACAGGGGCAAATTCTGCCACCTTCATTCCACTTGAGAAGAAACCCAAGCTGCAACTAAACTAATTAAAATCACACTGATTCTATGAGATGGAATTGGACTGACAGTTTTTCATGTCATAAAGTGCATCACATATGGTCAGTCTTGTCCTGCACAAAGCACATGCCCGGCTGTGTAGGCATGGAAACTCAAAGTGTTGGTTCATGGATCCCAAGCATCAAATTACTAATGCCCTCGATGAGAGCTATGGAGCACCTGGGTCTCCTGCTCACCTAAATGGGAGCTGCTACTTTCTCTGCCTCTAAAGAACTTTTCTCCATGTGATTTGGTAGGAGACTTAATCTTTTGACCTCCAAACACATGTAGGATTTAGAGCAGAAAAAGACTCATCCCTCCTTTCGGCTGTCATCCCAAACTCAAGAAGACACTTGCTTTCCTTTATTCCTCTGATACTGCATCATATGCCCTTCCCAGATCAAACATTTGTAAATAATTTATGAAGCAGACCTTTAATAAGGTTTGGCTTGCCTAATAACAATAAATCCAATAAACAACAGGTTGCTCTGGTATTATATGCAGAATATGCTGAGAGTTAACATGCAACACATAAAGGCAAATGACTTAACTGAATACACACGGGATCAGGACCAAAAGGGGGCTGAAAAATGAACTATTAAATTTATATTCATTCTGGCTTGACTATCAAAATTGAGTTCACTCAGCAACAGTCCTCACCAGGAGTCCAGTGGTCGATGCCAATTTTTATCGCTATGCAGCTTGAGCAATATTTTTGATCAATTCCTACAATCAACATCTGAACGTGGTGGGTCATTATTTTTCTGCTGAAAAAAACTACTTCTTTAAACCTTGTTAATCAATATGCCCAGTTAAAGTTACTGTGCAACTTACACAGCCAGCTGTGCAAATAGCAGGAGCTGGAAAGCAGCTTCCAGAGCCCCTTGGCTTGCATTGCCATTTATGTGAAACTCCTCATCAGGTGCAAATTCGGGTTAATTGCAGCAGGGACAATTATTAGGTGCTCTCTGGTTGTTGATGCCTCTTTGCATTAGCCTGGGGACTCCAAACCCCCAGTCCTTCCTGAGATTCTTCGCTGAAAACACCTCCCTGTGCAGAGCAGTGGCAGTTAAATTGTTTACTCCTGCCTGAGATGGTGGAAAATCACTGATGTGCCTTCTCAGGGTCACCTCGCTTGCTGGGAAAGTTTTGATAATTAGAGACAAGACTGTTTGCCCTTCTCCATTATCCTGGAGACTGCAGATGAGTCCGTGCCTTCTTTCCTCCAGTGTATATCAGCACCCCATCACACCAGCTCTGCACAGATGCACCCTCTGCTACAGCAGCAGCCAGCACCTGCAAAAGGTGAGAGACTGGCTTGGAGAAATGGAGGCAACTAATGAGGGAAACATAATGGGGCACCTGGCTATCTCCATTAATGAGTCCTATAAACTGCAGATCTACAATTGGAGCCATTCTCTTACTGTACATGTTTCTGTAATGCTGGTTACTGCAGTGTCTGGGCATTTAATTATGCACAAATGAGAACAAAACCAAACCAGGGGAGAACAAAATGTCACAGTGCTGCAAGTTGCCCTGTCAATCACTAGGCTTCATCTGCTTTCAAGCACAAGAAACACCAAAGGTGGGGCCACTGAGTCAGGAAAAGTGCTGCTGAATAAAAGGATGGTGGAGCCTGAGGAAAGCACCTGGTTGGCATGCCAAGTCTCCTGAGGACATCCTTTCAGCAGGCAGGGAGACAGTGGATGTGCCAGCTCACCGTGGCTGCGAGGGAAGGGAACATGATAAGGGAAGATCAAGAAGGGGAAAAGCAGCGACATCATGGAGTGATTCATGCTGGGACCTGAGGGAGGATGAAGCCCTGCACTTTGGACAGAAACATGAATGTAAGAGATGGAATACGATGGTTCTCAACCCATTCTGATGTCCCTACCTGATTCACTTGTCTAGGATATTCCACATTTAAAAATACACCAAGCAATCCATCTGCAGGTGAGCATGGTTAAAAAAAAAAAAGACAGCTCTCTCTCTCTCTTTCTTTCTTTAAGCAAGGAAAATAACACACTCCTATATTAAATCACACTACACTGTTATTTCCTCTGCAAGGAGCATAGGCTGGCAGACAGCATGTCCTGCACGTTCCTGCTCTCATAGAGGAAATTAATGACGACAAGTTTCCAAAGGATACTTATCACATTTCCACTCTAGGTTACTTCTGGGGCATGGAAAGGACGGACAGACTGATAGTACAGTCCTGCAAGTTGACTTTCCCTAGGAAAACCAGCATGATGGCAGATGCTTGGAGCATTCAAAGGTTTGAATATTGAGGTTTTCACATTAGGCAGAGGTTTTTAAACCTGCTCTCCCCCTTAGGCAGATTCACATTCCTTGTGCTTGAACTTCTCAAAGCAGAACAGATCAATAAAAATTATGTTCTTCACTGTCTGATCTGCAGTCGCTATTTCAGCTGCCACAGCTGCCACTATAAATGCCTTTGCAACTACATCTGGGAGAGATTTTCTTCCACAAGTGAATTTTTAGGATACAACATCCCATAATTACTCAGTTCACTATTCTGCTAAATAATCTGTCAGAGCATAAAAAGACTCTTCAGTGTGTTCTACGACTAGAGGTAGCAGTTTATCTTGCTTTAAGTTACATTTGCACATTCTGCCAATCCCTGTAGTACACGACGAACACAGCTCTGAGTCATGGGATCGCACCTCAGCAGAGAGAATCAAAGGCAATTTTGGTAATCAAAGGTAATTCACTTTAACTAGATAATGTTAAAAGTCTCTCTAGCCAAATGGGGATTAACATGGATACCAGATTTACTACATCTAAAAGGTAGAAACAAAAAGTTCTTACTGTCATTCGAAACGTACAATATTCATTAATAAATGCGATGAAGTTTTGCATGCAATCTATTTAGTGATGGCTCCTAGTTCAGTAAATTACATATTTATTGTTTTCACCATAAAAACCATTTATTTATTCAAAAGCTGCTACTTACTCTTAAAGCTTTTGTTTTTTAAATAACTGTAAGCAAATATATCATCACTGAGATTAATAATAAAATTGAAATGGCCCAGTGAGCTGAAATACAAGGAATACTTATTGATTTAGGAGCTTTCATCATAAGGATTTCACATCTCAGTATGGAAGCAGATTCATTCTTACATTAAATCTCTCTTTTTTTCAAAACCTAAGTGTACACTAGAATACAGAAAGGTGCAGCAGGTATTTGAAAAGAGTATGGATGTGTGTTTTCCCAAGTTCATACTCTCCAGCTGGGAGGATCCGAGTGATGCCCTGGGGAAGCCATCCCCATGCAGCCTCATCCACACACCTGCACACTGCCCAATCCCACCCCAGTCCCAGACACACATACACAGGCTTTTAGGGAAATGCCAGGAGTCTTTTTCAGCTACATGCTTGTCCTCATTCCTCCTCTCCTTACTCTTGCTGCCGGTTGGGAAGGAGCTGAAGTCTGACTCATGACTAGTGTTGGCTCCCTCTGCTCTCTTTCCACATATCAGCACAACTCCCAAGTGTAATCTTTTATCTCCAAGTGATCATTCCCCAGGAGATATAAGAGAGACTTACAGAGCCCTCTGAAGCCACCCTTACAGAGAAGAAGCAGTACAGAGCTTCAGTGCGCTGTGAGAGACCCCCTCGGACCAGGAACCAGGAACCCACTGGATTTGGCCACAGGGAGTCACAGCTCCAGTTTAAGAGAAGGCAAATATTCAACAGGATATGAGTTCTACAATAAATGGGTCGATTTTAACCAGACAAGACAGGTTCTGGATGGTTTTCCTCTACATGGTTCTGCCTCTGAGGAGGATCGCTGCCTCAACACCCATGCTGACCACTCAATCCCACCATCTGCTAAACCATCCCAATCCCATACAAGCTAGCAAGGAGTCTGCATTAGTCTCTCTCCCACCTGCTGCTGGCAAACCAGACAGCACAGTGGGGTGACAGGGTGGTTAACCTGGAGCTCCCCCATCACTCAGAACTTGTCATGACTGTGGCTTGACACATGGTGTGACCCTATCTCTTTGCAAGGTCAGATCAGACCATTTATTTTCTGTACAGGCAGTTCACTACAAGTGACAATTTTGCTTCTTTATAGAGACTGTTGCAGGTGTTATTCCGGGCTAGAATGAAAATCCCAGCGTGAAGGTTAATGTGGAAATCCTCCTGAGAGAGTAATATTAAGCAATGTGCATTTCCTCCAACAGGCTATTTAAAAGATGTCAAGCACACAGATGCCATTCTATTCTGCTCAGAGACACTGCAACTGTGACCACTGAGCCATACTGGGCAGAAAGAGCATTCCCAATGGCATAAAAGATGAAGGATTTGCTTCTAGAGTAGGATCTCTGGAGACACAGTATCTCCATCTTACGACAACTACCAGCCTCCTGTAGTCCCAGCTGATGTTAAGCAAGACTAGTTAATATTCGAAACTAAGCAAAAGGAAAATACATACAAACCAGAAGCATTTCAACAGAGATCACTGTACCTAAAATAGCCACCACCTCGTCGTCCTGGATGACTTCCAAGGATCCTGAGACCACGAAGCAAAGAGCATCAACGCTTTCCCCAGCGTGATAGATGAGGTCCCCCGGGGCGCAGTGGATGGTCTGGAACTCCACGGCCAGGGCCCGCAGGCAGCCGTCGCTGGCCAGCCGGAAGGCCGGGTGCTCATTAAAAACCTTCCGGTTCAGGTGCACGCAAATATCTGCCCTCATGTCCTTTGGGCAAATTGAGAGAACCTGAGCAAGAGAAAGACGGAAAACAGTCAGCTGGGAACGTGACACCAGGCCGCTGCTTTATGAAATAACCCAATGGATGGATCTGAAGATCTCCCTGGGGGTGGATTTTGAAGTCCATTCATCCCATCATTTCATAAAGCTTCTGGTGGGAGTTTTATCCTGATTTCAGGGTAATCTTTTTCTGTCCATCTACTGCTTTCATTGCAGCTGAAAGGGTGATGTGGAAGATGGGACTATTCTGTTACACTGTGCTCATCCCTAACAGCTTTCACACTTGGTTTTCCAGAATTGCACGTGGCGCTACTATGCTCTGTTTGTGGTTATCCCTCCAGACTTGGTGCCCAGACTATCCTCCTGCTGCCATGCTCAGTCCTTGCAGGAGCACAGAGCTGAAGGACCTTGAAGACATGCAGAGACAGACCACTCACAATAGAAAACACCACATTTTGTTCACAGCCAAAAAACCCAGGTCTCAAAAGTCTTAAAGTAGGTGACCACTTACCGACATGTATCCAGACACACCCAGGGTTCAGTTTCAGTGAGACATATAAGGAATAACCTGCCCAGGAGGGCTTACAGACTAGAAAATCCAAGGAGATTAGAAGAAAAAGGAAGTATAATGAAATCTTATGAAATGTAAAGTAAAGGTGAGTGAAAAGCTGTCCTGTGAACATGAAGACAATCTCCATAGCAGACCAATTAAATAAGACCTTCAGCTAGTTTCTTACCTTAAATAGCTTTCCCTACTGAAACAGGAACACAAATACACCTGAAGAAAGAAAGTGAAAACCTGTGGGTCTTGTTAGGTTTGTAAACTGTGTGCTTAATATTTGCACATCCTCCTGAACACTCTAACGTCCTTATAACCCTCAAATTTCTCAGTGCTAATTGCACTGAGAAACATATAAAACCTTTCAATGTTTTTCTAGGACAAATCATCAGAAAAGAGCATGAGACTAAGAGCACTCTGGAAGTCTCATATAAAGAAGACTGCAAATCGATAGTACTGCTTAATTTCTCATTGTAGGGAATTAATTTGGCAGCTCACTCTGCAGATAGTGAGGGAGACAGGGACATTAGGTCAATGAGTTGACCACTGAATATTAGCAGAGAGAGACTCTGGTAACCCCGACTGAGCTTGAGGCAAATGGTCATGTTAATAATGAAGTAAAGCCACAATTTTAATTTCTACTCAATGAAGAAGAGGTATAAAACTCACTATTGCAAAGCATATAGCATATAGCATAAAGGTCCTAAAACATAGTATGTGAAAAGAATAAACAGCTTCTGTTTTAATAATAATATTTAGTCCTTTCCTTATTTAAATATATCAAAGTTCCTTTGCAGTCAAAGACATAATGAATGCAAAAAGGTGTAATACAAGTTATTCTCCTATAATCTGTACTGTAACAGTCTGAGGTGAGAAGGGGCTACTACAACCATCTGCACTAACCTCTTGCATTAACAATTTTCACATCAATTCCAGAATACCTGGTAAAATTATAGCCTACAAGGCCTTGATTTAATGTTTTCAAATTATATAGGGTAGTTGTTTCAGGGGATAGCTACTCTTTCTTTCAAAGCATGTTGTTTCTGAACTGATTTCTTTTTTAGTTTTCAGCCAACAGCCAGAGAATCTTATCATCTTGCTCAGGTAAAAGACCTGCAATCATCAGGAATCTCTCCCACATGCAGGTGTTTATAGAAAATGATCAGGTCATTTCTCAATCTCATCCTAAGAAAAACAAGAGAGATAGATGATGCATTTTGTGTCTAACACTATGAAGCACAGTATCTCTTCAGGAAACTTCCCCCTGCATGAGGCTTTCTCACTTACAACCACCTTCCCAGAGCTACAACATAATTATTTTTTTATTTGATTTAACACAGAGTAAGTCAATTTGAGTTAATTATATTTTTCTGTAACAAAATGCTGTACAGAACACATTAAAATACCCTGCATAAGTGTGTTTTATCATAAAAATTAATAATAAACACATTTGACAAGACATATTCTCCATAAACCATCATTTGCATTAGTAGTAATGTCTTGTCTGAGTCACTGTTGACCATATTCTGTAACACATTTCCATAATTTTATTAGGGACAGATGTCAATTTCACAAACTTCTATTTTCCTGAGTCATTCCATTTATCATTAGAAATATGGGCCCACCTTAGTTTTTCAGTAAAAAACAAAGATTACTTTGGAAAGTGATTGTTTCATCTAGGCCCTACTTTTGGATCAAACAGAAAGTTTGTCTTTATTATAAAACAGAAACATGCCATCTTTCTTCATCTTAATAGTAACTTAATGAAAAATTCTGCTTTCTTTTGTACCATGATTGATGATTTTTAACATTTTTATCTACTCTTGCGCCTAAATGATGGTTATAAGTTTTTTATGTCCCTTTAATACTTTCAAAAATGTAAGTGGTTTTAACAAGGTCATGCCAGGAATTCTCAAACACTGCTCTTAAGAAAAATGTCTGTGTTCATATGTGACTGATTACTGAATTTTATCTTTTAAGCTTCCAAACTGCAGGAAAAATTGGTTAAACTATTGCAGAAGTTGTTCCTGTAAGATTCTGAGATGTTCCAGGCCCCTTTGTCTTTTGGAATGCAAAGTAATTGAGTCCCTCAAGAATAAAAGCCACTTGGCTGCAAAGCAGCATACTATTTCCTCACAGATACAGACTTATATACAGAGTATTAAAAGTGAGCACTCGAAGAATTGCTCTTTTTATAGACACACAACAAACATATGTATCATCACGCACTCTAATATGAAGAAACGGAAAAAATTCCATTGCACAGAAAAAGCCCACCTTAAAAAGCATAATTCAGAAATTTTCTGGTATCATGATAAAGTGATTCTCCTAATGGCATGTCATTGTATGTAGACAAATGAAGATATCACTTATCAACTAGTACAGCACTAAATGAGTAATGATCCAAGAGTTAGCCAGGAACAAATACTGTTAATTTGAGTTTTCTTGCCTGCTACACAGGTATGGAGAACAGAGAGTTAAACAGATGAAAACTAAAAGAAATATTTAACATTAAAAGATATGGCAAGGTATTGTTGACTACCAGAGATAAATGTAGATATATGTAGGGAAAAAAAGAGAGCAAAGATAGAGAATTGCAACATTCAGCTACATGTTTTCTGTATGCTCCAAGGGCTCCATGAGCTCCAACCTGTCTCGCAGCACTTCTTTTTGTGTTTACAAATACCAGTATCATGAATTCAGAAGGAGTCTCACAGATGCCACCAACTTCTCTATTCCTTGTACTGTACAAGGGGGCTGTTGGTGACACAGATTACAGTAAGTAGTAATTTTCATCCTTCCAAAGAGAACACATAATGAGATACAGGATCACACAGAGGCATTTGGAAGCTAAAGATAAATAGTCCAAAGACCCTAAGATCAGAAAATGAGCACTTCGAATTCAGACAAATATTCATCTGAAAATGATCCCTTATTGACAAGAATTGGACATTCTTACTGTGAAATGCTCTTACTGAGATCTCAGCATTTTTAAGGCAGCATGCAACTAAAAAGACACAAACTAGAAGCAACATGATTGTCCCTGAGTCCAAATGGTGTCAAAATGCACACACATGGGTGTAAAAAAGAAATTTAGTTGAAGGGAAAGGATACTCTGTAATGCTTAGTCACTTTTTTCACTGTAAAGGAAATGCCTCAAACACATCATGTTAATAGAACCAAAGTTCAGCTGGGACATTTGTTCTACCCTGTGTGTTCTTTCAGCAGCGCAGCAAAAACCACCAAGACAAATTTCTTAAGAGGAAATTTCCTTAGAGATTTGAAGACCTTTCTCAGTGAAACCTGCAGTTTATAAGGCAAGCAGGATATTAAGGTCACTGACAGCAATGCTTTAGTAACTGATGGGTTTGGAGCTCACGACTTGGAGCGGGAAGTCTGCCGGGACCAGATGCTTGTGCTGCTACAGAAGTTGCTCTGTAATAAATCTGTAGCCACAGACTTTGCAGTCATCTTTCCCATATGCATCCAAGCAACATGAAAGAACAGAGCCTGCTGTGTATCAGTGCAAAATCAGAGGAGAGGTCTGAATTCTACCCAGAGGAAAATCTTTGCTGGCTGTATAAACTGTGACTCCACCAGAAAAGGAGCAAGGCTCCGTGTCACACATGAACAGCACACATGTATCCACAAAGACTTGAACTACTACAAAGCTGAGAGAGGAGAAAGTAAAGCACAGAATAACATTTATCATTTTCCCTCTCTGCACAGAAATCAAAACCTCCTCAAAGCCAGTATAAGACAATTGCTGAGCTCTGCCATCACCAGCTGGCACCCAGCTGGCACAGACCCCAACGTGACACCCAATGCAGAGACTCAACACCATCATCATCTCTAGAGCACTCCATGGTATATGTAAAATGCTGATGGTGAGTGAACAGCTTGTGGGTGCTGCTAGAGATTGGGACAGCAACCAGCTCTGGAAGACCCGCAGGGTCTCATTGTCTTTTCAGTTCGAGATCTGTAAGGCGGTGGGAATTAAATTCCCAAGGAGGAGTTTCCATCTGATTTTTTAACTCCCTCAGCATGGTCAGGCAGTTTAAGATAAGCCCCTAGAACAGCTCAAAGAACTCTACAGGGAGCAGAGATTATAAAAAAAAGTCAAAGAAAAGCAAATGAATCAAAACAGAAACTGTACAGATTAAGAGCATGTCCAAACAATATCTTTTAGGATGGGTTTACAGGTTTAAGTATTTGTTAAAAAACCTTCCCCAGCTGGATAACACTACAGGATGGCTTAGCAGATATTACAGAATCTGTTAAGACTTGTTAACAAAAAGGGCAGAGGCCAGTGAATCACGAACATTATCTATTGTCAATCCTCTTTCAGCACACAGGATTGTCAATTTCTGGGGGTTGTAAGTAGGGAACATGTTGGTTGATACTCAAGCAAAGAGCTTAGACAGTCTGTAACAACAAGGACTGTTTCCTAAATGAATAACTGTAACAAATATCAGAGACACTAAGAATGTCAGCTTTGAAAATACATATAATAAACTCCTCCAACTTCTTACCCATTCGAGACCACAGATAGCTCTTTTTATTTTGTGGAGAAAGGCCACTCTGGGTTTTCAGACATATTCAGCGGCCACAATCAAGGTCAATTCTTTCCAAAAAAACCCCACAATACTCACTAGTTACTCAGATTTTTAGAAAGATTTGGCTTACTTGAATGTTGAATTCTTTTTCAGGCCTGGCCAAAAGTGTTACATTTGGCATTGGATGGAGGCCAAAGAGGCAAAGGTAAGAAAACAGCGGATTGGCAAATCACAGAGCATTTTCCTGTAATAATCAGGTAATTTTGTAAGTAACTCGGAGGTGATATATGGAGCTGAGCAGTAATTAACCCTGCATGCTTTAGGGTAATCTTTAATACATCACTGAATATCTTGGCACTAAGAACTGAATTTCAGCAGTAACGGTGTGCTCTGTTTTAATTGCAATAGAATCCAAGGTCATTTAGATTTAAATGCTCAGAAATCACGATTTGAAAATCATGTCTAAGTTGAGTCTGGCTTGTTTTCTTATTAATAATAAATGAGCTGAACCAGTGATTAAAATGGATAGATTTGGTGGTGTAGTAACAAAATTAAGTGGGTTTTTTAGCCGAGTAACATGAATAAGAGACATTAAGAAAATCCCAAGAAATTGGCTGTAGAGTCCATTAAATTCCATCTTGTCAACACAGACAGAATCTGGCTAGGGGTTTGAAAATCAGAGGAAGATGAGAGGCATCACTATGCCTCTTTTAAGGAATCAAGTGGTTCACCAGCAAAGGGGCTATTGGCTTGTCTAATGCACTGAAAAGTGTGGCACACTAGTCACATCCACTGATGATCCAAGGTAGTAGATCCCAGGTTGCCAAGGGGTTGTACTTTCAGAGGTTTTATTGTTTTCAGTTTTGTTGTAATATCTGTACCAAGCAAAAATATAGCAGGGCCTTCTAATGGGGCAAACGATAGCAGACCACAGGGAAATCTGTCATTAAAAATCAACTTTTTAGATAAAAGAAGAAAAAGAAACATCAGAAAGAATATGGCATACATCAAGGGATTTCTCAAGTCACAACAGTTTTTGGAGCAACATCTTCTGGCACAAAGGTCACCCTTGGAAGAAGGAAATCGATCAGTGAATTATTTTATTTTGAGCTCCTTCTGGAGGTGGCATTATTTTCAAACATCCATCATTATGTAAAGACATTCAAGGAAATTAAGAATGAAAAGAGATCTGGAGAAGACCTTCCCCAAGATGTGGTCTCTGGAATAGACAGCCCCTTGTCTGCTCCATCCCTTTGGTGGCAGCGCTCAGGAAAATGCCTGACCCATCCACTCAGGCACTTATTCCCCCGGGAAATAAGCTTGTGAGCTGTTCCATATTCCTGGCTTTTTCTCAAGCATGACAGGTTCACAGCTCATTTTGTATCAGTCCCAAGATAGTATATCCAAGATATACATCCAAGAGTCAGAGATAATTGTGGATAGCCTTTCCTGGCTCTGCAGAGTGCATACAGGAGGTAAATAATCCATGCTATCCATAAAGGGGAAACAGAAAGCCCCACCGGTGCACAGGCCCCGCTCACGGACCTGTGTGAAGGACAGGGAGACCTTGACCGTCTCTCCTGCATCCCGCTCTCCAAAGAACCGTGGATTCACACTGTACCTGGTCCTAGCTCAGCTCTGTGAGGTGAGGGACGACTTCTTGTTCACCTCATCCCGATCTGCAAGGAACGACCAACAACCTCGCCTCTACAACGAAACAAAAATACTTGTCCAAA
Source organism: Neopelma chrysocephalum (assembly GCF_003984885.1). Taxonomy (NCBI): domain Eukaryota; kingdom Metazoa; phylum Chordata; class Aves; order Passeriformes; family Pipridae; genus Neopelma; species Neopelma chrysocephalum. The sequence continues at coordinate 51,259,560 of NW_020897693.1, read as the reverse complement.
CGATTTTTACCTTCCCTTTGCAGCAGGGAATTGCATGCAGCTGTTACAGCTAATTTTGTAGAAGTTCTCTTTGGCCATGAGTCTTGGAAGCCTTCTACCCTGGTCTTCCACGAGGAAATCCAGCCAGCACTTACAGACACCTCTATGTGATGGGACATGGTGGGAATGGCAGCCTGATTCCTCTATGGCAGCCTGATTCCTCTACGTGTCTCAGGGTATCACTAATTATTTCTACGGCTCTTGAAGATCTTATTAACAGCAAACATGAATAAACTGCAATGTCCTTGTGTAAATTAACTTTTAATGAAGGTACAACCTGTGTCTATTTACCATAAACCCATCTCTCCTGTATGAAAGCTTAGGGGGCCAGCAGCGAATAGTTTTAATACTGTGTTATTTTCTCATGATTTCCATTTCAGTCAGTGCAATGTGAAATTGGCTCTCATTATCCCAACTGCCATTGATGTTCAGGTTGAAACTAAATAAGATGCCTTTTTTCTCTTTCAACCTATGGCTTTTCTGAAGGAAACGACTGTTAAAACATGATAGACATTTATTTAATTGCTTTCTGAGCAAATTCTAAGCCATACAACAGCACAGAGGTCAAGAAGAGAAAATCTTTGGGTTTTACTGACATTTCAGAGTGTTATCATTAGATAAGACCTTGAAACACCTGCATGTTAGTTAATGGTTGTTCTGCTTTCATGGATAATGACCTATTTCCTACAGAAGAGCTAATATCTATAAATTTCTCATTTGCTGCCTGGAGATTTTAATAAAAACTAAGAGATTGGAATTCAGTGTGTTTCATATATCAAATTACTACCATAAAGATTTTATTCAGCTGCTTGTAAATGGTCATATACAGAGCCTCTTTTTTACCTCTAACAAAAAGAACCCCAAAAAAACAGGTTTGGATGGATGAGAGATACTGTTTAGAGTTTAAAGGCTTCTCAAGTTTGTCATGTTTTTACCCCTGCTCATTATTAGATGAATAACTCTGAAATCTGTATCATTAAAGATTAAAAAAAAAAATAAATTCCATCTTGTTTGAGCCACTGTTACACCAGGAGAAGAGTCCATGTGCATGTATTACATATATCATCCCAGTTGTCAAGAGGAGGGCTCTCATGGCTAAGTGATTTAAGATTATGGATCAGAGGCCACTTGCTTCCCCTTAAGTTATAATAATAAATATGCTAATGCTTTTAGTGTCATTGTTAATTCCTTGTTTGTGAACACTCAGAGACAGGCTGAGGTGCTGTGGTTTGAAGGCAGGATTTGAAGATGAGCTATTCTCAAGGAGATTGGGGAATCCAAAATTCTGAGCTTAAAGCACTGGCACTTCAGTGTGGGAGACCAAGTCCTCTCCCACACACAAGAAAAGCAGACTGGGGCTTTAAGACAAAGTTTTGTTTTGGACATCTTGCTACACAAGCAGCAAGGGCTACATTTTCATTTTACCTCCTCCATGGTGACTTCCACTTTGCCTTGAGTTCCCACCTTAGGACTCATCAGTTTCAGCCAAGAGTTTGTTTGGGACTACACACTGAGTGTGTCATTCAAGGATAAATATTTGAGATCTGAGGCAACAAAACAACACATGCGAAGTGGTAGTAATTCCAATCAAGTTACTAACTTATGTTTTAATTTCAAGTATATGTATTTAAAATCTTTAGTTATCAAAGAAACACAGGCACGTGTGTTTACTTTTACTCCATCAATACTAGGATGGTTCAACACCATAGGAAACTACTGTAACACTCATTCTTCCTTCTTGTTCTTTGAATTTGGGTTTCAAAACAAAGCCATTTCAACATCCTGACTGAATGAATGAAATGTATTATAAATTTGTGGCAAATGATGTTGCAAAACACATTCCAAAGTGACAATGCAGATATATTTGGAACAATTTAGGATGTAATCGTGTATGTTAGGTTGAAAAACACCCTTGGATGATGGAAACTGTCTGAGCTGTCTGATGGAAAATGAAAAGCTGAAATTCCTCACTAATTATCATGTGTCATGAGTACACATGTTTTGCAAGATAATAAGAAGCTTAATGAAAAGTTAATAAAAATTAGGGAGAATGGGAAATCGTGTGAGGCAAATATATCCAGACAACAGACTGGTCAGAATGTCACTACTGGAGCTTTGACAGGCTGTCAGACAAAGCAGTGCAGAAAAACAATTCAAAACCTGGGACAATAACCCCCTCTTCCAACCTATGTTGGAGCACTATCTGGACTTAGCAGCTCAGCTGCAGGTGCAGTGTAGTCCCATTAGCCCCACTAATTATCTACAGTAATAAATCTGAATTGACACTGGGCACCTTGAAGGTCCCTGTAGTGTATTCACAGCCACTTGCCTGCTCTGAGTTTGGTACAGACAGATTCAGTTTAAGTGCAGAGGATCTTATGGCAGGGCTTGAAGGGGTAATGAAGGAACTAAGGCAAGAGAAACAATCCACCCTAGATGACTAATCTCTGGGACTGTACCACTGTTTCTATGATTTTTCAGCTGGGATTTACAACATTTCCTCATTTGTTTTGGTGAAGCACATCATAACACCTTCCTGAGTGGAGATAAATGTAGGAAGACTGGCTACGTCACAGCTTTCCAATCTTTTGCTAAAGACAAAGCTTTCTCCTGCAGCAGAAAGCAAACTGCCTGATCCCTACACTCCTTACAGACCCTGTGATGTTCTGTGCAGGCACTACAGGCCACAGGTGCTGTTGCTTTTGCAGACTTGCAGGTTGTAAGGGACACAAAACACCAAAATGTTCAAACCAGTGCTCAAGTTCTTACGTTTATCTTGTCTCTGCTCTTCTGTAACATGGGCTTTTGTGGGAAGCTCGATTAGCTGCAACTACTGATGTCCAGATGTAGAGGTTCCTGAAATCCTTCCACTGTTTTAAATAGGTTTTGGATTCAAGCCTATGTTTAGGCAAGTCTTCACCAAGGAAAAACTGTTAAAATCCTAAGTCACAGATTTTACAGGCATATTAATTATCTCGCTAAGCAGCCGCTCCATCTTACAGACCAGAGAACACTGCTTACCATGAATTGAAAATTAGGGCTCTAACTGCATTTTTATAATCTATAAAACCGGACATGCGGAAACTATAGAAGGAAATTTCAGTAATTAAAGCATAGGTTCTCCTAATTAACTGCAAAGCATCATTAAAATCTAATGAAACTGTAGTGGGTTAACACAGGACTCTGGCTTAACTGCAAGGAGATAAATGCAAATGAAAGTTGAATTTCACGAGGTTTGAAGTTTACACAATAGGATTGAATGCATTTACAGTAGTTTGCAATATGAAAGCTCACTCAACAGCGTATGAATCAGGATTGGGAAGTTAGGGTATTAGTGTGTAAGAAGTTAACATATTAAAGAACATGGAATACTGAAGCACAAGAATCAAAGAAATAAAAATCTTTGTTACTTAAAGCAGTTGTATTTATGACGGTAAACTGCATTTCACAGCAGATGATTAATAAGAGAACTGCTGCTGCATCAGCATGATGTAAGACTAAATTTTTTAGTGTAGACACTTCATCTTGGCCTCCCTGAACAATCTGCATCATCTCCCATATTGCCCAATAGATTCAACTGAGGAAAGAACTTCAAAGCTGTGTAAGCACTAGATATTTCAAGATATTAATCTGTCATGATGCTTCCTTACCCTCCCTTGGAAACTTTTTAGTTCTTGGGAGGGAAATCATGGTTACTGAAGCTTGACTGCCTAATTTAAGCTGATGTGTATCAGGTCCACAGAAGCCACAGGAGCATTGCTGATCTCCATGGACCAAAAATCTAGACCTAAAGCTGTTCTATCTCACCTACATTCAAGGCACTGCAGGTGGAACCCCTCCCATCTGACTTCAGCTCTCTGAAATAATCAAGGCCAGGCAGATTGACTGCACATATCATGCAGAAAGAGAGGCCTTGGGAACAAGTCATGAGGTCTGTCCTGGCAAACGATAAATCACTCTCAGAAGATGACCTTCTCCTTTAATCAGCTTTTGAAGAAACCTAAATGACCAGTCCTTTCTGAGGGCTAAAGTCCTGTAGGACTTCTACCCTGCATGGATGCCAACAGTATCACATTCTCTGTATCTCCCTACGAAAGGCCTAAAGTGCTAGCCCAGAGATTCTAGCTCAAGGAGATCAATCTCTACTGCCATTAAATCCTACACTAATTATGCTGATGGATATGTCGATGTCCTGGGCATCAGCAGAAGGTCCAAGCCAATCAAACTCATTTAATTGCAATGCACAGATGCCAACACTTCTCAGGATAATACCAGTATAGTTTAGACACCAAAACATGTTCTCAAACTAATTTGAAGACTAATTTCCCATTGATTTCAATAGTTGAGTACATTGACGTTGTTTAGTATTTAGACAAACTAAGACTGGAAAGCAGCAAACATTTACCGTAATGAAAAATAAAGGCATATTTTCAAAACAGTCCATTTTTAAAACAACCAGCTTTTGTTCCAAACACAAACATAATATAGTAGGAGCATGCAGTTAAGGATTTGTTAGTAAGTTATATGCTTTTATACAGTTCTCTTTCTAAGAAAGCACACAATAGACATAGACTCTTGCTATCTAAATTGTTACCTCAGGTACTCATACCTTTTCTGTGTCAATTCCTTTAGACATGGACCAAGTTGAGACAATATAATCCATGACTCTTTCACTAAGGCCTTTTGGGACTTGATATAATTTTAGGAAATCCCTCACATTGTTCAGCATCTCATGGTATCGGTTGGTGTTGGCATACATTTGCTGGAAAATGGTGGTGACGTTTCCAAAAATAGTTGCATAAAGAAGAGCTGAAAAAAAACCCAAAAAGTAATTGAAAATTAATATATGTGCTCTAGCCAATGCTAATCATAATTCAAGGATAATGTCAGAGAATTTTATGTTTGGTTACAAATTACTGCAAATACATAGATGTCAACTGAAAATTTCTATTTATGCACACATTCTCACACACACACATGTACAGAGTTATTTAATGAATTTACCCATACAGCCCATACAGCCACCCAGTGTGCATTAATTTACAAATACAGTCATATCATACAGATAATGTCCACACATGGAGTTATTTTAAAAAGTGCACTTTAACTCTACACTAATCCAAATTAATTTTCAAATGTAGCTTTAGCCTGACAGCAAACTTTGAAGGCACTATCCAAGGAATCATGTTGATCTCCTTTATGGCTCAGCTACCATGTGCTATGAGTAGAGAACGGCCTCAGCCCAAAAGATGGAATAAAATAGAGATAAAAGGAACCTGTGAAGCCTGGCAAGGAGATAATGATACAAACAGGTCCCGTGTCAAAGGCCAAGAAGTTCACAAGAAAGATTCAGAGTGGTGTTTCACAGTCTAATATCCCAGCCAGCCCCAGCAGATGACTTGGCTGTGTGATGCCAACTCCAGATGCCAGTCACTAATGATTCCAAAGAGAGAAAAACTGGACCAGTGAACAAGAGAAAGTCCCACTGCTGAAGGCATGTGGCTAGGGCAGGAGGAGGACATGGTAAACTAGGATGTACTACCTGAAACCCACTCCTAGAGTTACCTTCTCTTTTGGTTTGATTCTTCCCTTTCCAAACATGCCAATGTTTCTGCAAGTCTCAGTCAGTTGAGTTTTGCAGCACCAAAAAATCACAGGCCATATTTGAAAAGATCACATGTTTAAAGGAAGCCTTTCCAACTGAAAAGTCACCAACTTCAGTATACTATTACAAATGTGATACAGTGAGCACTAACTGATGGAGAGCAGTGAAATTCTAAAGCCTAAATTTGGCAAAGTGTTTAAGCCAAAACTTAAATGCACACCTTTACTAGTGCTGTCTTGAATAATGGTGGACTGAAAGATGTTCCTAAAGTCAAGCAAGTTTTAGGTGCCTTATTGAGTCTCAACATAATTACCCTTGCAAGCAAGCCCAAAATTACATTCTTACATCAGACATTATGGATTATGCAGAAAAGAGAAATATTCTGATATAACACCAATGTGCTGTACTACCTCTACTCTTGACATTACCAAATACACAGAAATGTGCCTGTCATTTTTAATAATCTTTGCTCAGAGGTACTTTATAGCAGGATTCAGCTATGCATTTCCATATTGTCATTTTTTGAAAAACAACTGCAGCCTACAAGTGGCAAGAAATAACCCAGTGTGAAAGGAAAAAATGCCTTTTATCGCTCAGCGCATAATGTCTTCCCTCTACCCAACCCATTTCTACCTCATTCCTGAAAAATCACTTTGTTTCACAGTAATTTACTGTTGTTCATCACCCCTATTTGAGACGTGACATTTTTAAAGAAACATGGTGCTTTCCTAAAACCTGTCTAATAGAAAAATTGAACTTCCACTTCACACGGTGCTTTTTACATATCCAGGTAAAAATCAGATGCTGAAGTTCATCACAAATACAAGAGCACATGAAACAAGGTCACACAATGTATAGCAAAAATGAACATGAGGTTTCAGTCTTAGAAAACACATCAGATTAATATATGTGATGTTCAGAAAAAAAGCTTGTTGTAAGGGTAGGTTTTTTCCTTGTTTTACTGATTGCTGCAATGTATTTGTGTACTACTGAAAGGTTTTCTCTACCTCTATATCCATTCAGATACATATCAACACTCACTCAAAATACAAGCGTATGGATTATAAAAAAGCCTAGATGGATGAATGCCACCTGACTTTTTTTTTTCTTCAGCTTTCTCTGTTCTTTTGGACTTTTGCAATAGGACAAACTTGATGAAGTGTCACTTCTCCTAAGTGCAACATCCCTCATCCTTCTGAAGAACAGCTGCTGATTTATCATGCACTCACCTCATCAGGTATGTGAGGGCGCAATATCTTGCCTCGTCTCTGATGTTAGATGCTTCTGCAAATGGCTATGACTATAAATCTGTAGAGAAGCCCTAATTGCCCCCAAAATGCTGTCTTTCTGCTTGAGTAGAATTTATGCAAGCCTGCAATGACAGCTAGACTGCATATACAAACATAATGCCTGCAACCCAACTGGCCATGAAAACCTACACAGAGGAAGCAGGCTGATTGAAAATATGATAACAGTGCCATGTAAGGCTGGGAAAAAGAGATTGAACTCTGACACCAGCCAGGTTGGAAACAGCTAAGAATGCTGTGGTGAAAACAGCTTGTCTGAAGGAACTGGCGCCTATTACCTCCTCTTGGCAGAGACGATCTGTAGAAAATATACAGCCAGAAGAGAAATTTCAGTTCTCTGTCTCCTAATACAGGGTCCTGGAAAGTTTTACTTAAAAAAAATGCACGTTTCTTCAAGAAATTAAGGATAGAATAAATCACTGGATCAAGCCTGCAAAATCCCTGTAAACATTACCCAGCAGTACCTCACCAAGCCAGAACCCACAAGCCTACAGGCTGTAGAGCCTGCACAGACAAACCCAGCATTATCCCTCTGTTGGGAACCAAAGCCTTCCTTTGCCTTCTATTGGATGTGGCAAAGACACATGGTTGAGTCCATCCAAATCCTTCGCTTCTCTCAGAGGTTGCTCCGTGTGGGGCCTCTGGAAAACGTTTAAAGGGAACCTACTTAGATCTTCACAGCTTTGAAGCTGTGCCTCAAAGACTCTCCTCACTCGTGGTGCTTCCCTATGCCCACACTGGTAGTGGCTGAGGTTGGTTTGCAGGTTTTTGGGGGTGAACAGATTTTTCATAATTTGGCATGGAAAATCCACCTCTCTCTGTAAATCTGCTCCCCATCCCTGTTCTCTATATGATAACTAGAAAAGAAGGTCATTTATAGAAAACTAGTACTTATTGTTCTGCAGGTCTTGGTATGCAACAAAACAAGTTGGTGCTGATAAGGAAATAAAAAATATATCAAAAAGTATTTTATATTGCATTTTTTACACCTCTTTTAACACTCCTCCACAGCGAAAAGGTCCTCTGCTTGGGAGGGTCTAGTGAGAAGAGGTTAGTCTGCCTTAAAAATACAAGTTACCTGCTTCTGCTCTTTCCCAGTCAGCTTTAGGCTGGGATAATTGCATTGGCTGCAAATATGACAGAGATGGGACAGAACAGGACGGTGATCTGGATCAGCTCCTTAGTTGGCAGAGATGTCTCTGCTCAGGGAGTACGTTGGATTCCCTATGGACGGGTACACGAGCATTTAATCCTGCTGTTACCTTCAAAGGTTTAAGGCTCTCCATCAATGACCCTTACTGCCTATAATTAGCAAATGAAGATTTCTCAGAGGATCCCTATTTAATGTCGAAGCGACAAGTGTAAGTCTTGCACCTCACCTTAAAACAACAAAGGCAGAGAAGTGCTACCAAAGGCATTTCACTTTTGCTGTATTTTAATTATTTTTGGCAGGTGGAATTGGCAGCAAAGATCATTTGCAAGAGGTTCTGAAAGAAAATAAAATACTGTGCCTCTCTTGACAGTAAAAGTATTTAAACAATCTCCAAAGAAATCTCTAAATGTATTCATACACTTTAATAGTTTTATTGTAGTCTCTCAGTTTACAATAAACAGGAGAGATGAGGTTGAAGGTGAAATTACCCAATTTCATGAAACGACTACTTAGGTCAAACTGCATTTATTTACCTTCTCTTTAATGACCTGCATTTCTCTGAACATTTCCTATTATGTTCCTACTGTCACGCAATGTTCATTTACTTAATTGTTGTATGTGTGTAAATCTGAAACAGTCTTCACTAGATTTTATAGAGATCAATTTGATGTAATGATGCAGAATTATTTTTTTCTTGGTCCTAAAGGTGAGGTAAATGGTCCAACTGTTATTTTAGTTTCTATTTTTACTCTTCAATGTGGAAAAATCTCTCCAAAATTACATGCAAGGACATAAGTACTATATATTTTTACATATAAAATGTGTGTTACTATATTTGTACTAACATAAAACATTTCTGAATGATTTAGCAATAGTGTTACATAAATCTTTTAGCCTATTTAAAAATATGGAACTTTCTGAAAAAAAATGACTCACAGTTACCTAAATCATCCCAAAGCATCTCAAATCTCTTATTATCCTGACCGTATGCTAAATATGTCCAGATAGGAACATCTGCCTCAAGGAATTGAAGGCTTGATTGAGAGACCTAATTTTCCTTATGGCTTGCTCTATGCTAGACTACTATTAATCCAAGCATATACAACGTTCCTCTAAACTTCAGTTGTAAGGTAGAAGATTAGTGAGGGGATATCAGTCTCTTCTCACAAGTATCAAGCAATACTTGATACAGGACAAGTGGAAATGGCCTCAAGTTGTGCCAGGGGAGGTTTAAATTGGACATTAGGAAAAAAAATTTTCAATGAAGGGGTTGTCAAGCCCTGGAACAGGCTGCCCAGGACAGTGGTAGAGTCACCATCCCTAGAAGGATTTAAAAGACATGTAGATGTGGCACTTGGAGACATGGTTTAGTGTGGGTTTGGCAGTGTTGGGTTAATGGTTGGACTCATTCACCTTAAAGGTCTTTTCCAAATTAAATGATTCTATGAGGACTTGATCCTGGGAAAATAGATATTTTCATTTTTGCATGTTGAAGCTAGCCGTAGGTTCTTCTTCAGTTAATTTCTGGATTTAGTTATTCCTGTAAGATTTTTAGATTAATATTATTAAAGTTCTGTCATCCAGAAGAGACTCGATAAAAACTCGCACTTATAAAATATAACAAGAGAGAATCCCAGTACCCAAATACCTGGTTTATTATTTTAAAAGCTGAGCAGTTTTCTGTTATTTCTTTCCACCTCACCTTAACACATCTGATCAGATGGCAAAACGTTCTGCAGCCACAATTCTGTGCAACATCAGTCAGCACAGCACAGTGTCCATCTCCCGAGCTGAATTGCCTCACTGAGAGGCCACTTTCTCAACAGAAACAGCTTCCTTCAAATCCACCAACATGTTTCAACAAAGTGTATTACTTGGAACAAAACAATTCCTCTAAGCCCCCTCCCTCATCACTGTTTTATGCCACTTCTTTGATGCCAGCCTCAGCCTCCCACCTCCACCCCGCAGTGACGCTCCTGTGTGCCAGCTGTGCAAGTGAAAGAACCAACACAACCCCACGATTTTACAGGTCTTCAAAAGGCCAACCTGGATTCTGAATCCTTGGCCCCAATAAATATTTTACTGTTAAAATACCCTCCTCCATCCCAGCAATGCTGACACCAGTTTTACACTAGTGTCCTAAAATACAATTACTCTTCATTTACAGAGAGGATATACCAACACCAGAGTACACCAGCTTTCAAATTTTACTTCCAAAAGCATTCAAAGCATAAAAAGGAACTTTCCTCCAGTTACTCCTGCAGCCATATTATTATCCCATGCCACACCATCCAAGATATTTATCCTTCCATATGCCCCAACAATGCATTGTTACACCCACTTTGCAGAGGAGAAGCTAATGGGCAAAGCAAAGAACTTCAGCTCTGAACTTCTCAACAAAACTGTCTGACTGCTGAAACCAGGGGGGGAAGTTGCACACAATTGTCTGGGCAAATTCCCATCATGTCCAGTCTGATTGCATCACCATCCTGGCCTATAGTCTTGACATACAGTGTCTGCATCCAGATATGTGTCCTGTATTGCCTCCAAAGGGAGGTGGGGACCACCCATACATTCCTACATCCCACACTGCAGCCACATAAGATGCACAGTTCCTCCATGGATACAGCTGACACCCATTTTCCTGACTCAACACCTTCCTGATACTATAGAAATGCAAGCTCTAAATTAAGAGGATAATGATAATAAATGATAGGTCTGAAAAATCCCTATTAAAACTGATATTTGTTTGACAAGAACTAAATAATTATGCAAATAAGATGATTATCAGTAGTAAACTGTAGGAACACACAGTCACTGTTATTCCCTTTATAGGGGACAATGCACAGAAGAGCGGAACAGCTGCTTTGGAGGCAGTTAGACATTTGGCATACTTTATGCATAAATTCTTATTAAAATGAGTGCTTTCAACTGCACTTGTACAGTCACTAATTTTTAAATGGTGAAACTGGGAGCTTTTCTTTTTCATGAGCGTACTCAGCCAATGGAAAATACTTACTTTCAAGCTCCAATGCCTTGCCACCGTAAAGATATGACGAGCTGACTAGCTGTATTTTTGCACAGAGTTGCAATCCAACACTGGTTGAAATGGTGTTGAAAAACATGGTCTTAAATCAAGGCAACCATTGCCCCTAGCTATCAATCTGTTTGGCTTCTAGTCCTGTAGCAGTGATGGACAAGAGTTGAAGTTGGCTAAGGTTATTCAGCAGCATAGACAACAAAATTACTTATTTCAACCACCTGAGGCTGAGGGGCTAAGGGCTCCTGGGTCTGATGCTAAGCAGCTTCAAATCAAAGTTCACACACACTGTCCTCAACATCTCCTTCCACAGCCACCTCACATTATTAGATTACTTTGTTCCTTTTCCTGAGAAACAGTGCTAGCCATCAGAAATACAGCCCTGCACAAGTTCAGGAGGTTCCTGTTGGAATTTGGATTGAATTTCCTGGTTTTTTCGTTCCACTGGAAAGCTTTACGTGTCTTGGGACTGCTAGGGTCTGCTTCTTCCTCATCACATTAGTCAAGGGTGTTAAAAATCATGTGGAAAGGCACAGCCTGAAAAACGGTGGCAATTACACCACAACAGGCAGCAAGACAAATAGCAGTAACCTGTGTTAATTGAGTGGTAAAAACAACACTTTGCTGAAAAATCCGTATCTTGCAGTGTAGAGGTCCTAACTCTGGAAAATTTTCCTTAAGAGCTCTGAAGTAAGAGGCTGGTTAGGGCTTCTTTTACATATTTCATTCTCAGTGGAAGTTGGGTCTTGTGGGTCACAGCTTTTGGTGGTGACAGATGGGGGTGGAATATTTAAGTTTCCTTTTATAAGAACAGTATGACACAAACACAGATAAGAATTAACTGGTGAAATGAGCGAAACCATTTTTTATACTAATGCTTCATCATTCCTGTTTCTTCAGAAACCCGTCACCCCATTGCCAAATGGCACATCCAGCATTCACACACTGTACAAAGTCCTGTTAATTAAAACACAATCACTTCCCTAAAGAAATTACAGTGGGTGCAGAGGAAAAGTAGAGAGGCAGAAGTTGACCAAAATTCATGAGAATTATGTTCACCATGAATGCCAGCCACGCCTCTAGCACGTTTTCTTCCATTGTTCCTTATCATCTTTGCTCAATCGTTCCTCATCATTTTTTTCCATTTTGAATATTATCTTTAACATTGCCTCATTTCCATGCAAATCTCTCCAGTATTTCGGAAAAAGCTGAATTCTGCCTGTCAAACAGTCATCCACCTATCACATAAATCTTCCCTTTCTCCATCAAAGAAATATTCCCAGAGTGTTGCCCTTACCCTTATTACTGTCCAGAGCTAAGAGCTGGGATCAAAACCATCCCATGTGCCTTCCTCACTGTGCCTCACTGTGTCAAAACTGTCACCAATAACAAGCACAGGATACAAAGGATCTCCGGCACTATTGAATGAAGTACAGGAACCAAAGGGATTATCTCCAGAAAAAAAGTTCTCTGAGCAAAGTTGGCAGCTGCCAGTGTCACTGTGTGAAACAACCTGACAGCTTGTTGCTGGATTTTATTTTTTGTCTTTAATACTTTTAAAGGAATTTTTTAGTGGGACACCGAGTTCTTGTCACATTAAGATGAACCCAAGACAGCAATATTGCTGGAGGCAGGATGCCAGTACATCACTTGCACACTGAGGAACACCACCTAAATTGCCTGTCTTGTTAAAATATAATGGGACATTTGTAAACACAACCTTAAAGTACAAGACTGTACTAAAAGATGTTTCTAGCTCCCTGTTCCTATGTTCTTTTTTTCTGTGTATGCCTGTGCAGAAGTTTGTGTTGTATAAATCTACATGTTGGTGTGGTTTATATACTCACAAATAATATATATATATATGTATACATGTATATATACATATACATGTACATACACACAGGTACATCTGTATGTCAGTGCAAAGGTGAACATACAATATCAGTGGGCTTAGACTTTCTGCTGCTAATTTTCCTTTCAGTCTTCTAATTTGCTCATTCTTTCTATTTCTTTCAAATCTAACTTTGCTTGTTCATTTAATTAAACGTTCAGTTTTATCTCGGCACAAATTATAAGAATGGATTTGGGACAATAGAGCAAATGATTCCAGCTATAAAACACAAACAATGCATAGCCCTGAGAGATGTGGTAAACACACCTGTTACCATAATAGTGCATATTTGTATCTGTCTTAAAATATTAATGAGACAGAGAACAGGTAAAGCAATGTTGCTTTTATTCAGTAGAACTCAGCCTGAACTCTGTGGAGGATAGATTTTTGTGAGTAATTACAGAGTACTTTTAGGAACAAAATAAAGTACTTAACTGTTAATATTAAAAGCCTCGAATTTGGAGATGATGTTTCCATCCTATTATTTTCAGAATAATTCTGCTTCATAAAATGACCACAAAACTGCTTCACTGAATGATAACGTTTCTTACTCATCTAAGTCATCTATAGAAGCATTTTCCCTCTAATTCAGCATCTCTAGACAGAGCTTAGCAAACTTTCGTATCCAAAATTTTCCATGTGATGCTGACAGACTATCTCCAATTAAATTTCCCTTCCCTGACATGTTTGTACTAAAACCAGGGGGAAAAAAACAGAGTTCCAAAAAAGTTGAAACAATTCACCTCCAGGTTTTATAAAACTAAAATAATCCATAGCAAAACATTTTTCCTCGAGTCTTTTGATTTTAAACATTAGAAACCTGAAAAATGGAAGAAAATCACATTTTTATGCAAAAAAAAAAAATCTTAACAGCCTAAGAAAATGTGAAACATTCATTATCTTCACACATATACTCAAATCTATATTATAATGAAATATTTTCCACAAAACCAAGCCATGAGTTCCTAGCACACTGCCAGCAATAAGGGCCAATCCGAACCCCTTTTTGCCCAAATTATTAGCACCAGATTTCCATTTTATTAGTACATTTGTGCACATGACTGGTGTGAAGCCTGCTCCCCACTCCCACTAATGGCCACACTTGGGCAGAGCTCAGGGCTGGACCTCAGCACCTCTCATCTTTCACTGGAAAAACGCTGGGTTTGTCTAAAAAATGTCACACTAACATTTTCAGACTTTCAAGGTGAATTAGCTTTACTCTACTTTGATTATCCACTTTGGGAACCTGTCCTTCATCGCAGTATTGATTTAGCTGTGGCAGATGCTGAGCTGTCACGGAGCCTGACAGCTTCTTCAGAGCATCCTCGGTGGTTGTCTTGTAAAACAGTCAATAGCAAAGTGAAACCTAACTGCGAAAACAAGCACGTTTCCCACTTTTATAGTCTTTTAAATCATGTGTCCTACTCTGTACTGCATCCTTCTGGAAAGGGGGAAAAAACTGGCCTCTCAGTTTGGCATTCAGCATTACCAACTAACCTTTTATGTATTAAAACCACACTCACCTCCCAGCCTGACACATTGGTGTGACCACGTTTGTTACAAGTCTGTGGCTCTCCAGTCACTCGCTGCCACCATGAAGCCACTTCTTACGAGTGGAGAAGAGTCTTTGGGGAAGATACTTGTGTGAACAGGCTTAGGAGAGGGTTTCATTGCCTACACAGTGTTGATTTGAATTTCAGTATATTTGGGTAGCTTTTATGGCACTTCAGAGAACATCTACGGTCCTAGGAAGACACTTTGCGTGTTCACCTCTGCAAGTGCCACAAACCATCCTGAAGAACAGGAATGGCATGGCAAAATGGCAGGAAACACCTCAAAAATACATTTGCATTGTCTATTAAAGGATCGCAAAGCCAGACAGTTACATTATTATATTTAAATATAGAACTGGACATCAGCACTCCAAAGGCTACAAACAGGTCTGTTTTCTGATTAAATGAGCTGTCTAAATACTATATCACACACATTACCTCCACCTTTTTTCACCAGTCCCACAGCTCTCCACCATTTCCTTTTTCATAATATCAAAATTAAAGAACATTCCTGGAAACATTGCTAGCCATTGATGTTGTCCTGGCACAAGGAGTAGAGAATATTTAAGACAACAACAAAAGATTGCATATACTGTCAAACTAAAACAAAGAAAAAAACCCTGGCTTTTCCTTCTGGCCTCAGTGCATGTATTGCTGAACTCTCCATGACTATGTGAGACTGGAAAAGTATCTTTATTTCCTGGCAGCAGCTCCTGAACCTCTCCTCTTCCCTGTCCAACTCCTTCTGATCAGCACTTGTTTCTATCTGATTACCTCTCTGTTTTCTTGCTCACTATTCCAGGAAGGAGATGCTGGAATTAGATTTGCTGCATTTCCATTCCTACATTAACACTAATTTCACTGAAGTCAATGAAATTACATTGACGTCTGGAGAGTATCTGAGGAGAATAATTGAGTGTATTTTATCACTTTCCTTAGGCTTTTTCTTTTTTTTTTTTTTTTGGTGGCTGTTTCATAGCATTTTTAAATGTCCTGTTTCACTACAGTCCGTTTATTCTGCTCTTGGATGTTGCAGTGAAGCTACTCTCTTTGGGACGATGGTGTTCTTGCTGTAAAGCTCCAGACACCATCTGGAAGATGCCCAGGATGCACACGGCCACAGACATGTGTACAGTGATAAGTGTGACATGCAGCATCACACTAATTGCCCACCTAGCCAAAATTCAGCCTCTGACTGCAGCTCCTTCCAGATACCTAGGGTAAGAGTTCAAGGAAGAGGGTGCACAGTGCATCCCTGCCCTGGGATACCCCTTTCACATTTCCATGAACCCAGAGCCAGGGAACTTCTAAACTGCCCACTGCATCCACACCATGGTACGTATTAGCCACCGTCTCCACCAAGAATATCTAACACCTTTCCACAAACCCATATCTGTTTTTGTTTCCTCACCAAAACAGTATGTGACAAAGGATTCTGTCGTTCTATTCTGCAAGGCTGGCTGCCCAAGCCTTTACATTGGCCACCCCCAGCTCCCCCTTCCAGAAAGTGAGTAATTGCTCCTCTCCACCTCCTTTGCACCACTCTTGATTTTTCTAAGCCATCCCCCACAGGGTTTTCTCAGTCGTCATTCCATGCCTCATTCTTGTCACCTTTTAGACACCCTTTTTAATCTTACAATGTCTTATTGCAGAACAGCGCAGTGTGGTGCAACAACATTAATTTCAATTACCTGCTCAGGAATCCTATTTGCCTTTTATTTACTGGTACTGAATATTACACTGATATTTTTAAGGAACTATCAGCAGTAACAGTCAGATGTCAGGAAATAAAGACACTTTTCCAGTCTCAGGGGTAACTGCGAATTTAGAAACCATTATTGTATAGGTATAGATAGCTAATTTTTGCCTACGTGTATTCATTTGCATGTACTGACACTGAATTTCATCATTCCTTTTCACAATCACTTTTGTGGTGGGATTGCTATATGGAGTCAGAAACCCTAATTTCAGGATTCAGCAGAAAGATGAGCTGCAGCACAAAGGATTTTTTTCCTAAGCTTCTCCTAAGCTAAGTTTTCTCCTAAGCTGCACTTAGATACAACTACGAGGTAAAAAGAAGTCTGCATAAAATTAAATTGCTTCTTAAATTTTTTAGGTTTATGCTAGTATCACAGCTTAGGTCCCAATAATTGGGAAGATTTTATCATCTTTCTACTACAAGTGGGACTGACTATTTCCCAGAGCAGGACAAAGCTGTTCTTGGATATTACCCAAGAGTGACTAAGCCAACCCTAAAAGTCCAGTGAAAATAAATGAGAGATTTGACAGAATAAAATTATCGAGATGTGACACAACAGTTATAACAGTTATGGGATGTCTCTTGAACATTAACTCTTTAGCAGCAAATGAATGTCTAAAATACACATTCAACCCTCCAGCAGTCCCAGTGTCACCATCACATGTGTACCAGCAGGATCAGCTACAAAAGCAAGAGGTTAATTTAAGTGACCTTGATGCTCTTGACGTATTTGTTCACATTTCAACAGCTGAGGGAATGACTGCAGGGTCTCTCCTCCCACTTATTTTGCCAATACATGAAGCATCCTCACTTGCTTCTCAGCTGTTGCAAGGCACTAATAGCTGGGCATGTATACCATTAATGTCCTTTGTCAGGGACAATGACATCTGAAATTACAGACAGAATAGGCACTGCACGTGGAATGGGGAGTTTGACAGTATATTCATGTTTTTTAGTCCCTCTGCATTAATGACATAAACCAGCGAGTGCTACTGATACCTGCAGGTATCATTCACAGACTACTTCTGTGAGTAAAAAACTATTGTTAGCCTTGCAGGAGGAAGTCTTAAAACCCAATGAAAATTATATTCAACAACGCATTTATGAGCACATCTCTTCAGGCCTTCCAGCCCGCCTCTCCCCAAGCCTCTGCAGTATGGTACATTAATTTTATACTGAACTATTAATTGTAGTTGACTTTGCAAAGCTCTTTTCTTTAAATTTTTTATTCAGTTTTGCAAACCCAATCCCAAAGGAGTTCATTTTATTCCCCACAGTTGTTTGATCAAATTGCAAATATTTCCTTTAATCTTTTTAGGCATACATTTATTATCTATGGTGCAGAGACTCTTCATCTCCTCTATTGATGGTTTGGGAGAAATAATCTTTCACATATTTCTCATTTTATGCAAGTGCTTATTCCTGCAAGTACATATTAGTAAGCATAACATTAAAACACATTTACCTAACCTAAATAAAAACCCTTTGAACCAAATTTGCAAGCTAACCTGCTTTAGTTCTTAATGATATTAATTTGGAGTCATTTTTCCCAGAGGTTGTGATCTATAATTCACTGAGGTCAACAGAAAGTAGCTGCTGATGTTAGTGAGTTTTAGAGTTGGTAATAAACAGGTATGAGTATCTTTTCCTTTGCGAAGCTGCAGGAGAAATTTCCCAAAGACAGGGAAAAAGGCCTCTGGGGACACAATTTTAATTTTCTTCATGTCTATTCATAGTAAGAATTAGGAATAATAATAATCATCGTCACCACACAGTCACTTCATAATTCACATTAATATATACATTTTACAAAGCAAGGTAAATTATCCAATTTCGTTCCATACTTAATAATTTGTGTCAATTGTCCCTGTTCTATTTTTTATTAGAAAATTCAAAATGAAATGTTTTATAAAATTGAGACATGTACTGGTTTTTAAAATTATTATTCCCTATTTTGTTATTTACCTGCTTTTAATTTAGCAAAATAGGAAAAACTTTAGCAAAAAAAAAAGCAACACCTTAATCTGAATCTTAGTCAGAACCTTTAGCTGTAGAAAATCTTCTAAAGTGAAAGTAGAAGTCAAGAGTCCTATTTTTTTTACTATGTTCTACTTTTCCACCATCAAAGTGAAGTTTTTAAAATAAAAATAAGGTTTTCTCTTATTTTTAAAACCTTTCCAGTAGAAAACCAAGGGAAGGATTTTTCTCCAGTTTCTTTGTAGTGCACAAAAATCTGAAAAGCATAGTAAGAGAATGAGCAAGAGAGGACTATTAGTTATCTTGAAAACAGGGGCATATTTGTTGGGATGTAAAAAAAAATCTTGTGTATATTAATTCTTTTTTTCAAAATATGAAATTTAGAATAAGAATAAATTTCCAACAAAACTAAGGATTCTCCCAAATACTTTCTATTTTATCTGAATAAGTTTCCACTACAATTTTTTTCCCCTATCTCATTAGTTCTCTCCATTTCTTCCTCCTCTCCATGTCTCCTTTCAGCCTCTGCTGAAGTCTTCCAGAAGTGATATAGCATATTTTTTATTTTGTTTAGTAGCTTAGCTGCCTCCCACCTGACATGACTCTAAGCTGTTTTTCTTCATTTTACTCAATGTTGTTCCTAATTATTTAACCTAATTGATAAGATGCCTCCTCTGAGTAGAGCTGGTTGCCATGACACTCTAAGAAATTACTCCATATTTCTCCATTCCTGGATCTTTCTGAAGAATTTATACAGAACATCTTGCCTTCACCAACTCCCTAGCTTCGCACACATCCATAAAAAAATAATCAATGCTCTAATCCTTGCAGGCAGGTTTCACTGGAATAATAGGGCTAAACTTTTTTTCCCTAAAGTTTTCTTCTGCTGCTGTCCAAGATTTCACAGCTTTATACAATCACAGAATCATTTAGGTGGTAGAAGACCTTTGAGATCAGTGACCATTAACCCAGCACTGCCAAGCCCACATCTACGCGTCTTTTAAAATCCCTCAAGGGATGGTGACTCCACCACTGCCCTGGGCAGCCTATTCCAATGCTTGACAATCACTTCTGTGAAGAACTTGTTCCTAATATCCAACTTAAACCTCCCCTGGTGCAACCTGGGGCGATTTTCTTTTGTCCTACTGCTGGTTGCCTGGAAGAAGAGACCGATCCCCACCTGGCTACAACCTCCTCTCAGGCAGTTGTAGAGTGAGGAGGTCTCCCCTGAGCCTCCTCTTCTCCAGGCTAAACACCCCCAGCTCCCTCAGCTGCTCCTTGTAAGACTTTTGTTCCAGACCCTTCCCCAGCTCTGTTGCCCTTCTCTGGACACAGTCCAACACTTCAGTGTCTTTCTTGTTGTGAGGGACACAAAACTGAACCCAGGATTTGAGGCGCAGCTTTGCCCGTGCCCAGTGCAGGGTGACAGTCACTGCCCTGGTCCTGCTGGCCACACTATTGCTGATACAGGCCAGGATGCCATTGGCCTTCTTGGCCACCTGGGCACACTTGTGCTCATGTTCAGCTACTGTCAACCAGCAACCCTGGGTTCTGTTCCACCAGACAGCCTGGCAGGCACCCTTCTCCCAGCCTCTAGCCCTGTCTGAGGCTGTTGCGACCCAAAGGTAGGACCCAGCACTTGGCCTCATTGAACATCATACAACTGGCCTTGGCCCATGGATTCAGTGTGTCCAGATCCCTCTGCAGAGCCCTCCTTCCCTCCAGCAGATCAACATGCCTGCTCCACTTGGTGTTACCTGCAAACTGACTGAGGGTGCACTCAATCCCCTCATCCAGATCATTCATAAATATATTAAGCAGGACTGGTCCCACTGCTGAGCCCTGGGGGACACCACTCACGGATGTAGCTCCAGCTGGATGTAGCTCCATTCCCCACTACTCTTTGAGCCTGGCCATCCAGCCACGTGTTTTACACAGTGCACACTAAGAGCACCTTTAGTCCAGCTGTCAAACAACACTCATCACACAGACTCGATTTAGAGGACCAAAATTTGTACCTAAGGCAGTCTGAAATTCACAGCATGGACCACCCTCATACTGTATTTGTCCTTGTGAAAGTTGTTAGCAAAACAGAATGTTAGCTATATCCATTATTTTTATTCACACACACCACTAGATCTGTGGTTCTGCTCTCCAGAACTGTGCACTCAATATGCAACTGATACAGATTGGGAATAGCCAAGCTTTTTATGGTAAGAAAAGATCCATTTATTTTCATTTATACATTATTAACAAACTTGCTGAGCAAAACCTGTTTTTATTGTTGTTGATGATGATTCATCCACAAGGCTAGGATAAGAAGCTAATGAAATCTTAAGTAACAAGTCAAATAACGACATTGTATCTGAAGTCCTTGATGTTATCTCCCTTTCACACTTCAGAGGCATAAGGGTATTTATGAAATTTCTTTTTTTTTAATTATTCACATTGATGGTCGATTCAAGGACCGATTTATTTAGCTAATATATTTATTTTCACTTATGAAAGACATTTCCGAGTGCTGTAACCAAAACAACAGCAAATTAAAATTGTCAAAACCTACAATTTACAGATTATAATTACTAAGAGCTCGCCCATCTCCCATCTCACTTACACAAAATGAACGCACAGCCCATTTCCAGGTTCATCCCCTACAAGCAATCAGCCAACAATTAGTACTCCAAAGAACATACACTGAGAGGGACTGAGCAGAGGGTGAGAAATGATCCTTTCAACCCTGCAAAGGACTCACAGACAATTTAAAGCAAATCTGTGCCCACCCCACAAATGTCCTCCTGCCTTGAGCAGACACAGTCATTAATTGCTCCATAATTTGACAAGCCCAAAGAAATGAACGTCACCCAGAGTCAGCGTGCAGCCCACGTGGCAAAGCACGTCCCCTTACGGTCTCCTAATTAACAGGTACCAATGCATGGACATTAAAGACAACAGGCTGCAGGAAACCACCAGCATCACCACAAAGAGTCACCTTGAGATGTAAATTTATCTCCTTTGCTCATAAAAAAAATATGCAGAGATTGATATAGCTGAGACTTTCTTTTTCTCAGGAAACTTTGAGTCCCAGCTGGAAAGAAACAATAATTTTTAGATTTAAAAATTTTGGGCAGGTGGGGGTGAGTTATGGTGATAGGAATTAAAACTAATCAGTTTTGCACTATTTTATATCCACTAGGTAACACTAAACAATAAAAAACTTAAAGCTAAGGATGCTTAATGACAAATTTTATAGGTCAGTTTGTCCCATATTTATCAGACATAATGGAAGGAAGGGGACACAGAGTGCTAACAAGTTTTTAAAAGATGTTTTGGCAAGATCAGTTAAATGCTTCTTTCTTTGACAAATTAGCTTCTTCTACTGAAATAATATTCTCCCTCAAAGATTTTAACTCACTTTAATAATCTGCCAATTTACTTGATAGTAAGGGATTTCTGCAATGCTCCAATGGTATTTGCATTCAGGGCATTCAGACTTATGAGGGCCACACTGAATATCTTTGTATTTAAACTCAGGAGGATGTTCAGGCAAGTTACCATTGCGGCACAGTCTAGTACTAAATTATTACAAGCAATTTGAAAGCAACTGCTCATCTAATATCTTGATTTTTTCTTAATTACTGGAAGAAGAAAACTCTTTTATTTTTTATCTCATGGTCCTCACACAGGCTAAGATGACATCTGGGAAAGGCTATTGAACACCTTTACTAAGACTATCCACATGATATTTTTCATTTTCCTTCGGAGAAAAATAAAAAATAGTACTTCTCAGTATTAACTACTAAAAATACATAGCACAGTCTTTCAGAAGCAAGTCTATTTCTCACTATGTTTCACCTACTTTATTTCAAATAGAATCTGGATCATTAAAACTTCTCTTTGTTAAAATCATGACAGGGGCAGCACACCTGTCCACAGAAAAGCAGTGACTTTGTCCTCTGCATGGATCTCAAAGATGACTTAATACTGTGCTGTCACTGATGAACTAGAGGCTCTACAGGCTCTGTAGGCTGTTCATCAGGTCTTTGTAACCAGCAGCTGGTCAGAAAAAAAGAACATTAAGAACATTACCCAGCACTTTCTTTTCTTAACTAAAAATAATTTTTAACAGGTTCTAAATTTATAGGTATCATATTTAAATGACAAAAAAAAAGATAAAAAGAGTCTGTATTAGGTGTAATATCTTCTATTTAGAGAAAAGTGACAATAGACGTTCTGGAGACATAAGTTACATAAACCTGGAATCGGCAGAATCAAACTCCAATGACTGCAACAGCCCTTCCTAGGAGCTGACAGAACTTCTTTTTAAAAGTCCCTTGGGAAGGAAAGGGAAAAGAAAGGGTAGGGAAGGGAAGAGCAAAGATGAGGAATGAGGACTGAGTTTCACTGGAAATAATTTTTCCAGTTGCTGGTAATAATGGTTTTAGAATCCTTCTACTTTCGTTGCATGAACTTTTCATGATCCATCCAAAATCAATACAGAAAAGCTGCCACCTATTTTAAGAATCCAAAAAGTTTCACTTTTTTTTTTTATCCACTGTTTCACATTATCTGCATTATTGGAGGTGCTGAATTAACACGATTCTGACAGCAAACCTGCAGACAGATTTCTTTGCCCCAAGCAACTCCAGAGACATATTTGGGAGATGTGTATTGATTTTAGCACCAGCAGAAGAGGGAATAAAATAGAAAGGTAAAAGATTTTAAGCAGTGCTTTGCTTTGTTAGCCAAGCACTATTTTTGACTGAGGAAAGAAATGACAAACTGGGTGATCAAAGATTTTAAGAAGTCAGCTGCACCAGGATGGCAAACACAGGTGCAACCTTCTCCTCTCTGCCCTTATCCCCAACAACCACCTGACTGTGGTTATTTTAAGCTGCCTGTTTTCATCTTTTCTTCTCAAGAAAGGTACTATAGTTGGTCCTTTTAGCACAAATAACAATAAACATACAGTGAAAGGCATTTGAAAAATAAAAGGCCATTACTTATGCAAAAAAAGTATACCTTTTCTGAATAGAAAACATTCTTTTTATTTTCTCCCTTCTTTATAAGGAGTATAAAATGGCTATAGCATTTTCAGATGTTTTTCAATTGCTCATTAATGTACTCAACTTTTTTTGCAAAAGCTGAAAAAAACCCTTCAAAATAGGAAGCATTTGCACAAAAAATACCTTGTAGATAATTTGATTTTTCAAGAAGCAAGTGTATTTTAAAATACCAATTTTGGAAGAAGCATTCCATTTAAAAAATTTACTTTTTCTGCTAATGTGATTATGTAATTGTATTAAATGCTCTTAGTCATAGAAATTTTTTGACAAAAAGAAGCCAGGGCAGGGTACTGCAGGCAAAACTGGTCTGTACACACAGCTTTGCTCCCACGCCAGAGTATTTCAGCATAAACACTCAGGACGCAGAATTTCACTTGGATGAGTGCCTTGAAAAGTGAAAAATGAATCACTGTTAGGGTCTTTGGACATCACGGAACAGATCCAAGGAAGAAGCACAAGCAGAAAAGGTTAAGCAAATTCTGATGCCTCCATCATTTAGTTACAATAAGGACCAGCCATGGAATTACTCAGAATCATCAGCTGCTTCTCTTTTTAATCTAAATAGTCCCAAGTCACCGTCTGTGCTGTTTTTCTGAAGAGACTGAGAGAGTTGGCAAAGATATGGGAGGGACCAGACAAAGGGACCTGTAATCACTGGAGATTGGTGAAACTAGGAGGACGTGGGAAAGAGTTAAGAAGAGTGACCAGGCTTGGTCATAAATGAATCAGCTCATCTGGGAGAGAACATCTGGGAAAGAAACAGACAGAAGGCCAGGGCAAGGTGTAGTAAGAGGGATAAGATGGAAAGGTGACCTGGGACATCTAGAAGGTGAAAGATGAGGGACTGAAGTCCCTCAGACCAAGGATGGTTGCCCAGGTTCCAGGGAAATATTCTGATCAGCTTCCCCTCAGTAGGGGGAGGGCAGTGACTCTGCCACGTGAACCCCCCTTGGCTCCTTTCAAAGGGTAACTACTGACTCCAACTGCACTTGTGGTGGTCTGTCTTAGATGGGCAGAGGATCCTCGTAGCCACCCTGCCTTATAAACTTCTGTTCAAGGAATTTTCAACATTCAGATACCCACCGTGTTCCACAAGACATTCACCAGATATTGCCAAACTCATTTGGCCATTTCCATATTTTTCTGCCCATGCTCCCATCCAGGAAGCAGGTAAAAGGCACTTGCAGAATTTAAAAGGTTTGTAGCTTCAGCCACTGCTTAGATTTGTTGTGGTGGGGCATTTTTGTAACCTCTGTTGCTCACCATTCAAAACAAATCCTTGGAGAAGATCCTGTGGATCCAGTTCAGCTGTCCATGTTTACTCACCCTTGTAAGAGTAAAGCAGGTATTTGTTTTTATCTTCAGATAAAAGTACTCCAAGTATTAGTTTCCTTTCACTAATACATCTTTATTAAATTTCTCTGCTAATTAAAGAAGGCAAGGCCATAGCTAAGGAATTGGAAAGTGCTCTAATGGAATTATTACTCTGAGGTGGCTTGAATGTCATAATTTCCCTCTCCAACATAGCAAAATCTTGACAATCACATTAAAGATAAAGAGCGAGAATAAATGCTGCTGGCTTTTTCAAAGGAAACATCATTTTGGGTATTAACACCTTCTGTGTTAGCAGTAATACATGCATTAAATATAGCAGCTTGAATGACTGGAATGCCTATAAAGCATCTGTCACAAGATAAAGCGTAAAGAAAACTCTGGGCTGAGAACCATCCTGGAAAACTGTAATTAAAAGATATCCAGCATACCTAAGCTATTGCTTCCATTAGACTACAAATGCAGTCCATTTCAATTTACCTTCTTATTTAAGAAATTATCTAAGCTAATTTGACATCAGGTTATGCAGCATTTATGGTTTTGTCATCATATCAAAGCTCTCTCTTCCTTTCACTGTATATTCCTACACTGTAGAGACACAGTCTTTCCAATTTCTATCACACCACCTTAGAGAAGAGGTTAAATGACCCCTCAGCTTCACACAGTGGTCAAGGACATGGTTAAAGAGCCAGTCTGCCTGTGCATGCATGGAGAAGGTCTCTGTATGCACTATGTATAGTGCTGTATATTTACATCTCATACATGTCTTATGAAAGACATGCATATACCCTTTTCTTACCAAGAAATACAGCTCAGCCCTCCTCTAACAAGACAGGAGCTTGTCCTTAACCCAGGACAGCCACAGTTTCAACACTGGGGCATACAAACAGCACGAGTGTCCCTCAATCATCTGCTAAATGTGGTTCTCCCTCTTTCTCCCCTCTTTCAGCTTTCGAATGCACACTAAGCCCCTCTGACCTCAGTTTCTTCATAACCCACCTTCCAACACACATCATGCTATTTTCCTGCTCGAGCTTTCCCCGCCTGCCAATTTCAAAGCTGCCAAACGAATTGAGCATCCCCATGGTGCAACTTTGACAAGCCTTGGTTGTGACCCAGCTGAGCCATCAGTGGTTGCTGAGCATGGATGGGGCTGGGGCTTCCTCCTGGCATTCATGGCACTTGCAGGAACATCGGAAACACATGGACAGCTTTACCAGCAGATTAGACTTCTAACATCAGGCCTCTTGTCCTTACCAGCACCACTGCTTTTTTCATTTAAAAAATGAAACACAACTAAGACAGATACTAAAATGTAGGGAGCACTGACATCCTTGGTTTTGGGTAGCTTTTCCAAAGATTTTTTTGCACTACAGCTGTTCCAATCTATCATCTTTGAAAGTCAATGTATGGTTAGGTACTTAATATTTAAATTGCTGAGGCTGTTGAGTGGATACAGAGTTGGAATTTAATTCTTTAAAAGGAGGAAGGAAAAAAAAAAGGGAGAGGTGGAAGAATAACAGACAAAATCTTCTTTTTAATTAAACAGTGTTATTTAAATAACAATGGTAATGATAATTTGCACTGATGAATTTTACCCCAAGTCAGGCGAGTTAGCTTCTAGGAAACAGAGTTATTGGGATGGAAAGGAAGGAGAAGATGTTCAGGAACAATTTTGACAATGCATTTCCTCCTCTTTTTTGTTCAATACTCCGGATGAACATCTCGTCAGCATTTTTACTGTGTAGCTCTATAGCTGATCAAAAGCTGGGATAAGCAAACAGAAAAGCTGTAAAGCAGTAATCTGTGAGTTTTCCAGCAGAGTGAAAGGAAAAAATAAATCAGCATTTGAAAAATGCCTTCCTGCTGTCTGCAGGAATAATTGCTTAGGAGCAGTTGAGCATCAAATCCCAAATTCAATCAGATTACCCTTTACCCCCTACATACTATACGGAAGGTGAAACAAAAACCAGATCACTACAGAGCCCAGAAAACAAGTTACTACAATGGTCTGAGCTCAAGGCTATCCTGAAAACCAACTCTAGGCCACAGCTGCACAACAGCACATCCCCACAAAACTGTTCATGTGAATGTTGGGAGTCAGTCACATTCCCAGCTGCCTGCACTCACTCTGCCCTTGGTAAATCAAGTCTAAATGTCCAGTGCACGAGGGTGTCATGGTACCTCCATGCCTTACTGTGGTTGCCAGCCACAGGACTCACCACAGACAAAACCAAGCAACTTTCAAATGAACTTTCCAAATTACATGATTATTTCCATAGAGTGACACACAGAAGGGATCAAGAATAAAGAAAAGGAGTGAGCACTCAAAGTGGTTTTACGAAACTGGCAAAAGAAGGAAAAGTTAAAGAAAAAATAAAAACCTTCATGAAAGGGGCTAGAATGTTGTATTCTACAGTCTCAGTTTAAAAACTGATGCACTGTGGGAAACTGAATAGCTTAAAAGGAGAAAAATGATAGAACGCAAAGGCTTTCATCTCTCCATCCTTGGTCTCTGCTATGTGCTGGTCAGTAAATCTATGTTCCTTGCTGGGTTCAAATACAGGCAAAGCACACTCAAACCCAAACCTTCCTCTTACTCTCTGAGCCATAACATCCAACTCACTTGCAAACCTTCCTTAACTCAGATCCTCCCAGAGGACATTACTGCAATAATATGATAATCAAGTTCAAAAGAAGCATCATAGGAGTAGTTCAATGTTCATCTAAGCCATTGATATCCCTGCTAAGGTAACTTGCCACTGCTTGCCTGCATTTCCTGCCCTAAATGTCTCACAGTAACTTCTGGGATCAGAAAAAGTTTGTTCTCCCTTGGAATACACTTGGGTATGGGCATAAAAGCATTTTCTAATTCTCAGCCTTTAATCAGAAACAAGCTAAGAAGGCACTGTACCAGATTAAAAGATGTGCTTACACAAAACCCCACTCAACCTGGAGCTCAGGAGTGGAATTAGCAAAGGGATTAAAACCACAAGGTCAAAGACTAAAATTTGTGATGAAATTAGAATCATGAGAATAAACTTCTCAAGAAGGAGGTGAAAGTGCCCTGAAATTCCCTTCCTGCATGCTCCAAGTAGAGGATGCTGCAACTCTCTTTTCCTTTTTATCCCACCTCATGGAACCGACAGAATAAAAGATCCAGATAAAATATTTCAATCTGACTATATTGGTTCTTTCACTTACAGAAATTTCAACAGACCTAAAATAAAAGTGCACTGTCCTTTCCATGAAGACATTTCCACTCCAAAAAAGCCCCTTTCACAAAAAAACCATTCCAGTTTCACCCCTGGATTTAACACGAAGCCAAGTCACTACTGACACTCCAAAGTCTGTGCCCTTCTTCCCCTATAAGGTATGGAAGAGGAATACCACACTTGTCTGCCATTTTCCCCTTGGACCATCTCTGCCTATAGTTTTGCTCATCCTGTGCAGAGGTGAAATCTCAGGGATCCACACAAAACGCACAGAAACAAGCTCTGATAATGAGGTCACTGGAAGGAATCCTTTTCCCCAGAGAACTTAGCACACCTATTTGGTACTTATATTTCCTTGGTCCTCAGAGATGTGTCAAGTGGGACTCCTTGCCTTTTGAAATAAGTTTGCTGCACTCTCTATTAAGTGCTTGATGAATGGACAGCTCTGTAGGTACTGACTATAAAAGGCAGGAGTCTGTCCTTTTTTGTGGTAAAAGTGTGCATCAAATTTTCCACTGAAAGATGGGCAAGATTAAAGCCAAAGCAAACAGAATGACTGATATGAAATGGGCCCAAAGTGCTTTTTTAATATATTTCTAAATGTCTCCAATATTCTGTACTTAAAGACTCTGACAACATAATTCTGTGAAAAAGCTTATTTATCCTGTATAAAGAACACAGAGCACTCACCTCCCAAAGGAAAGAAAATACTTATGCGTGTTGCTGTGATAAATGTTTCAGACAACAGCATAAAATCTCTCCTCTACTAACACGAAGGAAAAGAGAGAATAAACCTCACTGCCAGTTCTCCCATCCCAGTTCATTTATATATTCAGGGTTGGAAAAGAGGAAGAAAAATTCCTGACCATAACTAATTTTAACCTTTTCTAATGTCACCATGATCCCTGCTTAAAAATATTTTTATTAACTAACCCATACAACACTCAGCCACATACTTAGCCTAATTAGATTACAGGAATGGTTTTAAATCAGAAACGTTTAATTATTTCCCATGTTATTCCCACTATGTTATGGGATAGCATGGATAATTTCATAAAGAAACAAAAAAAAGTATTTTTTCTTGCAATTCCATATTCTACTGTGATGTACAACACAGGCTTCACTTTCTGCCTATACATATAGGTGCTACTATCAGACAAGAAAAATAACTCTGAGTTAACAGATACTCACTTTCATATCTCAGCATCACAAATTACACCCTGACTAAAGTCAGCTTGGGAGAGGAAGAGGAAGAGGAGATGGGGGCTGAAGATTTCCTTGTGTTAATGAAAAGGTGCCATGTAAATCAGCTTCCAAGATATCATGCTCCATGTTCTTGTCACAAAATGTGAAATTATTATCACGTTGCATAACTACATCTATGGATCCTATAGGTCTCCCCTCACTTTCAAAACCATAGAGGTAACATTCTGGTTGCTTGTGAAAAAAGGAGAAAAACTATGTCAGGACTTTGCCCTGGGACAACATAGATGGCCTGGTTCCAGTTATAGCCACACAAAACTACCTTGCTGCATGCCAGGTCAAAAGTTGTGCCACGTCAGCAATTTGGGGAGAAAGATCAGGAAAAAAATTAATTACCATCTTCACAGGAACCATTTCAGGAAAAACATCACATGAGGATAGGTCTCTGAAGATAACAATGGGGTAATTGTCATAATATCTGAATCTGATCTATGAGACACCCAGACCACCCAAATGTAATTCAGTAAAGTCCGTTGTTTAATACTGGGTTCTAAAATGAACTAATAGGATCAAAGCCCAAGAACTGGATTTGTCAAAAAAAATAAATTTGTCCTCATTTTGTGACACTTTTCCAACCACATCTTCTGACTCTGCTAATAATTTTCTTGATATTTTTATTTAGGAATCTTGAATGTGAAGCGACTATAAAATGAAAGAAAGAGGATATTACAAACATAAAGTTGATTGCCAAATTTTATTTGGGGCAGGAAATGGAAGTAAGGTAAGACTATGTCTCACAGAACTCATATATATTCAATGTTAGGTTTTTTTAACAAAATAAGGATATTTAGTTTGGAGCAAGAAAGGGAGTTAAAGTTTGATCTGCAGACTGAACACTGCATTCCCCAGTTGAGACAGTTACACCTCCCACTCTAAACTTCCTTCCTTTCATGAGACTAACTTGTTTTGGCCTGATATTTTCTAACGTCAGGTGAATGTTCTTATGAAATCTGAGGAAAAATTAATTTGGCTGGTTTCCATTTGTTGTAGCTCTACATGAAAAATACAGTCTTCTTCATTAATTTTTGGAAGTATGTGTAAGAGTAACCACAGCTATAGGCAGAAGTATCAAATTCTATGCAATTATTGATCACACTGGGAAAAAATTATACATAAAAACTTTGAAAATATCCTTCCAATATTAAAAGCATTCAAAACCAACATATTTGTTCATCAGCAGTAGAACTGACTTCATTATGGGTTTATTTAAGGTTAATTCAAAATTTTTCAGACAGAAACAGGTTGTAAGAACAAAAACCAAGGAAACTCATGCAGAAAGTGCAAACCAATGTACAAACCAAAAACACTGAGACC
This sequence comes from Neopelma chrysocephalum, assembly GCF_003984885.1. Lineage (NCBI taxonomy): Eukaryota > Metazoa > Chordata > Aves > Passeriformes > Pipridae > Neopelma > Neopelma chrysocephalum. Next base: position 51,229,046 of record NW_020897693.1, on the reverse strand, counting down.
CTAAATTGGTTTCTTGTTCTTCAGGGGAAAAAAAAAGTGTCTAATATTAATTTACTCTTAAGGCTTAGCACTCCAAGACCTACTGCTCAGAGGTCAGGGACCTCCAAGTAGTGTCTTGATGTTTTATCTTAACCTTGCCTGTTAGTAGCTGTTATCTCACACTTCCTTTTTATAGCTAATATTTCTGTATTGTTTTGGAGGGTAAAAGGGGAGCAAGGAACAGATCCTAAACTTAAAATGTTCTGTGTTGGTTGCAGTGGGAAAGGTTTTCAGAAAATATGTACATGGTGTAAAAGCCAAGATCTCTCTGACAGTGAATGAGACATACAACTCCCCAAAGCTCCATCAGTGTTTTGAATATGTTGTCTAATATATTAAACAACTCACATTTCCATTGTCTATAATGGGACTTCCAAAACCTTTTGCATATTTATAGCAGATACCTGTTGAGGCTTTGTCATGTCAGCCAGATATATCTTGCCATTCTGCTAAATAATATTGGCTCTGCCTTACACGTTACTATATCAATTTAAAAGATCAGGATATGTCAGGCATTTATGCCTACATATGCTCATCACATTCTTCTGAGAAGCAAGAGACAGGGACTAATTTCAGCACAAATCTGTACTGTTCCCATGTACCCTGGCTATATTAATCCTGGAACTATTTACCATGGAACACACTGCTCCTGGTAGAAAGAATTGCCTCTGGTCCTGTTTAGTAGGCTGCATCCCCTGAAGCAAAACAATGCATGTATTTTATTATTTTTTAAATTAGGATGAGCTACAAGGTTTACCTGATTTATTCCCACAAATGCCGTGGCTCATACCCACAAGAACTCCTGGCTATCGTGAAATGTCCTGACTGCAGGCTATTAGACCAGCCAGAGCAATGGACAGCATACCCCATTTACCTCTGCCTCCACTCAGCTGTTAAACTGCAGATTGGTAAAAATTAAATGTCTCCTGCACTCTTTGAATTAGACCCAAGGTCTGAACCAGTTATGTGAAGTCAACTACAAAAATTCAGACTAATTCAGTTCAGTCAGACTCTTTTTTTTTTCCTGATTCATGGAATATTTTAATTTGTTCATCTTGGTTCCCTATTAACTTGGAGCGTGGTTTGGTAGGCACTGCACAAAAACATGTGGAGTTCCTGCCCCCAACCATTTAACATTTAAACCAATAAATCAAACCTAGGTTTGGAGAGGAATAAAGAACTACAATATTTATCAAATGCCAAAGTTCACAATTCTAACAGATGTCAGATCTGTAAATGAAACTAAAAAGTTTCACATTCCTACATGAAAGCCTCAACCTTTAGACATCTCTACCCAAAAGCTCTTGTTTCTCTGTCAAATGCTGCCAATTAAAAGAGACCACAGCTGACTCCTTCTCCTTTTCATGTACACATGAAAACACATTAGTTAACAACCTCCATTATACGTGACAACGCTTTGCTGCTACAATTACAACCCGAAAGACAATAAACTATGAGAAAGTCTGATTAATTCTGACACTCTAGTTGTAGTAACATCAAAACCATTAAAGATGCCATGCCACTGCAGAGATGTCTGTGTCATATTGACACAACGATGTGCCTTTATCCACAGTATAAATTTGGTCAGAAATATTAGTGCAGCACACAAAGGAAGAAAACAATAAATGCCTGGTGCAGAGATAAAGAACAGAGGACTCTGTTCCCTTTGAATTTATAATCGCAAAGTGATATATTTCAGCAAACATCCTCTTTGTTGCTTCCCCAGCTGGCTGAAAATGGATTAGAAGGTGAGGATGCGTAACTTCTCTATGGTCCATTATTTCTTATTATCATCCAGATGGAGCATGGCTATTAGAACACCACTAAACACTCTAATGAACTGCAATGTTTTAGATTACTAATTCTTCAACAGCATGTTTGTGTATCAATAATAGACTGTAAAAACAACAACAACCTGATTAATTAGGCTAGATCAAATCTGCTCAGCTCAGCTTCCTGTCCTTCCTATTCTGGGTGTTCATGTGGGTTTTCAACTCTGATGCAGCTTCCATTAAACTCCTTTCAAAGCCTCTAATCACACCGTGTAATATTGCAAGCGATTAGAGGCATTTGTTTAAATGCTTATAAGAAGCATTTAAATAAAAACACACCCATGTTTAAACCATGAATAATTTTCTCGCTCTAACTGTCTGTAATGCAGGGGAGTTTAAATCTCACTTGTTCCTAAGACAGCTAGACGTGGGAAAGCCCCAGTATTTATCATTAAGTCCTCTGTTTAGCAAAGCACTCCAGGATTTAATTCGTTAATATTTTCTGTTATTCCTGTTTTTTTTGGGGGGGCTTTTAACAGGTAAAACAGAGTCCTGATCTAAGCTTGTACTTTCCCATATTGCTCCATTAGCAGTTGGTGGAACATGTAAAATAGCTGCAATGCTGGACCCCAATCTGAAGTTTAGGAAAAAGTGGAGTTTTTTTTCAAAAATGGCCAAAGCATCCTGTGGGATCTACAAAGTAAAACTGTAATCCTGCTCCAAAGCTCATCAAGAACAACGCGAGTAATGTGCATCTGTTACAAGCCCCGAAAACTGTTAAGGAAGTTCTGCCAATGAAGATTTATTATTTTGAAATCAGGAATAATGCTTCAGATAAATTTCTCTAATTCTGCCATTTAACATCCCATTTAACAGCCAGTGCTACCCCTCGACTTCCCAGAGGAGACAGCAGAGCAGCCTCAACATGGGTGCAACACTTGCCTGCTCCTGCCCAGGAACAGAAAGGGGACAAGGTGCTCAGTGACACCAATCATTTTTACTTCCATAAGGTCTCACCAGACACCAGCAGCTTCACCTGTGTTTTTCTCCAAGCCATCTCCAATTCACAGAATCACAGAATATGTTGAGCCGGAAGGGACCCACATGGAAAGATGCCCTCCTTGATCTGCTGCTTGTCAACGGAGTTCATCTTGTGAATGAAGTGGAGATTGGTGGCCACCTTGGCCACAGCGACCATGAAGGGATTGAGATTAAAATCTTTGTTGACAGGAGGAAAAGCGACAGCAAAACCTCAACTCAGGACATGAGGAGAGCAGACTTCAGGCTGCTCAGAGAACTATTAAATAAGATCCCCTGGGAAAATGTTTTTGCAGGTGCTGAAGTCACCATCAGTGCTGATCACTTTTCAAACGTCACCTCCTAAGGGCACAGGAGAAGCCATTCCCAAACATTGGAAGTCAAGCAGGTGAGGCAGAAGGCCTTCTCTTGGAAATAAGGCAAAAAAGGAAGGTGTATGCCCAGTGGAAGCAAGGTCAAGAGACAGGGGAAGAATTCAGAAATGCTGCTTGCCACTGTAGGGAGACAATTCAACTGGAATTGAAGCTGCCAGAAATGTGGGGGACCATAAAAAGAGTTTTTTCAAATACATTAATGGCAATAGGCAGTAAAAAATCCCATTATGGGATGAGGATGGTCACCTCATACACAAGGGACAGAGAAAAGGCAGAGGGGATTTAATCCTTTTTTTGCCCCTGTCTTCAACATAGATAACTGACCAAGGTGGTCTCAGAGCTGGAGGACCATCACTGCAAGAATGATCACCTCCCAGTCAACCCTGAAATTGTCTGGGATCTGCTGCTCCAACTGGATGCCTACAAATCTATGGAGCCTGATGGGATTCATCCCAGAATCCTCAAAGAGCTGCTGATGTCATCGCAAAACCTCTCTCAGTGATTTTTGAGCATTCTTGGGAATCCAGAGAAGTCCCAGCTGAATGGAAGCTGGCCAGTGTTGTCCTAATTTTCAAGTCAAGAAGGAAGACCCTGGAAATGACAGGCCTCTCAGTCTCACTTCAGTGCCTGGTAAAGTTATGGAGAAGATCATTCTGGGAAGTACTGAAAAACACCTGAAAGACAATTGTCACATCACCATGCAGAAACCAGTGGCAGATATTTATAAACCCTTTTCCATCAACCTCATCCTATTTCAAATCTGATTACGCTTCACAAAAGAGCTTTGAAATATGCTTTAATTTTCATTACACACTTTAGAAGAAATTAAATAGTCTTCTCTATTAGAAAATCCTTCATGTTGTTACGCAACAAAAAAGTAGACAAGGTAAGATAAAAGCTTATTAATCTTCTACTTTTGAAAAATATCTTTATCTATCTGCTGTTCTTCTTCCTTTTATCTACTTACTTAGTTTCCCCTGGAAAAAGAGAGAAATTGCTGAAAGTGAGAATATTGCCCCCAAATATCTCTTTTCTCTTTTATTTTTCAATCTTTAAGGAAAATTCTACTCCCACCCATCTGCAATTCTTACAGTGCGTTATACCAAAAGATGTGGATTTAAAACAAAAATATTTTAAAGAAATAAAGACAAGAAAAAAAGGGGTGGAACTAAAATTTCAACATAAAATCAATATTTTATCTTTCTCTAGTGTGAGTCTTAATTTTTGTAATGAAAACGTCCTGATGAAAACATTGAGGCAAGAATATTTAGCTCAGAATTATATTTCAGTTACAAAAACTTTTAAAGCCAAAAAAAGTCAAAACTTCTCTACTGAAATTAATTTCCCTCTGTTTCCTACAGAGGGACTTGATTCAGACCCTCAGTGAGAACAGGTTCTTCTTCCAAAAATAACTGAATCAAGAATCATCTGCTCCAAACAATGCCTTCTGAATTTGTTAGAGAATATGAACGCTACCACACAGACCCTGTATTTGCTAAAAAAAAAAAAATTATAAAATTATAGCTTTGTTTTAACACTGGACACTACCATCCATTTCTCAAAGCCTCACATTATTTGGATGACAACAGCATTTCCCCAGGGAGCTGAACTTCCCCAGGTGAGGGTACCCCAGTGAGTGCATGAACATTTTACAGGTTAAATATGGAAGTGATGTAGGGTGAATACACAGCTCAAACTTTGCAGCCACTACATCGTGGACCACAAAAAAAATCACTAAATACTTAAGGATGGTCAACCACCTAGAGAAAGAGAGCTTTGCTAGCTTTGACTTGCTTAACACACAACAGGGATTTGCAGCTGCACCTTATTCTCCAGCATCAGAGGGATGTAGGGTTGGGAGTGACCTCAAGGGATTGCCTGGTCCAACTGCAATACTGAGGGAGGAGCAAGGATACCTGCAGCAAGACTGACAGATACTCATCAATGGAGTCCACCAAATCTGGTGGTGGCTCTGCCCATGATCTGAATCCACACACAGATGAGAAGTTTTGGTGAACTGATGTTGGAAATCCCTGTTTCCAACATCAATCTTTCACTCCCTCCTAATTGACCTCACTGCCCTCCAGAAAAAACAGAGGATCAACTTTTTTTTTTCCTTTCAAGCACACTTTTTCCATATTAGAAGTCAACCTTCGTGTACCCCTTAAGCTTCCATCAGCTTAAGCCAAAGTCAGTTCCTCCAACTATTCCCCTGAGATCCTGCCTTGTAACAAGTTTTTATTGATCTCCTATCTCTCCAGCTGGTCTACAGCTTCCTTAAGGAACCTTATTAAAAAAAAAATTAAAAAAAAATGTGCCTAACCAGTCCTAGTCCCAACAGAATAAATGCCCTCTTCAGCTTGCCTATGACACTGCTCCTGATGCTTTGCAGAGTGAGATTTACAGGTTTTAGCCCACTGTTGCGTTGTTACATTCAGTCTGCAGTTGCCTATCACTTTCCCCATCTATTATCCTCCAAAATCCTCTCCAGCCTCTCAGCAGCAGAGCCATTTATTCCCTATACTACACTTATGCATTTGATTCGCCCTCTTTACATGTGGTGCATTGCATTCACTTCTGTTGACATTCACCTTGCTGATTCTGGGATGCCTTTCCAATTTACTGGGATCATTATGGATTCTGATGCTGTCACCTAAACCACTTGCAACCCTCCCCATAACTCTCCTGATGTGCTCTCTCTCTCTCTGCTCTGTCACTCAACTCTGCTAATGAAAATGTTGAATGGAATCACATACAGGGCAAAAAATTCCCTGGTAATTTCCTCCAGCTTTGACAGTGAAGCCCTTGATTATATTTCGAGAGAGGTTGTTCAATCAGTTATCGCCGACTTTGTTATGACTGTGTTGAGATCATCTTTCACTCGTTTGCTACAAGATGACTATGTAGAAAAGTGTCAGAAGCCTTTTAAAAAGTTCAGATACATCGTATCTACTCAATTCCTCTTATTCTCCAGGCAGTTATCTTGTCAAAGAAAGAAATCAGATTAATTTGCCACGAACTCATCTTGACACATCCATGCTGGCTGCTGGCCAGTGGAAGAAAACTGGTTTTAATCATTTATGACCAAAATATCCCTACTGAAACACAACTGGGTTTGACTCAGCAGGGTGCACAGCAGGTACCCAGGGAAGAGATGCCAGTTTGGATCCTCCTGTCCTTCCTCCACATTGAAGGGAAAGGGGCAGAGCTCTTCAGGGAGGAACCTGCAGTCATACTCCCACGTAGAGTATGCTTCCACCAGTGGAAAATTTTTCCTGAATCTACCAAAGTTCTTGCAGAAAAAGCTACAGGAAAGATGAATGAGGACAAGAGATGTGCAGGATGAGCCCTCAGTGGTCTCAGAATTTTCAAGAGTAACATGACATTGTTACTCCAGAACTCCAGAAATGAAGCAAGGAGAAACCAAAAGCCAGTATCAGTCATCTTTTATCCAATTACCTGATATCTCTAACTACCACCAAACATGTTACAGTATCACAAGCAGTACTGCAATAATGAAACCTCCCAGAGATTGGGGTTTTTTATATATTTAGAAAAAGCAAAGCCTCTCTGGATGTCTGACAACGTCACAGTTTTTCAGGTCTGAATGTCAATCTAACAAAATTAAAGCAAGGAAATCTCTTGCTGGACCTGAAAAAAATAGTATTTTAAGGCCTGATTCACTGGTATGATCAATTTTTCTACACTGGGACACTTCCTAAAACAACTTGTCTCCTCGCTTAACTGCCCATCCTAACTTTCCACACACTCCAGATGATAAACCATAGCACTTACTTGCAAGAAAAACTGGGCCAATATTAATGAGATTTAACACCAAATACCTGTTTTATCCACTGAAAGCAGGGCCCAATGAGGAGCCCAGCTCCACTGAAATCAGGCAGGACCTACCTGGTAACTGGCCTGACTTAGCTGGGTAACTCTCCTTTTTTAAATGCCAAACACACACAGATATTGTCTCACGAGTACACAAAATTAGCCAAGGATCTCTGTGCAGACACAGACTCAGATCACTCACTTGGCTTTCAGAAACTTCAGTACAGGAAAACACAAACGATCTCCTGAGCCCCTTCCATCCAAGCGGTGTGATACCTTGGGGGTTATCCTTTATCTCAGATTTGTTTATCCCTCTAGCACAATATGCTATAAAGCTTTGCTGTGTTGTGTTGTTAGCTAGTCGGATATATTTGCTGATCTAGTTGGACTAATTAAAACTTTTTCCTTCCTGAGAGATACAGTTGTTATGAGTAATCCAGGACAATGTGATAATCCCTCTGGGACAATCTCAGGTGATTACTTGCACTATATGTGAGCATAAAGGTTGATTTTCTCCATTTACATATCATTTATTTAACATCAATTTTCAGTTGTTTTAAATAATATAGCTCAATAGCACGAAATAACATTTCTTTCTTCATTGTTACCTCTCCCACTGACTGTCCTATCTCTCTTGACACCATAATTTCATTTAAACATATCAAGACAATGACAATAAAAGTAAACCTTGCATAAACACATGCTAGCTATAACCTTGAAAAAAAAATCCCATAAAGCTTCCCAAGGAGACTGCTTTACAGTTTTAAAGCTCTTTTATATAAAGACATGTGGTTTTGCTACCAACTAGAACCTGAATATCTAAAAATCTACTACCACCACAGAGTTAAAGCAAAACAAGGCACGTATGGCCCCACTATGGTGTTTCTGCCAAGTGTCCTTGTTCTATTCACCCCAATCTGGTGGATAAAATCAGGTGCTGGAGCATGTCCAGAGAAGGACAATGGAGCTGGGGAACAGTATGGGGCACAGGTTTGATGAAGAGCAGATGAGGGAGCTGGGGTTGTTTATCCTGGAGAAAAGAAGGCTCAGGGGAGACCTTATTGCTGTCTACAACTACCTGAAAGGAGGTTGTAGCCAGGTGGGGATCTCCCAGGTAACAAGTGACAGGATGAGAGGAAATGGCCTCAAGTTGAGCCAAGGAAGGTTTAGATTGGATGCTGGGAAAAATTTGGAATGGGCTGCCCAGGGCAGTGGCGGAGTCACCATCCCTGGAGGGATTTAAAAGATGTGTAGATGTGGCACTCAGGGACACAGTTAGAGGTGGGGTTGGCAGTGCTGGCTTAATGGTTGGACTTGATCTTAGAGGTCTTTTCCAACTTAAACGATGATCCTATGATCTCACTCTTACACTGAAGTTCCATTTAAAAGTGGAGGATGCCAGACCTTTTACTCCCTAAGAGTAATTTGTTTTTTACTGTAGGCTACTGATATGATTATACTCTCTTTTCCATGCAGCTGTTCAGAGAATATTAAGATTGCCAAGTTCAGCTGCTACACTGAGACCTGTACCCTGACTGGAAATACTCCTACTCCATCTATGAGACATAACTAAGATTACTTACAATTAAAAGAAATCACAGAAAGATCTTGATATCCATGCTTTGTAGAGCTAATAGCACTTGGACTACGGTTCAGCAGTACAAAAGTGTCAAAATGCTTTTTCAATGGCACTCAAAAAGGGAAATTTCCACTTGCAAGGCAACTTCTTGTAACTCTCTGTATCACTTTCTTCCATTTGCACTTATGGGTAAATACAAATGAACAGTTTTACTGTCTCCTGATTTGGATGTTAAAGAATTTATCACCTTTCTGATTGCCTCATCTGAAATAGTAAGCTAATAAATTCATCCCCAGTCTCACTTAAGCTGGCATCACTGACTTAGTTGTTACATAAATCTTTACCTCTTGACTTTAGGTGTCCCGTGGCCTTTTAAGAACCCTTCTTCAAGCTCTGAATTATCAAAATATGCTCACTTCAAAGACAAGGGGTAATGGTGCTGTAGAAGGTTACTTCTGGTATTACATCCAGCAGGATATTGGTGATGAGGCCAAATGCCAACCTGCCCAGAACAAGACAGCTAAAAACACACCCAAATCAGCCCTTCTGGGAACACCTTTGACACCCTGTCTTAATGTTTAAAACCACTCTTGGTCAAGCTAAGTCCAACCCAGCAATAACCTGCAAGCAGTCCCTCCAGGGGGTGCAGGCTGTCACCCAGCTCTCCAGCCACATCTCACTGAGGGCTATGGAAGCATCCTGCACCCATCCACTAAATGCAGCTTGAGGATTACATCTGTGTGTGCTGAACAGGTTGTCCAGAGAAGCTATGGATGCCCCGTCCCTGGAAGGGTCCAAAGCCGGGTTGGATGGGGCTTGGAGCAACCTGGTCTTGTGGAAGGTGTCTCTGCTTATGGTAGGGCCTTGGAATAAGATGAGCTTTAAGGTCCCTTCCAACCCAAACCGTTCTATGATTTTGTGATTCTAAGAAGCATTTAGGAGCTCACTAGTTGGGACATGCTGTTGTTGAAAGAGACATATTCCCCCCACTGTCCCACTTTTTAAGAAACTGCAAGGGGCAGTGCAAAAATTGGCAGGTCTCTACTGCTGAAGAGGTCAAACAAACCCTTCTGCAGCTCCTGGACAGGTGATGCAGAGCCACACCTCTCCCACATCCCACACCTCTGCAGGAAAAGAAACTGCCCTTACACAGAACTGACTCTTGTAGGACACCCTTAGGGCAGAGTTGGATTTCAACCATCGCTAAACACTCCAGCCTGTGAGTTCCTACAGATGTAAAGCCTTCTCATATTACTATCTGTTGCTATGAGAAATATGATTTAATCTACATTACTGGCAATGATCTTTGCTAGAAGGTGCTATCTTACACATACATTTTCCTCAGGATCAAAAATTAAATCCTATGGACTCTTGGGATTGCTTGTCTGGGAGTCTGCCAGACAAACGCTTTCCTACATTTATACACTGTTGTGTCAGTGCGTGGGCTCAGCCACTGCCTAACAAATTTACTAGATAAACCTCCATGATTCATACAAACAGCACTCAAGTGGCTAACTACCATATATTGGCAGGGAACTGATGAATGTTACATGAACAATGAAAGAACCCGCTTAAATAATGAATTAGGTTTGACAGATCAACGGAGAGATGACTGACAATCCCTGGCAGACCATGTCACAACTCCAAAAAAAGACGTGAGCAGCAGCAAGGGGGGATGGCATGAGCATTGTTTGCCAAATATAGGAGGGTTTAGGACCAGAGGTGGCTCAGATAAGAGCATCTCACCCATTTCAAAAAGGAAAGAGCATGTCCTGTTCTCTTTGTTTAGCAAAATTAAAAGCAGAGGAGGACATCTATGTGTTCAGCAGACATATCTAGGATATCTATGATATCTGTATTTATGTGTCTAGCTGACATACCTAGGATATCTATGAGTCTAGCAGACACCTTCCAATGGAAGGTGTTCCTGTCGATGGCAGGGGGTTTGGAATTAGATGTTCTTTAAGGTCCCTTCCAACCCAAACCATTCTATGATTCCATGACAAGAAGAACCCACCCACACTCGCCTTTCTCATCTCTCCCCTTAACAATAAGAACTTGGGTTCAAAGTGACAGCAATTGCATCTGTTTCCTTTTCCTACCTTAAAATCATCAACCTGGGTATTTTAAGATGTCAACAAGAAGGCAGCATTTCAAGCCATTAAACTAGAAACTGATTTTTTGAAAGAAGTGTCTAGAAATTGCTCACATTTTCCAGAGAAGTTATCCTGTACAATCACCACGACAAATTCTTCTGCTCATACGCAAAACCAATTTGAATTACCAAGCCTGTCTTCAGCATAATTTAAAACCAGTTGCTGAAAAATATCATCTCCCCCACAATAACCTCCCCATAAAACTGGAGTAAATAGATGCCAAAGTAACAACGTATGTAGATAAAGAAGAAGAACAACAAAGGACGAACAACAAAGCACCTTTTCTCAGCTCTTCTGGGGATTGATTGGTAACTAAGAGATTTTTCTGTGTCTTTCACATCCTGAGAAGCAGTGAAGTATTCAATGTTTATTGACACTTTTCCCTTCGATACCATGTTCTGACCTTCCCTCGCAGTAAGGATCGTCGGAGCATTTCAGTGGAATATACTGGATTTCTGTTGTTGCCTGGATGAAGTATGCACTGGGCTGGGCTCACTCAGCTGGACGAAGAAATTCATGTAAATACCATATTTATGGCATATAAAAATGTGCCATATTTTTACTGACTTTGCAATCTGCTGTGTGCCATTCAGAGCAATTTCATTTTTACACAGGGACAGAGGTAAATCAATTCCTCCAGGTTACACCAGAAGCATGCAGGAGTCTGTCAGAGACCCTCTGAGCTGCAAGCTGGGTGTTGTGCTTTAACCCAGCAGGCAGCTGGGCTAAAAACCCCACAACCTACTCACTCACTCTTCCCCCAATGGGATGGGGGAACGAATGAGAAGAAAAAGTAAAACTCATACGTTGAGATAAAGAAAGTTTAATAGGACAGAAAAGGAAGGGGGGGAATAATACTAATGATAAAAGAATACAAGAAAAAAGTGATGCCATGTGGTGTGTAAGGTCCCTTTGGCCAGTCTGGGTCAGCTGTCCCAGCTGTGTCCCCTCATGGCTTCTTGTGTCCCCCCAGCCTCCTCGCTGGCAGAGCACGAGAAGCTGAAAAGTCCTTGACTCAGAGTAGGCACTGCTCAGCAACAACTAAAACATCAGTGTGTTATCAACACTATCCTCATTCTACAGCCAACACACAGCACTGCACCAGTTACTAGGAAGAAAATGAACTCTATCCCAGTCTCAGCCAGGACACTGGGAATCTGGTCGCTTTTCTCCCAGTGGAAGCACAGGAAAGAAGGAGGCATATGGCAGTACATGAACTCTTTCTTGTTCCTTCAGAAAACCCCACCTCTCCTGAATTCTGCAAGCTGTTTCACCCTGCCATACTACCACCTTTCCCAAAATGCCTTTTGCCTTTTACTGACTTTCTGCTCACTGAAGTCCTGGAAGTGAGGAGTTGCAAGACAGTAATAATGGTGTATGAACCAAAAGCTTCTTTCTGTTTTCTCTCTTGACTAATTCTTCTCTTTTATTTTTCCTGTGAAAGGCACAAGCCTTTTACATCTGCATCTATGGCTGGGCTGCAGAAGACTAAAACCTGCCTGTGGACTGAACTAGAGCAACATGCAGAAGCAGAGACTGAGCTTCTGTTTGGAGGCTGTGAGCTGACAGAAGATAATGGAAGGTTTACAAGAAAGGACCTTCCTGAATGATAAATGATTCCTGGTCCATTCAAAGCATCTGACAGACCTATCTATTTGTTCTGCTCTGCACAGAGAGGGGATGAAATGACCTAGATCAACACAAAAGATGCTACAAAAATCAGATTTTCAATGCATATTCAGCAACTCTAGGCAGCAAATGCACAATAGGTATTTAAACAATAACCCTTGTAAAAACTTGCTCCCTTGTCATAGGATGCTTTATGTTTGCTATTTTTAGCTTTTCAAGTGTCAAGAAGCAGCAGAAAAAATATTGCTGAACAGCACTGGACACCAAGATAAAACAAGTCAGGCAAAAAGAAATCTGAAGTAAGCTCTGAAAGATGAGGTTAAGTTATTCAAAGCTCTCTTTCCTGCAAGACAGGTGATGTATTTCAGTCTAAATATCCCACTCAATCTGTCCTCGGTGAACAAAGAAATGACAAACTGCCAATCAAACTGAAAAGCATCCCCATTCATCAGGGCTTCCCCCGCCACTGCCCCGCACCGAGCGATGCTTTATCAGCACCTACAGAATCTGAACCTGGCTATTTTTAACAAGTACACCACTTTGCAATCCTGCCCACCAGAAGGATTTGCAAATCTTTCCAAATACTCCTCCCAGGTCCTGATAACTTTGCCAGCGTGAATAGGAAACTTGGGGCTTTCAGAACAAGCCGCTTCTCGCTGACAAGGCAGCAAAGATTTCCTTTCCTATCTGCAGTTTGCATGAGTAGGCAGCTGGGATTGTGATGAATTACTATCTCTGATTCCAGTGCTAAGTTTAAGACATTTATTTGGCAGAGTCTGTTAGAAAAAGCACTGCCAATATCAGCTATTGGTATTAGCAAACTTCTTCGGGAGAACTACCAAAGGTATTTCACAGCCTCTCTCTGCTTATAACAGGAGTCTGTTTGGGAAGCAGAGATTTTTATTGATTGAACTGTAATTGAATTTAGCTGAATGTTTACCTCAAAACACAGTTTCAAAAGAGAAACTAAAACATCTTGGTTTGAAAACTACTCAAATAATTTTGAGTTCTTAGTTACACCTTTTCATGGGGCCAAATCCTTCTCCCAGGCTCACTGGCCACTTTGATTGCCTGAGAAATTGCCTTTTCGACTGATTGTTTGCTGTGCCTTCCTCTTTCATTTTGGAGTTCAGAGTGTCAGGCTTGCAGCAGCTGGCCCTGCAAAGCATGTCTATAAAATCCTGCAGATCTGATCTCTTTGCAGGAATATTGCAAGTATAAAGCCCATGACCACTGCCTGTCTGGAAGTTGGTGTATTTTCTAACCAGTCAAGGAACTGCTCTAGATTATCATCTGGATTTCAGGGGCAGTCATCACACTAATGTGCATGAATTGCGAATCTTCAAATCTGCATTGATGTCATTGCAAAAGATTCAACCATTTGATGATAATCGAGCATTTTCACACTGGTAAATAAACTAAAGAGTCTGTACTATTCTTGCAGTCCACAATGCTCTTCATCTGACTCACAAGAGAAGACACATCACATTTGATGGCATTATTTTTACGCAATAAGCAACTCAACTATCCTTTTGCCATGCTTCTTAAATTTTAGATTCTACTTTTTACTTCGTCTAAAAGCCTATAAACCTACCCAAGGTTTTCCACCTATTAAGCTCACAGTTACCACTTACAAATTTGACATGGGCACTTAATAATTCTGTATGTAGCACTTATGACAACTTTTAAGATCTGCCAGTGGCACATACATAGGCTGTTGTAAAAGCCAGCTTTGATACTGCAGTGTGTATTCCCTATCTTTAACATGTTTCAAAGATGAAAAAGTAAGAACACAATCCACCTAGAACAAATACAAAGCAGGTTACAATCGCCACTTCATTTTCATTTACTGAGGTCATGTATGTATTTTGTTGTTGTTGTTATCATTATAAATAGTAGTAGCAGCATTCATTATGTTTTTATGGCTCTCACCCCACCCTAAGTCATTTACCACTGAGTTCCTTCTGTGGGACCTTCCTCTGCAGGACAACAGAAGTCCCCACCAAAAAAACCCCAAGGGACATAAATATTACAATATATATAAAATCCTCTATACCCACTTTATTCTCCAAGTCTCCAGATTCTGTAAATACCACAAAGCAGTTTCAACAAATGGCACAACAGCACCTAGAGGGTTTTGATGACCTATCTGCAACAGCTGGTTGATGCTCTGCTTTGGGGATTTGCTTTTTGTGAACTTGGAAGTGTTTTGGAACACACCAACCCATCATGTAGAGATGATGTTTAGCAGAAATTTCATTGCACCACACAGCAAGAAGAGTCCTAAAACCGCAACCTCTCTTTAAAAAGCACTTCAAAATCTCCAAACAAATGGCTTTAATCTTCTAAAGACCTAGAAAGACTGTAGCAAGAAAGCTTCCTTTTTATAGTTCAGTATTTCTCTGAGATGAGCTCAAAGTGTTAGCTGAGATAATTATCAGAGAGATTATGCAGATCTTATTATCAAAAGGTTTTGTTTGCTCTCTCGTTACATAATTGCTTAGTGTTTGTATGGAGCTCAGAAAATAGAAAGCAACAGAGAAATACCGAGAATTATTTAACAGAAAAATAATTCTCCCAAATGGTATTAACATTTTAAGTTGTCTTCACTATATTTGGAAGATTTCTATTAACCTGTAGAGATGCTCAGTGGTCTAACCTTGGCAGCACATGAAATGAGAAATGTGCCTTACCACTATTGATTTTAGAGTATTTCAGTGGAGCTGTGAAACAGTAGGAAGCAAAGAAAAGGTGCAATATAGTGTCTCATCATTTCCTTCACTTCTAGATTTGCTGGTGACAAAGGTCACCACATTCAGAAGACAAAATTCAGACTTGTAACTCAAACCATTACAGTAAAGTATACAATCACTTTATGGAATCACTAAATATTTCAAGAATTGGATAAAACCACATGAAATGTTTCCAACCTTGTGCAAGTTTATAAGCAAAACTCAGTCAGACTAACTGAATTTGAATACACTTTGTACTTTGAACCAAATTCTAGCCAAGACCTTTCAAATGTGATAAAAGCCATCTTTAAAGCGAAAAGTTGAGGCCCTGAATTCAATATAAACTTGTCTGTGGCACACTTATGTATCCAGAACACTTACTTTTGCAAACAACTTAAAAGCTACAGCAACTACACAATTTCAATTCCTGCTTTCCGTAATTCCGAGTTCATTTTGTGATTATTTACAGGGCCTTCAGATTTTTTAGGATGTCAAGAAAGCTTACAGCAAGTGTGTTTTGGAACCCTCATGCCAGCCATAGAACTCCCCTTGGGTTAAATGCAGTAAAATTGGGTTCTACTTACAGCCAACCATCATCATGGCCACGGAAAAAATCTTCTCTCCATCAGTGGTCGGTGCTATGTTTCCAAATCCTATCGTTGTAAGGCTTGTCATGGTAAAGTAGAGAGAGGATATGTACAAGGAGTCTTTGCTGGGTCCTCCTTCCCACTGCCCCGAGCCAGTGGTGTTGTATCGATATGGTGTCCCAATGCTCAGGGCCAACTGGTAGAGCCAACTGTCTGTTTTGATTGTGTTGGTGAGTTCATCTATAACCTCGTAGTCCCCGATGCTGTACCATATGCAGGCTAGCCAGTGGGCCACCAGCCCAAACACACACACCAACAGCACCAGCACAGCAGCACCATATTCCAGATAATGGTCCAACTTCCTGGCAACTCGACCAAGCCGTAGAAGACGCACCACTTTTAAGGAACTGAAGAGGCTACTGATTCCCTAGAAAAGAATAAAAATCGTTATTTGATCTGATATATCCTGCTGGTTAGCCCAGAAGACTGTACAGCAATTCCTGCATCTGCTTTAAATCTTTCTATATAGTTTTTCCAGCCTCAGACAACAGAACACAAGATCAAACCCTTCTCCCCCTCCAGTGCTTTTGTCCTCATCAGGCTGAGTCAAGTTTGGCACTCATTAGGTGGATAAATTACTTTGTTCAAGCTCAATCTTTCAAAGCAAGAGTTCTGTAGAATCCAAAGTGGGAAATGGCAAGTTTATTACTAAAAGGAGTGATTCAATACTTCACAGTTTGAAGTAAACGGGAGACTCTGCTTTGACCTCAAGGAGATCAAATGAGGTGGAAGAGCAGTCACAGATGGAACTACACCATCCAAGTGGAGTCTTCTCAAAGTTTCTGAGAGAAGAGTATTCTATTAAATCCAAGCAGAGGATTATTATTCTGGTCAAAACGGTGGTCCACCTACTTCAACAACCCTCAACGTTAACAGATGCTCAAAAGAAACATCAGAAAGTGGGTAACTCAGAGAAATCTGCCTATTGTCACTCTCCTCCACCAAACAGGAGCTGAGTGGCTTACTCTAGTCCAACAGTCTCCACTCCTTAATAACCTTCACCCCAGGTAACATAAGTGTGCCTATTTTGTTAGTTATAAGAAGGCTCACTGATTGAACACAGAATTAACAACTCTGGTCACATCACCCTTCTGAGTGAGGGTAAGACTGACCACAAGGCACATGCCTTTGCATAAAGGGTTAATTTCTCTCCAATCAACAGACATATTTTTCTAAAGCAAGTGTTTGTGCAGTGGTTTGATTTTTTTTCACACAAGATACATGAAGTACAAATAAATGGAAGTACAAATATTTAGGGAATAAGAGCACAAGGACCATCAAAAAGTTAATAGAAACATCTGAGTGGGAATAAAAAATGTGCATGTCCTCCTCAATGCACAAATGGTTTGTGCTGTATCTTAACAGAGTTTTGAGATGCAGGAAGAGAACAAAAATATGTTCCTGATCTATTGCAATCCCATGATATATCTAACTTGTGCATTAAATTAATTAGTGGCTCAAAATAGAAGGTTTGTAAAGGAAGGTTTCTAATATAAAACATTCAGAAGCTGAAGACATTTAATTTAAAGTAGAAATTAAGACATAGAAAGCAATGAGGCAAACATTCCTAGTTACTGTGCCAAGATTAAATTGCCCTTTTCTATGCATCATTATCAAATCAGTCTAGTCAAAACACTAGCTAATTATATTATCAAACAGTAAAAGACTGGAGTTTCTGGAGTTTTCCATACCAGAAAAACATTCATCTCTTTTGCACCTCTCTTTCTTCTTCTTTTGCACCTTCTTTCCCTTTTCCCAACTAACATTTGAAGGGTAACACACATCTGATATTTCTAGATGTAATCTGTTTGGCACAGTTCTTGTATGCTTTTCAAATCCTGTTGGAATGTGTTTCAGATCCCCAAATCCTTAATAAATTGAAGCTCTATATTTGCATCCAAGCTCTCACGATGACTAATGCCACAGAGGGAAGTGGAATTTTCCCATTTTGATTTCTGTATTTTGCATTTACACAAGACAGAGATGTAGTTTATTATTCTTATTTCCATCTAAATGTATATCTACTTATTTGCTTTAGGATATATGACTGTGAGGCACTCTAAGCAGCCAACTGCTCCAATAAACTGGGAAGTCCCTTACAACATTCATGTCCCCAATGGACTGGGGACAATGGACTACTGAATGAAGGTCCCACCCCACAGAAACAACATCTAAATTTAAAAAAAAAAGAAAACTATAGGGTAGTTTAATAGTGTACTTCATTAAATTATCCTGCAGCGTGGTTCAGTGAATTAACCCTGATTTTATAACTTGCTGTGAAACCAGAGGGAGGAAACAGCAGGGTGGTTTTTTGTAGGACCAAATCCTGTTGCATTGGTCAAGCAGAGATGCATTACTTCCACTATTTCCATTTTACTTAAAGATTCACTGTTCCTTACCAAGACTAAGGCTAGGGAAGGAGTTAAAGACCTGGAATTCAAACTTGGGAGTCCCCATTTTTGCACCCAGTAGTTCAAGTTCCTCCCAGTGACACAGCTTACACTGCATTTTCTACTGCACAAACCCAAAGAGAGAGTCAACTCTTGAACAGGACAGTTTACAGTGTGACACTACATCTTTTCTCTCTCACTTACAAGGACAGCTTAACATTTGAACAACTAATTTGAACAGCATTTATTTCAAAGTCTGGGAGAGAGTTTGTGCTGTCTTTTTTTTTTTCATACACACAGAAAACAATTGCATCTCTTATGTACAAAACAAAGAGAAATATTTCCTTCTAGCTGAAATTGTAATTTATTATTTCCAAAGAGTAATACCTTTAAGTAAGTTTCACTATAAATTTTAAAGCCAGTTCAGTCTGATTCCTTACTTTAAGACCAAGAAATCAGAGATATATCTATTGAGCATTCACATTCCATGTCCAATCTTGCAAAATATAAAGACAGTATTGGAAACTTTAAAAGCCTCTTCCATAAAGCACTACCTAGGAGAGAGCAATCAAGCACACACTAAATGAGCATGTGATATATTGCACTGAGGACTGGGTTGGATCAAGTTCATACCTTCATACTTAAAAAATTGCTGACGATAAATGCACAGTGGTTAACATGAAAAGCTCTGCCTGAGATTCAGCAACAATCTCCTTGGTGGAAATTACCTGAAAGACTAACTGCTTTGAATTAAGTTTGAGCTATTAAGAAATTCAGTTTTCTAAACTCAACTGATTGCCAGCTGCCTTTAATTGCATTTTTCTTTTAACTGTTTTTGTGCTCCGTGATGAATACTGTGGAAACCCTTCTACTACAGGACGAGCACCTGCTCTAACAGAAGGAACCTCAGCACTCAAGGAACAGAAAGGTGATTAGGAATTTTGAGTGGAGCATGTAATCCTGTTTGGTTCTAGCATCGTGTAAATAACACACATTTTTGATACTGAAGATCCAAACCTTCTGGGAGGAACATTTGTGACTCTATAACTGTATTTAGTCAACTGAGCCAACTGTCTGTAACATCTGTGTTCTCTAACTGAGAATATCTCGTTATGTTATGAACCATCCAATCCAGCCCCTTGAGGTTTTGACTAATGTATTTTATCATGTCCTAATCAGATGAGGACATTCAGCCTGCTCATCATCAGTCATCTCAGCTACAGAAATCTTCCAACTGAAAAACCACCAACTTCAAAATTGCATTTCATGTGTCAAGTTTGGAACCAAATTCCTGTCTGACACTTATCATTGATTTAAGTATTACAAATGTCAGTAACGGGAGACCTTCCCAGAGACTTCTAGGGCCTTTGGATCAGGAGAGGACACAAGAAGTAGCTCTGAACCAGGCATTTTCGTACGACCATTTCCATTAGGAGACAGTTGAAGCCATACAAAGGATGTAAACAATGTCAAATTTATCCAGAAAGATACTTTTGAGGAATGGATGTTCAAACTTTGGAATTAAATTAGACATTCATGATAAAACAAAGCCCAAGTTTCTTGACGCAAGCACCTTGCAGAGTCTGTGTTCTCAAATTCTCTTGATACAATAAGAAATGAAATTCAGTTTGATAGTGGAGGCACAACTGATGACAGCAGTCAGTCTGACACACAGAAGGACCACTCCTTCCTTTAAAATTACCTGAATCTTGCCATTTCATACCCTTGATGTTACCATATTGTCAAACTTCAGTCTTCCGGGATTAAAGAAGTGTCTAAACTCTGTATCTACATCCAGCTAAACTTTTCTGACCACAAGACCGAGAAAGATGTTTCCTACAATTGCAATGAACACCGTGGGAACAGACCTCTGCACCTCCAGCAAAAACAGGGAGCAAAGTTCTCCTGCACTTAATGAATCCCTGATAAGCCAGGCAATAGGAAGGATGAAGTGGTCAAAGTCGTGTTATACAGGGGTCAAGAGCCCGACATGCAAGAAGGTGAAGGGAACATTGTCACCAAAGGAAAATGAAGGTTAACAAGGGCAGGAAATCATTCGAGTCCAGAATGATTCTCCCAGAGATGTCTCCTAAACCAGGGAAGAGAGGCTGGAGTCTGTTCCACACTAAAGGAGCAGCAGAATAGCAGAGCTATGTGTTCGTAAGATCTGAAAAAGATTTCATCAGCTGGTTAATTGCTAATCTAATAAGTCTTTTCTGCAGTAGGAAATTATTGTATAAATGTTTTTTAAAAGGCAAATAAAAACAAAACCAGCCATTAGTTTCAACCATCTAAATATACAAAAATCTGCTTAAACCTCAAAATTAAATCCCAGTAAGCTGAAATGGTAAATCATGCATAACTTTTTCATTCTACTAGGGAACAATGTGTTTTTAACTCTAGGCACTTTTTCAATTAGATTTCACTCCATGATTTTTTATTTATTTGTTGTTAGTTGTGGGTACATATGCATCAGCAACAACAAAAAAAAATGAAATATGCATTTTAAATGTGTTCTAAAACTGAAATCCTCTGAGCTTTGAAAATGGGGATAGGTAGTGCATCATTTAACAGAAAACACTGTCTCAGAAAAGGTCAGAGAAAATAAAAAAGAAAAACTTTTCACTATGTTTTGATGTTCAGCACATTGTGGTTTTAAAGAATTTATGGAGTGGCAAAGGACCAGAGCTTGGAACCTTTCTATGAAATGTGAGGTGTGCCGCCACTGCAGTCAAAGGCTGCTTGCAGCATGTACAGACCTTAAGCTGAATTTAAGCTAATATGCTTAGAGGTGCGGGGCACAAGCAATGACAGCAACCTGCATCCAGCAAAACTAGCCATTAAAGGGATCAAATCCTCTGAGGGGTTTGCAGCCCAGGCTCAGCAAGAGCAAAATGGCTCTGTGTAAGCCAAGCCCGAGCACACCTGCACATGCCATGGCCACACCACAAACGAGCTCCAATCACCCTCCTGGGGGGGATTCATATCACATAATGCTGCAACCCGATGGCAAACCATCCTGTCTCTGTGAATAGCCCAGATTTCCTCCCCTGGTGAGTGAAGAGTGGGGCATGTCAGAGGAGTGATTCACCCAATCCATCTCAGACAGCTGGGGATGGGATGAATCACCTCAGGGAGCTGTCTCTCTCTCCCCTCCCACTGAATACAAACAAGCTGAAGGCTATCGCTTACACAGCTTCTCTGAGGAGAAATTAAACCCATCCTTAGAAAGTGGGAGAGTCCAGATCTGGGCAGCAACCAAACCTGTATTATGTTATGACAGAGACAGGTATTACAGAGCACTCCCTCACAATGTGAGACTTCTCTTTCTCGAGATGAGTGTGGAGAATAAATGCTATTTAATAACAGTAGGCTGAGATTTTCTGCAGATGCAATAGCACGCTTATTTCTTCATTCAGTAGCCAATTACTTCACATACAGTGATGCTACACTACCTTTAGTTCTAACTGCATTTTGCAGAAGTCTCCATTGGCTTGAAGGAGGAATTGAATCCATTCATTAAAAAAAATGAACAATCATGAAGTAAACTGAACTGGGGTTCTTGCTCTCAAAAGGGTGAGAGTTGATAAATTATAAAAGTCTGAACTTTAGACAGTAATAAGTGAAGATAAGTGGACTGCAAGAGGTAGAAGAGTCAGACACCTGGCAGCAGAGGACACCTGGAATGTCCTTACACCAAAAGGTACAAAAGATCCAGAGAATGTATCTCAAAGAAGGGGAAAAACTTGTAAACCTGGGCATCAGTTATAAATCTGTAAAGAATCACTCAGAGGAAGAAAACAGAAGCAGAGAACCGACAATATACGAGAAATAAAAAATTGATCAACAGAAAACTACACCTTAGAAACTAAAAGGAATAAGGATAAAGTGTGAATTGCCACATGTCAGGTTGAACTTCTCATTGTAAAGAACATTAAAAAAAATACCCAAAGATTCTTCACATTCAAAATTGAAAAAAAAAAAGAACAAAAGTGATCAAGCTGCAGTGAAGTAAAAATAATCCAGGCTTGCACTAAAAAATTAAATTAATCCTATGCATTAGTTTCCAAAGATGATGTTGATGTTTGCTAGAAAAGCTAATGCATCAAGAAGGAAATAAACGGATACATTACCTGAATAAATTTTAAGGGAAAGAGTAATTAGAAACCTTGAGATAAATCAAAATGCAATCAGTGCAGCAATAGGTTTGCTAAGCTTAGGCTAGCTGGGATGTATCCAAGTTTTCCGGACAGCTTTCTCTGATAACACAGCCCCTTTTCTAACTAAGAGAAATGCAGTATTTCAGTAACATAAGGAAATATTAGGAAACACAGAGAAAACAGGGAGCATAACTGGAATTCTAAGATGACTGAGGAACTTGTGGAAAGGATGGCCAAATGAAAACCATAAAAAGCAAGTCTAGCAGGGGTTACAAGTGGCGATTCTCAGTGATTTTGCCAGTTCCTTGGTGAAATAAACAGAAATAGTACATGGTCACAAAATCTGCTGATGACCTTTGGAACACACTCTCAGTACAAAGAATAACCATGTGGGAGTAAAGGAAAGTGTGATAAAGCCTAACAACATAGAGTCTCAAGGCACCCATTACAGGGCAAATTAACAAAAAATTCTACAGAGATCTTTAACCGAAGATTACTGAGAAAAAGAAATATTTGGGTATATGGGTTAATCCCACAGTGACTCAGAGCAATCAGTGAGCTGCACTCACAGAAGAGGTTAATCCAGCTCCAGGACAGATCACTTGAGTGTTTCCACCATCAAGAAGAAAAGCCAAACCCCAATTACAAAGTGAAGATGAATTCTCCACCTGGAGTAATATCTACAGCTCTGCCCTAAAGAGATGTATTTGAACTTAACTTCCTGCAGAGAGAGGCAGCTGGAATGGGCAAGAAAATGTTCATAAAATTTCATAAATGTGGTGTCTCGACAAGACCAGTTTGCTTAGATTAAGGAAAGGAAAATAGGCGTGTTCATGCAGGGGAGGGGCAATGACCATTCTTTCTAAGCACATTGAGGAGATAAACATGAGGGAGGGAGAAGAAATAGCTAACCAAGGATGTTGGCACAGGGACAAATGTACAACCTGCAAATTAAAAGAGATTTGTTAGACAACATGAGGAAAGGCAGATTTTGAACAATTTATGGGATGGGTGATACAATGAACCTGCTCACTAAGGTTGATGACTCAGTGACTCAAAAGGACCCTGTGAGTTTTACACCTGTTATTTTTTTCTACTTTTGTTTTTATCCTTTGAAAAAATCAAGTGAGGCAAATACAGTCTCAAGGGGAGGATGCATCTCACCTCAGCCTAAACCAAACTGTGGAGGGGTCTGCATCTGAGCTAGTCACACTAGTGTCATTACAGTCAAGGGTGAGAAACGGACGTTTTAGGGCAGGGTGACTCCTCAGACCTTCTTTGGAGATGCATCCTAGAACACAAGGAGCCATGCCCCAAATGTTCCTGTATCTCCTGGTAGACTATGCCTGTCCCTGTGTTTCATCAGATGAATCCCACGTATAGTGCATTTTGAAATACTTTATTTAAAGACGAATGGGCAAAATTTTCACTACCTTTCTCTCAGCAGAGGTAATTACACACACACACACAAAAAAAAAAAATAACACAAACAAATCATTCAGCTGATTCTGTATAGTCAAGCTACAGCTCAGCATTTGGTATTGAAGCAGTGAAAAAGGCAGGATTTCTGTAAACCTTGGGCAATTTTCACCAAACAGTTGTTACATGATGGCACACAATGTAAAAGAAAACAAAGTGCCTACAGATTTTGGGAATGACTGAGACGGTGAGCCTTGCCAACATAAGCAGGGGAGCCTGCAGGGACATAACCAGAAATTCCTGTTCTGTGCAGTGCAGGAGTATGCAGGAGGATGCATCAGCTGTTTGAAATGTAACCAGCAAATCATTCCCAAAAGAAATTTTTGAGCTTAGCTATTTAAATAGAGCTTAGCTCTAAAATCCCTGGTTAGC
Source organism: Neopelma chrysocephalum (assembly GCF_003984885.1). Taxonomy (NCBI): domain Eukaryota; kingdom Metazoa; phylum Chordata; class Aves; order Passeriformes; family Pipridae; genus Neopelma; species Neopelma chrysocephalum. The sequence goes on along the minus strand of NW_020897693.1, from coordinate 51,204,845 downwards.
TCCTTAATGCTGTTTTACTGGAGTTAATGTTAAAATAAATCTTTCAATATGTATCAGAAACCTTTTTTTTTCTGGTAAACAATTAATATAATAAAGTTGCATAGTTACAAATCAAAATGTGGGAACAAGCAAAATAAAAAAGCAATATTTCTGATTTATCACCACTTTAAGAACAGAATTTAGGATTTATGTAGGGTTTATGTAAAAACACACAGAAGTAAAGGGCTTTGCTTCTTCTGCACAAGTTCTCTAGATCCTGGGTCCAGATATAAGAAGAACCCATTTAATACTTGACCCTGCACCACTGGAAGCAATGGGAGTAGTGACTGCAGTGAGCACAAAATTAAGTCCTTACATCAAAAATGAAAACAAGTAGGTTTTTTCGTGCATTCTCTGAAAGTACCTCTAAATTTATTGCTTGAGATTTATCTTTTTTTTTCCCATGAGGACTCAGGAGGTTTCCTTTTTTTTTCTCTAACACAAATGTCAATAAGCTGTAACATTATAAATAAACTTCTAGTGAACTGTTTATGGCACAACTACACAATGCAATGCATTTCAAACAGTAAAACTGAGGTTATAAAAGGAAGGGTGATTTCAAAATATTTATTCTAGTTTCAAGTTAAGAGGGATGTGGCATCTTGCACTATTTGTTAGTGCACGAGTGTGCCCAACCAGGGAAGAAAAGATGATATAATAAAATCTGATAATTTTCATTCTCTTAGGGAAGGTGAAATGGGAGGGAGAGGAAAGGGTGTACTCATCAATTGGGACAGCTTCTGAGCAGGATACTGAACTTAGCTGATCATTTAATGCCAGCAACAACCTAAACGTTTCCTATACCAATGCAGGACTAAAAAGAGAAGAAATACCTGGAGACAGTAACCTGAGCTACAAAGTCTCTGAGAGTACTTCTGGAGCTACACATATCCCTGACATCAAGGGACAGATGTAACACCGAGTTGAACGAAATAAACACATCAAGTTACAAGGCTACCTCTCTAGTAAAACTTTGCTAATTCTGAGATTAGCCATGCAGTTGGTTTCTCCAAGGCTGCACCTTGGCTCCATTTTGCAATTGCCTGTCCCTAAGCCTGTGACTCTCTTCCTCCCACTGATGGCTGCATTTAGCAGTTGGTAACGTGGATTTGTGCTGCTCCCATCAGCATTATTTCAGTGAGTATCTGACCAGATTACTTCCTTTACCTCCTCTCCTTTGTAAGCCTTCCTCTCCTCTGTGAGCAAAGAGATCACACAGGACTCAAAGCTTCCCTTGGAAGTACTCCACACACAATTTGCCCTATTGGACTCTACCAGTCAATACAGCTCTGACTAAAGATTTAACTTAGATGGCTTGTACCCAACATCTGCTTCCCAGTAACATATATATCACAATAAAAAAGAAAAAAGAAAAAGGGAAAAAAAAGACCGCTGGGACATATAATTGCAGTTCAGTTTGCCACAATCCACATGAGAGTGACGCAGCATGAGGCCACCAGGTTACCAGGTCACACCCATCTCGTGGGACAACCCTGCCTGCACTCCCACCACCCCCTACGTCGACTCCAGCTCAGGTTCTCCCTTTCAGAAGTTGCCCTTCACATCATGAAGGCATTCTCATGTCTCCACAGGGGAACCTGCAGAATTATCCCAGGCCTTGTGTAGCACTAAAATAGCTGGATAATTAATAAAAAAAAATAAATTTAACAGCTGATGAATTAATTAAATAGTGGCAGAACTTTAATAAAACCTTAGCTTGAGTAAAAAATAAAGAGAAGTGGTGCAATTCTGCAAGTAAGGGGTAATAGGGGAGAGTAAGTGACAGGAGTGAATATGGTTGACCATCTACATAATTTATGCCTACAGTGGATACACTTATATTTGGATACCATAGCCATGCCACTGTATTGTTATATTGTGGCTTCTTGCAGTCTACAACAGAACGACAGTATTCTTCATATTTAATTGTCTTCTGACTGCATAAAAAAGAGGAAAATGCCAGGTCCCAGGCTCAGTGCCTCTGCTGTTACATTGCTAGGAGTTTTCAACATAGTTTAACACTTGGTTGCAGATTTAGTTCTGGGAATTATTTTGTCCATGTCAGCCACCTAGATTTAAAAAAGGTAGCAAGCCAGGGACTGTATTTCAGAGCCAAAGCCACATCATTGAAACACATCAATTTATCTTCACCTTGCATATGCCACTCAGTCTGGGGCCCTTAAACCCTCCTTCAAATACGTCCTGAAAAGGGAATGTTTGCAGTAAAGCACTGAAGATGTGAATATGGCTACAGTAGCTATATCAGCTTTTACTTGCTTTCAATTTACAGACATTGCTATTTTAGTTGCTATTAATTGCAGTGATACAAGGAAGTTTCTGCCACTGCTGAAATAGATCGATAATAATAATTAAAAGAAAATTACAACTACAAGAACCCTATGCCATAATATGTCCTGCAAAGATCACTGAATTTTAAAGGTCACTGGGTCATGTAGTCTTAAATCATTAAACATTAGACAGAGAACTTTGGTTTTAGGTCATTTAAATTTCTGTAACTTTCTCTTCCAGCCGTTGGCTCACAAAAACTAATTTTTGCAGAAAGGATGATCTTTTATACAACTCATTTGAAAACCATCTGTTTGGTTATCTGTATGTACCACCCTGACTTCTTGTTCCATTCTTCACAGCATGTGACATGTCATTTTACAACCACATTTCCGGCAGAGGTGAGAACAAGCTTCTAGGTTTTGTTTCATGACAAACTCAGAAACTCATAAATCTCAGTACAAATTCAGGGGGAAAACAAAAACAAAAACACAAAACAAAATTATATTCTTCCATATAGTAAAAGAGGCTTTTTCGGCTGAATTTAATACCTTATTTGTGAAAGCATTTTCCATTTGGCCAAAAGTTTGTCCATCCACCTAATGTGGGGAATATTTACTTAATATACTTATTTACAGAAGCTCAAAAGCAGTGCTCAGCAGCACTGTATCAGTGTGTCTGTACCTGAGTGTGGGTATCTGAGGTCCTTCCAGTTCCAGGAACGCTCCCAATCGCATGGCTCCATGTGAGGACAAGAGCCAAACACCTGCACAACATGCTGGTTTCCCGGGATGCAAATTGATGTATTTGGTCCCAAAGGGAGTTGTAGCATGGTTTGACCATATCTGGTCAGCATCCACAGGCATGCTGTAAACTCATTTGCTGGCAATTTCAGCACAATGTGATTCTGGTAATTGTGACTTATATGGAAAAAATGGCTTTTAGCAGCCCAGACTGACATGGGACTAAAATCTTTGGATCCAAACACTATTACCAAAACCCATTACTCAACAATTTTGTGTCTTTTTTTTTTTTTTAAGTAAAAAAGACACAGACAGACATTTTTGGATTAAATATGAAGTTTCAGAGAACTCTTTTACTTAAAAATAAATAAAAATCAGCCTAGTTTCAGAGATTCTGGGCACACACACTGCATTCTGGTTCATACTTTGAAAATTGGCTGGATTCCTCAGTCTGTATTACAGTGTCCCCTCTCACACTTCTGTATAAGAAAGGTTTTCTGTATGGCTTTGTTTTAGCCAGAATGTATTTCAGTGCAAGTAATGCTTCCCAATCAGAAAAGATGTCATGCATTTTTCTGATTTCTAGGACTACCATCCTACCAATTCTCCTAAATAAAGTAAGTATCCCACTAAGGATTCCATTTTCTCTCTCTTAGCTCATTTTTCTCCAGTCTATTTTACCTTGTTCTCCTACCCTTTCAATACTACTTAGCCACTTAATTCCTCGTCCATCACATCAACTCAGATCACTCTATGCTGTGCAAGGTATCTCTCATTATACTACCTTTCCCCCTTCTTGTCACACATTCCAATCCCCCTGAGCAGCCTCTAACAGCCTGGTTTTGTAACTCCAGGCATGGAAACCTACACCTCTAATTCTGCCTCAAATCATCTTAATACCCGCCATTTCTCAATTTGTGTGCCATAATCCTTTCCATCAAATCCTCCTACCAAGGCTCTACATCCACTGAACAACAAAATAACTTTGATTTGCAGTCATATTTGCCTCAGGTGGGAATTTCACAAGAATCCAACCTTGACCTAACATTGTCCATGATGGAAATGACACTGTGATGGAAATGACACCATTTCTTATTCAGGCCAAGACTGGCTGCATTTGAACAAGCTACAGCCCTCGGTAAGAAAGTACACATTTCCTTTTTTCAAACTCCATTTTTTTTAATCTTTGGTTTTTGCTCCTTAATTTTGGCATTATAAATAGCACTCTTGTGCTTAAGGCATCTTGATCCACTTCAAGCACCTGTATCACACAGAGCAGTCTGCATCTACAACGGAGAGACATAAACCCAAACTTCCTCGGCCATATCCTTCCTTATGAGAGATCAGTCCATAGGGAGGAAGAGAAACCCCCTGCAATGGTATTCACCCCTTTTCATCTAGTCCCTTAACAACTAGAAGAAAATGCATTTGATGCTTTATGTGGAAAAATGAAGGATGGAGGGGGGACAAATTAGGGAAACTTGGAAAGTCACCTTTCACTCAGCTGGCTTTTAGGGCTATTCACTCTGATTTGGGTCCATCCCTCACCACTGCATCAAGAACTCAGAGCACCAGAACCTGCCACCAAGGTCTTTACTGCTAAGCTCTGATTTTCTGTAACTTTATCTGAAATGCCACAATCACTGACTTGAATGCTACAAATGTCCTTACCAACACCCAGGGCCAAGATACAGAGCTAAAACCTACCAAAATCAAGACCTGAAAGAATTCTCTCTCCTACTTGCTTTAAGAAGAAAACACCCAGCTTCTAATGAGAAAGTCTCCTTTTAATCAGAGCATCTCTTCCAAATTAAGATTATCAATTTCCTTATTCCTTACCTATGAACAGTGTATGAACATGCTGCTGCTGGGGGGCCAAAAAGTTAAATCCCAGATAACAAGCACCAGTTAAAATAAATGTTAAAAACCAAATGAAAATAAAGAGCATTAATAACTACAACCACCCAGAACACACCAACCAGCTCAAAACTCTTAAATGTCACAAATTAAGACCTATTGCCAAAAAATAAAAATAAAAAAACTCCCTTGGAAGACAGAGAAAAGGGGAAATGTTGACTGAGGATGAAAGACTGACTGTTTACATACCTGTTTCAAAATCAATTCTTTTCAGGCACTAGGGAAAACTGGAGTTGGTGGGGTTTGAAATCAAGTACATAAGCAGCTAAAAGCCAATGTCTGCTGGAGGCTCCAAAGCCATAACACACCATTTCATGACACACAAATGTTATTCTTGGTTCTCTTATTAAAAAGTATTTAATATCTCTTTTGTTTGAAGGCAGGTGACAGCAGCTCCAGGATCACTGGAGGTCATGATATCTTGCTATTGTTATTACATTTTGGTTCAAGTTTGCCACTTTAAGTGTCTCAATTACAGTGCACTATGCCAGTGATTCTCTTCCCTGTCACAAATATTGCAGATGGTTTATTTCCCATCTATATGTTAGAGGAAGAGTTTAAGCTCATCATTTAAACATGTATTGTTTGGGCATAGAAATTTTCTCTTTGTTTTACAAATCAAAACACAAAAAACTAGAGATAATGCTGCATTTTTATAAAAATCAGGTTCTTCTGAGCCTGAAATTGGTTATCTTAAAAATCCGTATTATCTTTACAACCTTTATAATACCACCTTCTTACACAGCCTGACTGTACAACCTGCTTTGAGATGGGCAGCCCTCATATGATCTTGAATTTAAGCTGCAAGTATTATCACTTCTGTCATATTTGCTATAAATAAAATGGAACAATGTCAAAAAATGGTGCTCAGCACAGAGACAGAAATGGAATTTTAAAGGAGCTCTACAAAATTTGCAGCAAATTCTGCACTAAAAAATAAGAATGTAGATTTTATATAGCGAGGATATATAACTGCAGAATTTGAGAATTATAAAAACAAACAAACAAAACACTAAACGATGTTCTGAGAAAAAACTATTACAATGTGAAAAAATTATCAGTGGCTTTTTCATCTGTTTATAGCCCTAAAGATAAAAGGCTCTAGAGAAAAATTAAAACAAGTCCTAATGCCATTATAGTTGCATTTTAATAATGAATTTCTCTACACTGAGTTGTGCATGCATTATTTGTCGTAGTTATTGCTTGTGTTCTCTATTAGCTCAGGCTGCAAGCTCGATTTCATAAATGTTAACACATTTAGCAGTTAAAAAGCTTTAATTCAGCATCCATTTAAGATATTTATGTTTTCTCTCCTCAAACAGTTTCTAAAATTCCAGCAGTAGCTGAAGAACTGTTTAAAAGAAAAACAATAAAAACCAAACCAGAAATGCATCTTCCTCCCAGCCAGACATTTAAAGTGAAATCAAATAAAAAAAAAATTACAGCCTGGTTCAGATTAATCCTAGGACAGGATTTAAAAAATGCTCATTCAGAGCCATTCTCTGCTTTTGTATAAGTCAGTGGCAAATTTGCCACCAGCTTTAGCCAGAGCAGATGCAGAATTGTAATTATTTACATCAAGCCCTGCAATGGATTAGGACTGCTGGGTACGAGCTGAAAAGGAAGCTGTGACAGGGGACATCCCAACTGGTCCAGCCCATTTTGATATGGACTTGCACCAATGCTTTTGGATGACAAGCAAGCAATTCTAAACCCCATAGCATTAAACACCCACACGTGGTACTGAAATCATAAGACACCTCCTCTCCAACACAGGAATGTCTTGTAGGTAAAGCCCAGCAGCTTAAGGCCGTCCCCGCGTATTTGCACAGAGCATGAGTTGCCTCTTATTGCTGCCAGCTGCCTGGGAACATGCTTCTAAATTAAGCCCTAATTAAAATAATCCTTTTGAGACAGACTAGAATTACTTACCTCATCCACATTCTCAAAGGCATTGATGATGTCATATGGTAAACAGGACAGAAGGTCAATCACAAACCACGTTTTCAGGTAGTTCATCCGTATGAGTTTGGGATCAGATATAACCTCTCCACCAGGGCCAACAAAGGTCGTATGAAAGTTCAAAACAATGTCAACCAGAAAAATAACATCCACTACACTGTCCAGCACGAGCCAGGCAATGTTGTTCTGTTTTGTCTTGAAGGACACGTTATATGGAACCATAATTGCTGTGTAGAAGGTTAGAATTAAGATGACCCAGTCCCAAGTGGTCTTAAAAGCACAATAGTGTAGTATAATGTGTGGTGGAGTCTTTGGAGCTTCTTGCTTGTACTGAGGAAGAATATCAGATCCCAGCTGGAGAACCTGTAAAAGACAGAGAAGCAAATGCTACTGTTTTCAACAAATATGATCCAATAAGGGGTCATATGGATTTCTGTAAGGAGCAGAACAAAGATGGGACTGTGTTTGTTGGACACTGCAAGTCAACCCACAGTTTTCAAATTATCTGATTTATTTAGAATGTGTGGAGGCAGCTATCACTCAATGAATAGGAGCAGCACGGCATCTAAGGATACTCCTGCAAAAAAAGGAGGTCTCTGCAGATGGACTGAGGGGAAACCATGCCAATAGCAAGGGAAGAGAGGTTCCATTGGTAGGTTGTGGGTACTGCCACACCAACTTATGCTCTGCAGCTCTGAACGTAGAATCATAGAATGGTTAAGGTTGGAAGGGACCTTAAAGATCATCTATCTCCAACCAGGGAATCTTCCACTAGACCAGGTTGCTCCAAGGCCCATTCATCTGGTCTTGAACACTTTCAGGGATGGGACATCTACAACTTTTCTGGGCAACCTTTTTGACTGCCTCACCACCCTGACAGTAAAGAATTTCTTCCTAACACTTAATCTAAACATAAGCACTCATATTTGGAAGCATTACAAGACTAATTCTTTGTGCCTGACCTCTTTTTTAAACCACTATTGAGCCAAAGCAACACCCTATCAAAGGTGAACCAGATTCCAACCTTGCTGGCTGACCTCCTAAAATGAAGCATTGTGTGCACAACTTCTGCCCTAACACCCTGGTGGCAATATCATGCTTCCTTCTTATTTTCTTCAAAAAGTTGCTGCTCTTACAAGCTCAATATCACTAGAGGGTTCTCTTTTATTTCCTGTAATTACTTCTCATTTTTTGCACAGGACTATAATCTGCTGTATGCTCACTGTTGGAAAATGTGGAACTGGAAATACTGCAAAGGAACCAAGCCAAATTCACTTAAGACATTCCTCCCAGTTAATCTAATTACCTCTTATCTCAGCCCAACACAAGAAACAAAAGCACAAAGGAATGCACACGTGGCAATATACTGCTCTGACAACTGAAAGATCCACGTGTATTTTGGAACTAATAACACCTTTTACATTTGTGGATCTCAAGTCTCTATGGGACAAAAAAAATAATTACAGCAACTTTAAAACTCTTTTCAGCCCTCCACCTGTCCCACATTGGAGCTGATGCACTGTATCTCCAGGGAGAGCTGGATTGCAAACAGCAGTCTCATATGTGCAAAAATGATAAAACCCTGGATGCTTCCTTGATGAAGAGGAGTAAATGCCTCTGAATAAACTGCACAGCAGCTAAGAATATGAATTCAAGTACCACAGAAGCAGATTCTCCATTAATTCTTTGCAGTCTTGTTTTTTAGACATTTTTAACAGAAAGCTGTTCCTGAAAATAGACAGTAAAAGTCTGGCTCTGCCGAAAATCTGTTCTTCAGAAATCACCAAGGGGCAACAACAGCAGCCTCTCTCACACTTTGCCGGGGGATGTGGCTTTCCAACGTCTCATCTGTGCCAATGTCAGGCTGCACCCTGAAGGGATGCAAACCTGCTTCTGCCTACCTGTTCCCACCCTCCCTAAGGTCATATTTAGCAATCACGATCTGCGAGGAAAGTCAGCTAAGCTGATACAACGAAAAACTAACTTGTTACATTAGTTAGCCATTTGTTTTCTACAAGGTCAGTTGAATTGCATAAATTTACCCCATGGCCAGAAAAGCACTAGACCCACTACCCAGGCAGTAGTGAGAGTGCAGCAGAGACCCCCAGGAGCCCATGGGGGCTGCTCCCTTTGCCAACACCAGCTCTGCTGTAGCACAAAGCCGTGTGTTGAACTCCAGCTGAAGGGCAACACACACCAAGCAGTGTAGTCCCATTGGCACTTGTCAGTGACCCTCACAGATGCCAAACCCCTGATGAGACCCATAAAAACATCAGCCTCCAGGTGTCCCCTCCCCAGGGACCAGGAAAGATTCACTAACAGAACTTCTACATTCCTATAACCACCCAACAGGGAAAGCTGGCCACTGTGGCACACTGAACTCGCTGGTGGATCCATGGGTATTGATCCATGGATCAATACAGCCAATTTTTCAAAGCAGCCTTTGTGAAAATCCACGAAACTTCTTTCAAAGCCAAAATTTTCCCCTACACATAACACACCATTTTGGCCTTGCCTCATAATCTGTTTTTTATCTCCACTTATCTCTTTGGACTCATCAGCGTTCAACACTTTGATGATAAATCAGCACTGGGACTTCTTTCCTTGGTTTCTCCAGACCTATTTGTTCCCTGCCTTGTTCACTGGGGCAGGAGCTGGAAACATCCTCACCATAGCTGGAATAATAAGCTACTTAGGGCTCATGCCGAACGCGATTAACATATGCTTGATAGTTCCCTGTGCCTCTGGTGGTGGAGTGCTTAGGAGTTCCCATGATACTGTAAAAGCATAATTATTATTCTTAACATAATATCATGCTGAGTTTGACATGGGGAGTGGGTGGCAAGTGGCTGTGGAGACCACTGAACTATAATGATTATTTCTTTCATGCTGCATGAATTTTTAATTTTAAATCACTAAAGAATACACAATATCTTGTTAGTCAGCTGCATTCACCACAGACTCTCTGAATTATTCCTGTGTATAGCTAATGAAAGTGGCTGATAACTGTTAAGCCTGATAAAGGGGAGCATTATGCTCTGCAAGGGGTGAGCTATGGAGATAATGCTCCTCTTCAAATTTGAGTTGTTATTATCAAAGTTCACTAAAACCAGAAAGGGAATGAAAAAACCCATAAAAATATTTAAAGCAGCAATCAGTTCTCAGCATCGAACAAAGGGTAAACTCTCTGGCACAAGTTGACTAGGGCTGTAATTTTCAGTAGCCCATATATTTTGACCATATATTTTTGACCCATTTATTTTTTATTACCAACGGACATGAAGATGAAAGCAGTACCTCTGTTTCATCAGTTAACCTGAAGGTATTCACTTGTTGCACCATCTGCACTGTTAAGGAGATGTTTGCAACCTGCCAAAGAGGTTCATTCATCAGTTCTGAAGACAAAAGTGATGAGTAAAATACTGCAGGAATGACTTTGCAAGAAAGTCGAGATTGGGATATATACACAGCCCATGTGCCTGTACAACCCCAGGGACCCAGACAGGGATGCTTCCAGAGAGGTTTCTCTACCAATCCCAAGTCCCTGGGAGAGTAAGCAACCATCCACAGGACTCAAGGACATCAAGCCTGGTTCCACATGGAGGAGCACATTGTGCACCCAAAGTTATGGAACAACCAGAAAACAGAGGATTGCATGCACAGAAACAGATCATGTAAGTAAAAGCAATCTATGGAGAATGTTTTTGTGACCTGTCCCAGAAACGTGGCCTTGGCACGTAGTGGTGCTTTAGGATGAGTAGAGGAGAGGCTGAAAAAATCAGAGTCGGGAAATATTTCCCTCTAAAATTATTATTTATCAATGGGAATTAGGATGGGTTTTTTCCCCCCCCAGTCTCTTCCTGCCTTAGGAAGGGAGCAGGCTGGCATCCATCCCACTTACTTCAGCTAAGCGGGAGTGCTTGTGCACCACCTCAGCCTTGTTCATCGGGGTCAGCTGCTGCAGCACACTCCGGCTGTTCGTCAGGGCCCGCGTCAGCCGAGCAAACTTGGTCCAACCTGTGGGAAAGAGGGAAATCACGTCACAGGTACTCAGACCTCACTCATTGCTAGTAAATCTCCTTTGCATTCGCTGATATTTGAGTCTCAAACTTGACCAGTTTCGCTACGTTGCTGCACGGAGCAGCTCCAGGCTCTGGGCTTACAGACCTTGATAAAGAGGAGAAATACTGCTCCTTTCAGGCAATCACGGGTGAATGTGAGTGAAATCACAAGGTGCTTTACTCTGCCTGCTAGAGACATTATATTAGAGGGATCACATCGTGCTTTCAGTCTTCTGGGCACTTACTCTGCTGCTGAAATTTAACTCTCAGCCACTGAAGTTAATGCAAACGCTTTCCAGGTCTGCAAATCCTGCTGAAGGAAAATCCTCCCCAGCTATGGAAAGGCTCCTGCTGATTCAGGACTGCTGGAGCAGCCCCAAAAGTCTGATCCTTAAGTCTTTACTGTTTCTTGCCCCAGCTAAAATTCAGGGACAAAAATAAAACTTAGGAAAAAAAATAATTCAGGACTGTACCAGCAGAAATGCTTCAGACGAAAACAAAAGGAATCATTAAGTCTTTAAAGACAGATTAGGAACTCGATTTTAAACAGCATTAAGAAATACATTTAGCTATTATAGTGATGATAAACAGCTGCTTTGAGCAGCTTGAGACCCACACACTGGGCTGTCCCTGGGGAACATTTTTCTGCAGCATTCAGCAAGGAGCAGAGTTTGTTACTGACAGCAGCACCAACTTGATGTTTCATCAAGTCAATCCTGCTGGAAAAACACCCCAATGTGACAACTGGCATGAATGTGTCAATGGATGGAGTAGATGGGTGGTAGCAAAGAAAAGGTCCAGGGTTTAACCAGTGTAGCACCTCAATGTTAAGCAGGAAAACTGAAAATCCAGGTACCTGTAGGAAGGAAACATCTCCCCAAGGACACTGGGGGAGATGCTCAACATTCAGTTTAGCCAGGTGTAATGTCATTTTTTTTAACAGAGAGGTGTGGATAAAATACCAAACAAGTTATAGACAGGAAATGGCTTCAGAAGAAGGTTTTAATTTTATTTAGCTTGAATGCTGAGTAGGTGAAAATTGGGGTAAATATTAATATCTGAGAAAGGAAACACAACATTTCTGTGTTAGCTAGGTTTAGTTTTAAATGTCCCCTGTCTGATAGGAGTCAGAGACTTGGAAAGTTAAGGGAAGCCCAGGGGTAGATAAAATAAAGAGCAGGGAACAGAGAAGACAATAAAACTTCAGGAAGAAAAATAATGTACGATTTGACTTTGTCCTTTACCACATGGATATCACATTCACGCAAATGTAAATCCATTGTTCATCATTTAGCAATTAGAACAGCCCAAAATATCATGGTATGCCACCAGCACAGCACAAACATTTGTGTCTGGCTATTTATACATGACCTCAAAAATGCACATAAAAAATTCACTGGGAAAAGGTAAAAAATAGAAGCATTTTATTAACTTTTGAAATGCAAACTTTAAATGTGAGCTTTGAGTATGCCTCATACTTGTGCAGCTTACAGGGATATTCAATTAGGAATATGCACTTTCTGTATTAAACAAGGTCAAGGGAGACTACAGTGATCTGAGTATGAACTATTAATTTCTAGAAGAAATTCTTGTGCTTTTCTTTTTGCTAATTGTCTATAAAACTGCTACAAGCTTTAAGACAAAAGTCAGAACTGTTCTTCATCTTTCTTAACCAGCAATTTCAAAGAGCAAGTGAGCACGGTAACAGCATTGTGACAGCTCTGCCCTAACTCTGCCCAATTTCTAGTAATTGCTGAAGGTCACGGTGCACCCAGGTGATTTCTTTTGGCACTCTGCAATCACACAGCAAGAACCACAGAAAAAGAGCAGCTCTCCTCTGGGAAGGTGTTCACCCACTTCCCTGGGTAGGTACTTATACACACATGCACACACAATCACTGTCCTCTTCCCCTGGAAAGACATTTCCCTGTGGTCCATAAGGACAAATCTGGGCTAGTCCCCAAGCTTCAGTCTGTCATCCTGCTTCACAGAGTTGATATGAGAGTGATGGAAAAAGCTCAGCAAAGCCAAAACCACCACAGACAAACGGCTGGATACAGTCCCAATTTGTCACATCTCAGTGTTGTCAGCTACTCCAGCTCTTGACAGGAACCTCATGATGTTCAGCAAGGAAAAGTGCAAAGCCTTGTACCTAAGGAGGTACAAACCAATGCACCAATACATGCTGGGGGACACCCACATGGAAAGTGGTTTGACAGAAAAGGACCTGTAGGTCCTGGGGGACCAGATTGAACATGTCTGTGCTGGAAAAAAAGAGAGCGGTACCCTTGGCTGAATTAGACAAAATACTGCCAGCAGGTCAAGGAAGGTGATTCTTCCCTTTTACTCAGCAGTGGTGAGGCCAGTACCTGGAGTCCTGTGTCCAGCTGTGGGCTCCCCAGTACAAGAGAGACATGAACATACTGAGGAGAGTCCAACCAAGGGCCACAAAGATGATTAAGGGACTGGAGGATCTGTTATCTGAGGAAGGGCTGAGAGAGCTGGGACTGCTCAGCTTGGAGAAGGCTTGAGGGGGCAGATACATACCTGATAGGAGAGTGCAAAGAGGATGGAGCCAGGCCCAGTGGTACCCAGTGACAGGGCCAGAGACAATGGGCACAAAATGAAACACAAGAGGTTCCGTCTGAACATCAGGAAAACACTGTTTTACTGTGAGGATGACAGGACACAAGTCACACACAAGTCACTTGAGCACTAGCACAATTTGCCCAGAGATGTTGTGGAGTCTTCATCATTGGAGATATTCAAAAACTGTATGGACGTGGCCCTGGGCAACTGGTCCTGCTTGAGCAGAGGTTTAGACAAGATGACCTTCAGAGATCCCTTCCAACCTCAACCATTCTGTGATTCTGTGATATTCCTGACAGCTGATGGTTAAAGATTCAAAGTTACTTACTTATTTTATTATGAAGGTGTAGGGCTTTGATCTGTGCAGTGATTAAATGAGGATTTGGAGAAGAGTCGGGGGCTGGCAATGATAGGAGATGGCTTCATGTACTCTCTAGAAATCCTTTTCCATGGTGCTTTGAAGGTTGAGAGATACCACTCACAAAAATATGGGTTTCAAAATGCCTCTCTTCTTATAAAAGCAAAACTGGTAAGAAATCCCTTGTCATTGTTTTAGGTAAGAAAAGCATCTGTCCTGCATTAACCACAAATACAGAATCCATGGGGAAGATAGGGAAGACAGAGCTGAAGCACTAAGATGCAAACCAAACAATAGCAATCATTTTGCTGTAAAAATAAAAGAAAGGAAAAACTATGATTTTTCCAAATCCCCCCTTACCACTTTAGTGAGATCATCAATGTCAGGTGAAAGAAAGAAGCCACACATTTTAGCATTCAAGGTTACCACTCTGCTCATCTGGTCTGACCTCTTCTTTTCATAGGATAAATCATTTCATCATGTTCTTTCTCCGCCAAGACCAAAGCTTTGCTTTGTGCCAGAGCAGACCTTTTGCAAAAGGCCTTCCAGTCTCATTTAGAGACTTCACATTTTCACACTCCTTTCAGCCCTGTGAAGCCCATGATTCTGGATGTTAGAAGCACAGAATACACTAAAATGACTTTTTTTCCAATTCAACACAAAGTCCAGCATTATTTTACCTGCTCCAATCTATACCTATCCATCTGCAACAGTGTGACAAAAAAAGTGCCCAGTTCTTTTGTTTCCTATTTACGACCCAAGACAATAAAAAATATAGCAGCAGCAAGATGCTGGGGTACGAGTGGGAAGGTGAAAATGTATACAGGCTGCCTTGGGTCTGAAATAATCTGTACAGGGTACATTTCTCCGTTTCTTGACCTTGTTGTAGACTGGATAAGTTCAGAATTATATTTAAAACCAATGTGTACATTTAAATAGACCAGGGAAAATTTGCATAGCTGCCTACTGCTGTCAATGTTTCTTCAAACGATTCTCTCCTTTCTTTTCCTCTATAGAGAGAGACTTGAAAAGAATGATAATTTTATCTCCTGTATTAGTGACCGCCTGTCCTAGCAGATATTTTCAGTCTGGAAGGAGTAAAGGAGCTGCACAAATAGCAGGTGTAAGGGGGGGAACCCATTCGTGAGAAAAAGCAACACTTCTGATGCTCTCTTCAGCTCGGCTGGATTGCGTCTTTCTTCCATAGCACCACTTGAAAAATAACACCCTGAACCTGCACCATTGCACTCAGATTCCTGGGAAAAAAAAGCAACATCATCAGATCACACACCAGATCAGGCCAGCAGCTGCTCCTCCTTACAAGAAGTTAAACTGGGTATTTCAGATAAAGATGTTAACTCCCTCAAATGGAAAATTCTGGAATAGCATACACATACAATGATTGTTTCCTCTGGTTCTCCTTAATTACTTTCCTTTTCGTGGACAAAACAAAAAGCATCTGTACCCCTGCTTTAAACAAAACCCTCATGATCTGCATTCATTCTCATGATCCAAAACAAGGATCTCTTAAACAGGAGCCTAGCAAAATATTTCCCCGTTTCTGTCCATTACTCAAAACAAAATTCCTGCATTCTCAATAAACTGAAGATGAAGATTTAACAAGCCCATAGAGTTAACAGAATAGGACATGAAGAAGGCAACTGTGCTGATAGACATGGACTAAGCTATTCTCTGCCTTGGCTCAGCTGTAATGTTGCCCTGCCAAGCCTGCAACTTTCTTCTTCCTTCATGCAATTTAGACACAATTAAATATTTTACATCCACAAGATATTTTCCACGTCTCTTGCTCTAATTAGGACTGCCCTCTGACTGTGGGGCTAACTGAGCTGGAGGTGACTTGGTGGCATATTTTACACAGTGGCTGAGCCAAAGGTTTCTCTGAAGAGAAAAAAAAACAGGAGGACTAAATCAATTAAAAAAATAAATAGATATTTCTTTCAAATCTTAGATGCTGCGACATGAGTTGAAGCTGTTAATGTTGTGACAGGATGCCTGGGGGAGTGCAGGAGCACAGAAGGGAGGTAGGCAATAGTCAAGTGAAGCAGACAGAGCACCCAAACACCTCCTCAGAGGAGGAAAAAGCTTTCCACATGGGTCTTAGCTGCTCACTCAGCCACTCCCTAGATTCATCCACCACTACAGAAATTACATGGTGCCTGAGGGGGAAACTTTATGTCCATGTTAGAACTTCATCCTATTGTCCATTCACCATCAGCAAGTCCAAACTATCTTACTCACTACAGCATGTGCCTTTCCATCAGCTACTCCTCCAACAAGAGTAGTACTACGCCCACACAACTTTCTTCCTGAGATCCTGAATCCATCATTCTGTGTAACACTGGACAGCTGGGATGGGAACAGCTTTGTGGCAGCTGCTCTCCAAAAACCTCCCCTCCCCCGCCGCACTTGCTGCTTTCTCTGTGTGCAGGGACTTTCTGACACCCACACTCTTGCACTGCCACAGGGACCTCTCTCTGCCCTTCTGGTTACCAACCTCCTTCCCATTAATACACCCTGCAGATCAATCCAGAACTCAAACACTCCCATCCATCTCCAACACCCGCTCCTCATCTCTGCTGCCTCTCTGAGAAAGGAGAAATGTCAGCCAGGTCAAAGATGTTGTTGCAGTGTGTGGCAGGGCATAAAAAGAACCAGAGAATATATAAACATAGAAAGCTGTCCAAAGAAAGTGCAGCAAGGGAGGCTTCCCCAAGCAGAAGAGATGGTGGAAGGGATGGGACGGAATCACAGAATCACTTAGGTTTGAAAATACCTCTAAGACTCTTTCCTAAAGACTATCTGCAGACAAAACCTTTAAATCCCTGTGATTCCTCCCAAGGTCACAAAACAGAGAATTGGTTAGACTTCACCAGTGCTCCCACATGCACCAAGGAGCAGGTCCTGGTGCCCATCACATAGGAACACTCCTGCCCAGAGGATGGGTCAGATCCAGGCAGTTCCCTCTGCTGGGAAAGTTCCTGACCAGGCATGGACTAATGAGCAAAAAAGGACTTTGGTTCTTTTGGTCCACTATTGCTTAAGCCTCAGCAGTCAGTAGGCCTACCCATTGCCTTCACAGATACCAGCAAATATTTTCAAATATAACTGTGTGCAAGTCAGAAAACCCTTCAAATTCTCACCGTAATTTAATTAGGAGTTGAAAATTCACAGTCTCTCTGACAGGATTTGTGTACAGTTGCAAATGCAGATCTAACTACCCAGCTAACAGCCACACTGAAAACAAAAGATTTAGTTCATAAAATACATTATGTTATTTTAAAGCTAAATTCTTACAACAGAGTTTATGAAGAGTTTAAAATCTCAAGGTGAGATGTTAATGTTCTTTATAGTGCACTTGCTCTGAAAAACCTAGGCATGGCTAGTTCCCCCTAATAAAGCATTAGTGTAGCTCTACTGGCTTGCAATTAACCTTTTTGTCAAGGTTTATCTGGTCCTAAAAGGATGAGAAATAATGATGACTTTTAAATCAGTATAACAGGGAACTATCCCATACCTTCGACTGCAGTGAAAACACTCAGGTTAAGAATTATATTCTGTGTGAAAAATAATTGCAGAGGGCAATTACAGCAGTGCTCATCTCGATTCCTGCCTGCAGGGGTGTAGGTTACACCGCCAGACCATGGAAAAGTTGTTCTCCTCTCACTGTGAAGCACGAAACATGCAGAATGCCTATATAATATATAATTTATGACATACCCACAAAAGCTAACACTGCTCAGAGTTAGGTAGTAGGGAATTCAATTGGTAACATGGATCATCCTTTGGCATAAATAGTTACCATGTACAAATCCCAACTATTTGTAGACATTCAGACAGTAAAATCACTACAATGGCTGGCTGTTTGCTCTTTACTGCAGGTCAAGTATGGCTGAAAGAGTTCATTGTCTCTTTGTAAAACTTAATCATCCCGGTTTTGGTTTGTCAGAGAGAGAGAGAGGGATAAATGGGATTCCTGAATATGCAGCATAATAGTCAAACAAAGCTCAGTCATTCCCATGATGCAGTAAAAGTATTTCTGGACTGAGACTCTATTCAAATGTAATTTGAAATATTGGGATAAATTTTCTGGATTGAAATTCTGTGCGTTCCACTGTCCGATAACGTACTGCACTCTGGGGATAATTTTTACATCCAACCTCCTTTATTGCTGAATGTTGTCTTCCCAGTTACCATCCACCCACTGCAACTGCTGGGGAGCTCAACGTGGATGAAGAACTACTGGGTAATCTTGGGCATATCACTTTACCTCCCTGAGCTTCAGTTTACTCTTCCTTAAAGTGAAGATAATGCTAATGACCTACTTTGCAAGCCATTGTGAGATCTACTGATAAGAAGTGCTAAGATTTATATGCCTCTAGACTACATTTGGTACACGACGTATTTTTAAATTTAATTCTAACATAGCCATAAATTTATGGTGCCCAACTCCTTAGATTTCACTTTTCTGCAATTAAAGCTAAGCTTTATACACACAGGGCCACTAAGGACTTACTTCCCGTAAGTATATAAAAACAAGTGCAAATTTAGGGAAGAAGGGGAAAAAAAAAAAGAAAATACTGACTACTGTAAATTTCACTCAACTGGCTTTTAGGAGTTGGTCGGATAGCAAAATGGTGCCATTCAATGGTCAAAAAAAAAAGGAATACATGAGCCAAAGGCTAGGGATCAAAAGAAAGGCAGTTGTCTAGAAATTAAAAAGGAGCGTACAATAAAGCACACAGGGATGGAAAAAAGAGGGCAAAAAGTAAGTAGGTGAATCAGAAATTATGGTTTATGAGAATGGACATGGAAAAGCTAAAGAAATATGGGAAAAAATCTTCTTCAGCTAGATTTATTACAGTAACAATGAAGTTTTTAAAGAACTTACAGAGTACAACCAAAAAGCTTCTGCACCCATATGCAGAGAGGGCAAACAGGATGACCCAAGCAACTACAGGCGACCCAGCTTGATCTCAGTGCCAGGCAAAATGAGAGAAAAACCAATCTGAGTTTCAATGTGCTTAATAAAACAAAAAAGGAATGGAAGGCAATGAAGAGCTGTCAGCACGGAAAGATGTAAAATGCCCCACCAATGCTAATTTCATTATTTTATAAGAGCATGAATTTGGCTCAGGAAGACAGCCAAACACCTTGACAGAACAAGCCGCAAGCCAAATGCAGATGATGTGCACTGGAGAGGCACGAGCCTGGGCAGCTCCCTGCACCAGTGCTGCCTTGCTGGGGTTGGGCTGGGCAGCAACATGGACCATTGACCTGATGACAATCTCAGTGGCTGTCCTTGGTTTGCTCCCACCTGCAGCCAAGGACCCACCAACTCCCAAGTGCTCATCCCATCCCATCACCTCCTCCTGGTGCTGCATTTGAATCACCTGAGAGACAGGCTGGTCAAAACCTCTTGTAGGATTATCTGCTCTGAATTGACACCGTGTGACACTCTCAACAAGACATTGAGACTACTCTGTTCAGTAAATTACAGGTTAAATGGACGAAGAAATCGCTACTTGACAAGTATCAAACAAGGAGCAGTGGAAAATAGTAAAAAATTATTACTGAGAGCCTTCCGGACCCCAGTGGCCAAGTATCCTTCTATTCAGTGTTTTTCTCTATGATCTGAAAGTCCTTATAAAATGACTGATAAAATGCCAGAGGACGGGAAGATCAGAGGAATGCTAAACAGCGGTGAGGGCAGTCACACAGGATGATGTGCTTAGTAACCGGGCACGTCCCACTAAAATATGTTCTAAATGGAAAACAGATACTGAGGCAAAAGCAAGGCAAATTGTATCTCCAGCACAGGGGGGGGGGGGGGGGGAATGTCCCTAGGAAAGAACAGTTCTGGAAAGGATCCAAAGATCTTGGTAGATGAGCAATTCAGCATGTGCTTTGCTTTGGCAAAAGGTTACCTATTCCTTCTATACATAACAGTAAGAACCAGGCTTGGTGAGCCTGAGCAATAGGCAGTACTGAGGAATTAGCTGGGAGCCCACCCAGCCACAGTACTGGCTGCAGAAAGTGACTGGGGACCTGGGAGACTGAAATCCAGGCCACCACAGCTTCATCCCCACCGCTGCCCATGAGCTGGGTTAAAGGGCAGCTAAAATATCCATGTATCTGCCATCACCAGACCTCCAAGTTCAGGCTAGACAGAGGTTTAAGGAGCTGAACTCATTTACTTTATCAAAAGAAGGAGGAGTGATGACTTGATTATACATGTAAATGCCTTAATGGGACTTTCTTAATACAGTGAAAAAAATGCATAAGAAGACGCCACTGCAAGAAGCTAAATTCAGGTTAATTTAAATACGGTGCTTCTTTAAAGCCTAAAGTGTAATGGAAAAGCAAGAAAAATATTAAGTAATGTCATGGATCCTTAGCCTCTTTAGAATTCTAAATCAATACTGGATGCTTGTCTGGAGGGGATGGTTTAGTTACACACAAGTTTATGGGTTCAGCAGAAGAGCAACTTAGTGAAGTGTAATGCCCTGTGATATACAGATTAGACTTTTAAACTCTAACTCTACTGCATTTATACTCATTATTTTACATATGGCTGAGGAGTATTCAGTTTTCTACATAGAAAGTGTATCCCTCTACAAACAGCTACTGCTTTAAAGATCAGCTTCCAGTTTAATTCAATCTCTCACAGGGTTAGATTTTATTTCAATAGGATTTCTTTTTCATTGCACATTAAACTTACAGAAATGTTCAGACAGTTAATGTGCATTTTGGATTACTGATGGAGCACAAAAAGGGCTCCAAAGGCAATATCAAATTCAGAGAAGTATTTGATTGCTGTGAAGGAAACTAAACAGCCCTGGATACGGAAACTCCATCTTCTTCATCATAGTGGGTCTCCAACAGCAGCAAAGCAAGAAAGGATGGGGGGCAGGGGGGAGAAAATATGCTTTGGAGCATCACTCCTAAGAGTCAGGAAACAACTATCTCTTCATGACTCTTCAGTTTGTGCACTGTCTGCAGAAAGTGCCACCGGCATGTCACTGAAGACAATAACAGGGATGCTTGTCTTGTAGAAATAGGAAAAAAGCAACCTTGGGAGGTCTTCCTGTACCTATCCAAAATTAATGGTTTCAAATACCAAGAGAGTATATCTCAGCATCATTCCTCTGAGTTGTCTATCCTTGACACTGAAAACACACCTGGGAATCGACCACTTCTCTTGTCACCCCCTCAAAATTCTTTCTCCTAGCCCAGGTGTCCCTAGATGCTAATCTAAACCCAGGGGAGAATGAAGAGATGCAGGTGATCTCCCTGAAGGTGCTGGAGAGTGAAACTGCTGATCAGAGCAAAAGGAAACAGCATGAGAACAAGTGGGTCTCTATAGTACTGAGAGCCTTATCATTACAGCCAAGGAAAAGTGCAATAAAAACATGTTAAGGATATCAAAATTGTGACCTACTAAATTACTGTGATGGATTACTGTCAAGGTGATGTATTCAACAGGGTACACTGTGCTTTAGCTAAAGGTAGAAACTTCATTTTCATGCTCTAATCCCTCCACCTACTTCTCCTATTATCACCAGGATTGATACCCCCTCAAGGAAAAAAGTTCCCATGTGCAACTAGTTATATATGCTTAATAATTTGCCCTTATTAAAGATAAAAAAGGATCAGAATTATAGGCTTAGCAAGGATTAGCAAGCATAAGTCTGTATTTCTGCAACTACTACACTTTTTATAGCCCTGTCACACTCCGAGATAGAGTTGTATCATTATATAGAGTTATATAACCATAAAGAGTTATATCACTGGAAGCATTACAGCATTGTCCCAGACAGTCTTGATTATCAAAGTCTGGCTCTATCAAGTGAAAAAGAAAAAAAAAAGAAAAAGAAAAGGCAACTTCAGGGTCCTGCTGTGCCATCTCCTGATCCCATCTGTTAACAGCACACGGTCCTGAGTTGTAGGGGCCTCATGGACACAACTTCACATCCTAATTCAACATCCTATGAATATTCACCAGAACCTCCAAATCACTCCAGAGGTGACAAGCCTGATATTTCACTCAAAAGAGACTTACAATAACCAGTGAGAATCCTAGACAAAAAAAAAAAAAATCCAAGTTTACCTAGAGGCCACATTTTTTTCTTTGCTGACAATAACAAAGGGAATAAAAACACTGCACAACTAGGTGAAACTCCACTAATAGCCAAAAAAATGCTGGGTTTTTTTTCTATCCTTAAACTTTCTGTTCAATATAATCTACAGCACTTCTGGCTTCAAATGGTGTTAACATTTTAAGTGGCCCCATCCACCCTTCTAATAGTTAGAGCCCAGAAAAATGGCTTCATTTTTTTCTGACAAATAAACATAAGACTATTACCACTGTGTGTCTTTGCAAGAATTGAAAATCTTCAGATGTTTTTAAAAGGCCATTGGGTAAAGACAGAATAAAAGCTCAGCAAGCTGAT
This sequence comes from Neopelma chrysocephalum, assembly GCF_003984885.1. Classification (NCBI taxonomy): domain Eukaryota; kingdom Metazoa; phylum Chordata; class Aves; order Passeriformes; family Pipridae; genus Neopelma; species Neopelma chrysocephalum. The sequence goes on along the minus strand of NW_020897693.1, from coordinate 51,182,419 downwards.
AAAAGCATCCAACTGTGACCTGACAACGGTACAAACATTAATAAAAAAGAATTCTTTGGGTTTTATTCTCTTGAAGAAAATACATAATACGATCTTTCATATGCTTGTAATGGCCTGCCACCTCTTCTGTGTAAGGCACTGAGCCAGGACTCCTGGGGATCTGGCCCTCTGCCTCCACAGGTAGGACCTCCTGCTTGGTATTGAATCCAGATCAGACAAATATTCATAGTACCAAAGAGGAGCAGGAGAAGGAAAGAAAGAGAGACCAGGAAAACACAGCACAGCTCCTTCACCAGGAAATAAGCCACTGTCCCAGTGACCACCAAGTGTCATCATCTGCCCCATCACTAATTCTTACACCTCTTTTCCACCCTGGCACCATCCACAGCTCATTCAGCCACCGACTCAGCAGCTGGGGCACTATAAACCATAAACCATAAACCAAGTCAATGGAGGGAGTTCTCTCTACCCTCCAGACCTGCACAGCTGCCGGTGGCACCTTCACCCAGGATTGAACACATCAGCCAGGCAGCTGATCTGTCCCCCCATTATCATCTTTGCTGCTTCTTCCTGTGTTGCTGGGGGCTTTTGACACTTTTGACTGGCTAGACACTTTTTAAAGTAATTTTCCGTTTACAAGGATACAACAGTACTTTTTGGTTTGCTGCATTGCCATACATCACAGGTCTCCCACACATCGCCCAGCAATAACAGACAGGAGCATGAGTAACAAGAAAACAAGTCAGTCCAATCTTTAGTGTCAACTGCCTGTACCCTCTCAGAAAACAAGGGTTTTGATCTCTGTCATTGTGTTTTATGAGAGGAAGGTAGCTTTTAAATATCCCTTTTCTCCAGCCTTGCTTACAGTCCACTGAGTTTCAACAGCTTTCTGGTCTGCAGCAAATTCACAGTCTCCCGGGTGACCTGGGAAAATTTTTCATTACCTTTACTCCCTCCGGCAAGCAAAGCCCCCTCCTCCTCCTCCTCCTCCTGCTTTCAGCATTAACACAGCAAATGGTGAGCACACAGGTAAGCAGAGACACACACCATCTGTCTCAGTGCCCCAGACCTCTCTAACTCCCTTTGCTCGCACGGGGCTTGTCCCCGTGATGTCAACTGCATTTTTTGTAGACCCTTGAAACAAATATGTTTCTAAGCCCACATCACAAAAAAAAAAAAAAGAAAAAAGAAATCCCACTTCACCCTTGCAATTTGCTTTGTAGTAAGACAACTAATTCATTTGTCTGTCCTGTTTTCACAAATCTGACAAGCTTCTCAACACTTCTGAGAAATCTGCATCCTCAGCATCTCTCCCTGTCCCCCGAAACTGCTGTTCCCTTGCAAGGTCTACATGAGATGCCAACCACACTGCAGCCCCTGCAAGTGGATTTGGCAGACCCAACTATATATTTCCAGGAGTCAGGACACACAGACACTCTGCAGTGTAGATACATCCATTGGTATGATTTAAATACCTCATAGGAGTGTGATATACTGAAACTTCACAACAAAGCAACACACCTTTGAACAGTGCAGAATGTATCGGTACAGAGAGATTATTGCATAATGGCATCAATATTTTATTTCTGTTGAATTTTTTATCTCAAATTTACTGCTCCCATAAGTAATACACAATAACTCATCTGCACCATAGTTACTTATGTATTATGTATTGCATGGTCCTGGAAGAATTTCTGAAGAAATATCCTTCTTTTAAAAAGGAAAAAAAAATAGCCCTTTCAATGACAAATCCCAGCACTCAGCAGCAGTATTTTACTGAAATGCTTTTTTACAAAACTTTAGAAATTCTCCACTAAATTGTAACGTATATGTTTACCAATCTCATAATTCAAAAAGAAAGTGGCCCAGCAGCTTATAAGCACACTGTAATGTTATCTGCAGGGACAATGAATTATGTATCTCTCATAGCACCGTCTGACACAAAAACACTGTGATCCCAGTGCCGTGGGATCCCGCAGATCCACGCAGTTGAGACACAAAGGGTAATGCAATAGTGCTGTTTTCCCACCCTTGTAGTAAAATGGTGCAAATATTTGAATATGATTTTCTTATATCAAGAAAAGACAAGCTTTAATTTATGCAAAAGCAGAAGAAAAATCGGGTCAGTGGTTTGTAATCATGAGGTTTGTTGGAAGTACTGATCAATGCTAATCAATGCTAATCAATGCACCCTGAGCAGATTCTTAAGGGTCCAACCATATGCCTTGAAGGCACTTGGGAGATGTGGCTGTACTGCCTCTGGGATGTTCTGTTTGGCTTTTTGTTTTTTTTAGACTATGACTTTAACAAAAGTAAGGGCTCTTTAAACATACAGCCAAACTTCTCTGGCTGCCTGACGACAATATTCTGTGATGTTCATCATTAATACCTGGCATTTTAACTAATGGTGCCCTTCACTGCAGAACAGCAGTACACAAGTTATGCATTTCACTGCTTTTGCTCTTTCCCACAGGAACATACATAGTTCCTACACTGGATGCCACGGGGATTCTGCTCTTCCTCAGTCACAAGATGGGGAGGGGAAGAGCTCAGCCCCTGGAGCACATCCCTGCCTCCCCAGGGAAGGCAGCAGAGTATGAATCTCCCAGGGCTGAGAATCCAAAGGAGGCAACATTCATCATTTCTGCATTTGAGAGCCACCTTCAACATGTTTTCTCTGTTCTGCTGTAGCCAAACACTCCTCAGTGCAACTATGTACTGGGGGAAGTGGGGCAGAGACGGGGAATGCGGGGGTTTGGGGAATGGCTCCATGTGAGAAACATCTTGATTTCCCCAGAAAGCATCAAATAGGAAAATCTACAAGAGGATTGTTGTAAAGACTAGCTTTTTCCTTGATGAGCTCACACTGTGCATTATATACACTGCAGCAAGGAGCCAGTCCCATGCCTTCAGACCTCTACTATTAAAGTCCTTTCAATTAACTGGCATTTATCTTAAAAAATTCAAACTATTTCCAGGCAGAAAAATTCCACATTATGGAGCTGAAAGTAAAATAAAGAACATTTGCAGGCTGCTAACTAAATTGTAGGGACAGTAAAGCTTACAATAATTGAGAATGTATTCCTACATCAGGATCTTATAATTTAATGAATAATACTCTCTCTAGACAAAATAAAATGTCATATTTGGTGTTAGCTCAAAGAAGGGCCTTTCGTTTTAGATCTTCCTTTATAAATTGACTTTTCAGTTATCCAAACACATATAATAACTGCTATCTAGATAATAAGAAATTAGTTTAAATGCTGTTTGCATTCAAATGACACCAAGTTTATTCTAAAGAAGACGTCTTAGAGCACACAAAGCTCAGAGTGAGATATCAAGCCTTCTTCAAGCGTGAAGAGAAAAACACAGTCAGGAATTAATCATCAGGAGGCAACTTCCAAGAGAAGATAGGATGTGGATAATGTCCTTCTTTATGCAGGCATGCATTATTTTACCCAAAGCAATACACATGTAAACCTGACACAGGACACGTGTCTTGTAACTAAAGCAGGGGATGCTGCCAGATCCTCCACACCTTTCCCACTAGTTCCCTCCTTCTGTGAGGCTTCAGGTCTGGCCATGGGCTGTTGGGTGATGAGAGCATTTCAACAAACATCATCCCCAGCAGCTGATAAGTAACAAGCACAGTGCCCACTGCCATGCAGCTGTTATTCCTGAACAGTAATAGAGGACTCAAACAGGCTGTTTCCTTTGCATTTCACCTCTAAGAGCGAGAAAGGGAAGAAATGTCTCATCACGAGGAGCTGAAATTATTTTTTTCCTGAAAAGAAGATATCAGTCCTGTAACAGAAAGGTCTCCCAAAACAACACAGCATTTAAATGACTCAAAACCATGCAATTTTTAGCAAGTGCCAGCTGTAGTGATGAAATAATGAAATTACAAAGAGAAAAGGAGGCTTGTGACTCTGGAAAAACATTGGCAGGGAACTTCCACTTACGGTGATTTATCTTTTTTATTTTAAACAATAATTTAGGAGAGTGACATTGAAACTTTGACAGGTCACAAAATATTTCCTCAATTCAAGATACAGATCACAGACATGGCATATCCCTGTGACAGGTCCAAGCTCAAGCATGCACTTTTATAATTTAAAAAATTATAATGTATTTCATATTTACCTTTTGTTGAATCATCTTCAATTGGTTGTTTGAATAAAGTGATATCCTTAAAAGTACACAAGAACAAAACCACTTTTTCATGCTCATTTCTTATAGGTGCAATTTGCATGTAGAACCAAACTGGGGTTCCTGAAGCAAAGAAAAAAGTGACATTGGAATGTGGTGTAGCACAAACTTTCCCCAGCCCACACACAGAATACTTCATCATTTACATGCTATTGTAATACACATGTAGTTAAGGACCATATGTCAATATTTCTGCATCTTCCAGATTTTTCTATTTTACTTCCTCAAAGGAAAACAACATATTCCCATTTTCACAGCTGCATTAATCTAACCAGAAGATAAGCAGAGATAACAGGTCTTATAAATCTCCATTCTAAAATAAAACATATTATTCTTCCCCTCTTGCTCTTGCATTTTCCCAGCATGTCTCACCAGCTTAGTGTCTGCAAGGTAAAAAGGCAAGAAAAAACAGGTGAATGGTATCTTTGATTCCTTCTTCATATATTATGGAGCTATCAAATCCAAAACTGATGGACTATACGGTGAAATGCTCCAAATTTTATGTTACTACAATATTTAAGAGGAGTTGAGTTGGACTCTAAATGTCATACCAAGACAAATCAGAAGACTTGATTTCTTTTTTGCATTTCAGGTCATACCTCCAGCTCCTCATTGCCCTGCCCAGTGCAGCACTCTTCCACAGAGTTAACACAGTTATCTCTACTTAATTTTTGAAATAAAACCAAATATTTTTCAAATCCTACCACTCATCAAATAAAGAACCAAAAAAAAAGCCCTCGGGGTTGGAGTGGTTAGCATGGCTTTTGGTAAATCCTCACTGTCTGTACAAGGCTCCTGCAGGTGCTCAGGAGCTGAAACTGGTCTTCCAGGCTGAAACGCACATGGCAGCCCCCTGTGTACACGCAGGTCTGCTCCATAAGGGGTAAAATCCTAGAACACTTCAAGCAATTTTCTCAGAAACCCCCTGTTCACCTGCAGGGATGTAAATGTCAGATGCTCTCCATCCAGCAAAGTTCCGTGTCCCCTCCCTCCCAAACGCACACCTACACACGCTGCACTGTAAATGCCTTCACAGGCAGCTAATTACCTTTGGGATTTGATGTGCTTTCAGCCAGTTGACAGAATGGCTTTTCTCCTGAGCTGCCTAAGTGCTGACACATTGAGACAAGCTGCTTGCCCACTGTTATCCCACACGGGCACCACTGGCCCCCCCAAATCCCCTCTAATGCACCATGTCCGGGAGCTGTGCCAGGAACTGCAGGATAGATCCCAGAGGGCAATGAAAACCATTTGGGCTAGGACTACTGTGGGGAAGGTTAAAATCCACAAGGGTTCATTAAAATTCAACTGGGATTAAACCAGTAACTTACTACCAGTAAACTGGAGAAGTGGGAGAGATGTGGGACTGCTTTTTGTTACAATTCCAAAGCCATTATGCTGATTACTTGATTACCTTAATTCCCAGTTGCTAACCTGAGATAAAAGACTTTTTAAAAACTACTAAAACAGAGTGCTGCAGCTCTCTGGAGAAATACTTTACTTGCACTCATACCTGGGAACCCATAGGCATCTTTTGAAAAGCTCTGAAAGCAAGGAGGCAAAATACCCTGTCAAGAGTGCTGACAAAAATCAAAGACAGAGGCAAGGCGGCTACTGCTGCAGAAGCAGCAAAATGAGAAGAAGCAGGCAAAGAGTTTTCCTGAGTATTACCATATATATACATACACCTTAGAGAGAGAGCATATACATATATATGCGTACTTAACATGGTTGCTGAATAGTTGTGTGGGTAAAGGTATATAGGGTATATTCCCTATATATGAGGGAATGCAGCAAAGCAGAAGAAAGTTGTAACAAGCTTTCAGGTCTGAACCTGAAACCTGCAGGCTGGGTTAAAACACCAAGGGAGTGTGTGAAGTCAGCAGTCGTACGATGCTGCTGGAGAACATCAGCTCTTTAAGATCATCTCTGCGACAAAGGAGAGCAGGATGGGACAGCAACCTGAAAACCTCAAAACCTCCCTCTGCCAAAAGCATAAAGGAATGGGTAAGGAAAAAAAAGGTTGTGCCACATTATCAAAAGTACGCAGCACCGCTGGACCTACGGTTTGAAAGTGTGTGTGGGAGGGTGCTCTGAAAGCACTGCAAGCTCCATGTAGGTGATAAACACAAGCCCAGAGTACCTGTCTACACTCTGCAGAAGTACATTCATACCAACGGATAACTATTCTTTATTTTGTTATCTGCGCCAATATTCATCCTGGAGGATAAGCAGGCGGTTTCTTGAAGGACCTTCTTCTGCCAGGTTCCGATTATGATAAATGGAAGCAAACCCTGAGCATACCAGCTGCTGAATCAGAGCCAAAAGGTGACTCTATTAGCATTAGTGAGAGGTTGAAGTTCTGGGCTCCGGGTGATGGAGAAGAAAGCTGACAACAGATGTTATGGATGGGAACTGACTCAACTCTGAAAAGAAATATTGAGTACTTTTCCACAAAGTCCTTCTGTAATCCTGCATAACTTATGGAAAGTGTAGGCTTGGAGATCTGGGCAAAGGTGAAGATTTTATTATGGCAACTGCAGGTCAATAAATCTCTGAAGCATCATCGAGCTCCAGCAGACAATTCACAACCCAAAGGAAAAAGCATCTGGCTTGTTACAGGACAGTAACCAAGAGAAGGTTTTTCTCGTTTCATACTTAAATAAAATAGAAAGGAATTTACTTTAGGAATGGCCCATTGTAGAGCAGGACCCTCTTTAATAAGAGAAGCCAGGTTGGGGAGAGGACAGGATCTCTGGGATCCCCTTTGGAAATCACACAAACACGAGGCATGGCAGTGCTGGGCAGCACCACGAGCAAAGACACCCAACACGAGTCTGTCCCAGGAAATTCCCCTCTTGTGAGGGGACATCCAGGTGAGCTGCACAGGAAACAGGCAGAGAGGCAGAAAATCTGTAGAACAGATACATCCATATGCCTAGGAAACAAAAAGAGGTCATTTGGAGGGCTCTCCTGGACACCTGCAGGAACAGCTGGACTTCAGAGCTGCTCTTGCTTCTCTTTTTAATTAAGGTGTTGGCTAAAATGCCTTGCAGCAGGCAGAATTGGAGAACTCCAACGACATTTCCTGCTGCTTAAGTACACATAGAGGAAGACTTAGTCTAAAAAGGGAAAACAGAGGCAAAGCATAAGAGGAGGTATCCAGGATGCTCTGTTCAATGTCATGAAAGGTTTATGCGAGTTTGCAGTGAAATGGGGCAGTCAGGCACAGTTAGCTCTTTCCTGAGGCACACCATTCCCTACCCTCATTCCCTACCCTCAGACACAGCATGCAAGAAAAAGCTCCAGCATGAGCTTGGCGAGATGCTCCCTGCCAGCACCAAGGCCCACCCAGGGGGAAGCACAGCCTCAGATACTGGGCTCCAGGCAGGTGAACCGGGGAGGAAGCTCCCCAACCCCACAGTAACTGCACCCTGTAAAGGGCAATGAAAGCCAAACTGAAGAAAACATCTCCATCAGGATTGTTCTTGGCTTGTTCTTGACACAGCCACCAACCCAATCAGCTAGACTCTTTCTGCTCAGGGTCGAGGAACTTGCTTTTATGGAGCATGTTTCATCTGAGAGTTCTGGCTTTCTATCTGGGGAAGGTGGTCTGTGCTAGTGGAGGAGGCTGTTCATTTACACTGACAACAGCAGGAATTGCAACCATCAGCTCAGGAAAGATGTCCACACTGCACAAGTCCAGTGTGAGACCACACAACAGCGTGGGTTTTGCTCAGTATGTGCTATGAAGTTGATAAGCCAGAAGCAGTACAGCCCACACGTGTGGCAGAACAGAAAATGTGACTGGAGTGGCTCATGGATAAGACAAAATGAAGGAAGTCTTCTCTGGTTCTGGCAACTTCCTGCAAACCCAATGCCACCAAGAGGGAGGGACCTAGCTCCTGCATCTAATTAAGTTACAAATTCCCTGGTTTTCTAACTAATCCCTGGGCTACGTGCCAAATTTAGTACTCTCACCAGAGCTCATATGTGTTGGTTTACACACCACAGAGGCATCCTGACACTGCTGGGAGCATCCACTTGCAGCAAACAGGGTCTGGGTTCTCACTTGTGGAGACATGGGGGAGTTTTCTGAGGGATGTGGGGGAATCTCATTCAGGATTTCTTTTCACTCAAGCCAGTCAGTTTCCCTTCAGGGAAACAATCTTCAAAACTAAATATATTTCTGAAAGAAGGAGTCAGAATTGAGACAGCATGGAACAACTACTATTCCTGGCAATCTGAATGCTTGTCCTGAAAAGAGAGCTCTCTTCTTGAGTTGTGGCAACTAAAATACCTGTTTCTTCTCTAAATCTTGCCCCAAATTGCCCATATGTCAAAATGAAAATTTATTTTAGTCTATTATATACTTCAAATATGCATTGTCACTCCCAGCACCATACACAAATATATACATACTGTTTTTCTTGTAGAGGAGAATTTCAAAGCAGTTTGACTCATAGTTGTCGAAAGTCTGTCTGACTTTTTCAATGGTCTTCTTGTCTGTCAGTTCACCATACATAAAACTGAAAAAGAAATAAGGTTTCTCTTTTTTTCTAGACAAGCAACAACTTTGTTACAGTCACCTTAAACAGCCTAAACATTCGAGATGCTGCGAACTGTCATTTACCAAGGTTTAATTATAATTTACACTTCATTTAAATATTTAGAGTGTCACAAGGACATCTACAATAGTGAATAACCATGACCACCTTCTTACTGTAAATGACTGCAAATAAATCCACTGTAATGCTTCATTAAGTGCTTTCTCTGAGTCTATCTTTAAGGATATATGGTTATATATCCTCATAGAAAAATAGCTGACAGCTTATGAAACCATTATCTCCACAGCTGCAGGCCACGGCAGGATTGCTGTCAAAACAGAGAAAATGGAACAAAACCTCTAAAACCTCCCAAATTTTGTTCAATCCTCTTGAAAAACCTTCTGGAGGAGGAATGCAAGCTATTAGAGGTGAAGGCTGTTGGCTGAACTGATGGCAACAAATCTAATCTTCTCAAGATGCATTTGGGATAATAAGATAATCAGAATTCTTTTACTAAATACCAATTACAAATAGAGGTAGGATTTAAACAGTGAGGAGTAATGACTGTAACATTCTGAAAATTCAGTACGGGTAGCAAGTGTATGAGTTGTCTCACACAACTATATATGTGTAGCTGTGCCTGCACTACTACCAAACAACCAAATTTATCCTCATTTTCCTTATTGCATACCGCATTTCTTCAATAGTTTAGTGGAAAATATTAAAAAGCTTTTGGAGATGCATCCCTCTCCAGGCTGATAATACAAAAATGTAGTTTTAACTCTGCTATTTCTTGCCACTTGACCATCTCATCTTCGCATTCTTTTCCAGGTCAGACTTCCAGCTGGTGTAAGCAAACCCAACCCCTGACCTAACTTTTGAAAGCCTTTGTAAGGAAACAGCCAGGCTTTTATTGTCATTCTTTCCTGGATTAAAAATAAGCGAAGGCAGCTCTGTGCAAATGCCCAATTACAGAACTGAAGTAAAATGGAACATGGGATAAAAGCTTTCAGGCACTTGGATGAATATACTTTTAATTGATCAGACTTTTTTTTTTTCCCCATTCTCTTTGTTCACAAATAGTTTGGGCTTCAGCTCAAACCTACAAGAGACAACCCTGAGAATATGAAAGAGAAAAGCTATCAGTGCCTCTGTGGTTTCAATGCAGCTTCTCCTATTGATCAACAGACCTCCAAAGGTTCAATAAACATTTATTTTATGTCCACTGCTCTGAAAGAAACAATAAAACAGCATAGTGCTTACTGGCTCAGCAAGCATTAAAGTACTCAATGAAGGCCAGACCATGAATCTTTTGGTTGGCACAGCCAAACGAGGGAGGCAGAGAGGCTGTTCCCAGGACAAGGTGCTGCCTGACATGGGTGATGGAGGCAGACACAGGGCATGGGAATGAATACAACATCTGGATATTACTACAGGTGCCTTTGCACTGGTAACACAGGGACTGCTATTGATTAGATTGGTTATTAGGAAAGATTTCCTCACTGAAAGGGTGGTCAGGCATTGGAATAGGCTGCCCAGGGATGCGGCGGAATAACACTCCTGGAAGTTTTCAAAAAACACGAAGATATGGCACTTGGGAGCATGGTTTAGTGGTGAAGATAATAATATTGGTCTAACAGCTGAGTCAATGATCTTAGAGGTCTTTTCCAACCTAAATGGCTCTGTGATTCTATGAATGGTGTGGCATAACTGTTATCTTTGGGACAGCACTGCATTGGAGATGCCACTGCAATGCCTGACATCAGGAAATGGTTTTCCCCAGTCACAAGACTTCATTAATGTACTGATTATCATTGACATACACAGCTGTCTCAAGGAGATGCAAAACACAGCTTACTGCTCATTTTCAAATGACCTGCCTTTCTTTCCCAATTTCAGTTGATAATCTTTTATATTATCTATACATGAGATGACAACAAAAAGAGTTTGATATTTCTTTTTTAATCTGTGCCTTTTTTAATGCACTGATGCGTCTCTTTTTTGTGTTCTTGAGACTTAAAAACAATGTTTCTCACAGTCCTGGAGGAAAAAATAGCAAGAATTTGTTGCAGTGCTTGATTTTACATGACTTATAATACAGAAAGTCATCATTAATTAGTGTTAAAATGACAAATCCTACTTGACGTTGAGAGGTGGACGATACCAGTTACTGCTGCTGAACATGATCAATCAACTTTATGTTTTAAATTAAAGGCAGCTTATGGTTGCAGTAAACCTGTAATACCCAAATCATATATTATACTCACATATAAAGAGACATTTTAAAGGCTTGTGGAACAATAAAAACATTTTTCAGAAGGCAATTTTTAACAGCACCAAAGGAATCTCAGAGCCTTTCACTGTACGAGTTATATAAGATCTCTGCTTATCACAGGTTTAATTTAATTTAGTCTGTCCTATTTTGTACACATGGAGGGACTCCTACTTCTCCAGTCAATCACTCTGTCTTTTTCTGCCTCATGTTTTTTTCTGTTATTTAGTGCTTGTCGAGTGCCTTGAGTGCAAACTGTACAAGACATAAATATCAAACCCACTCTGCTACTGGGAATCTCACTACGTAGAAAACAGGCTTATCAAAGAGAAGCAAGACTTACTGAAATACTCAGAGAAAGACACAATCTTAGATATTTTCCCCATCTTTAAAACAGAACAGCTGTCATTTAAGATGCTTAGGCTCCCACCTCCCTCTGAAAGCATCCCTTGAACACAAAAGCCTCATCCGAAGCTTGATTTAGTGCTCCTCTGTCCTTTGTCAGGATCCAGAGCACGGGCAGGTCCAGGTTTGCAGTGCGTGCCAGGGCAGCAACAGCTGTTTGAGAGGAATTATCCAGGACAGGTGAAGCACAGAAGGCTTCCAATCCTACCCTATTTACAGCATTCAAGGCATCGATTACAACAGACAAACATCTACCCAGGAGGAACAGCAAATGCACCTCACTGCAAGGTGAAGAGCACACATCATTTCTGAGAAGAAACAGTGCAGCTCCCCGGGTCCCACTGGCACACTCAGTGGGGTTTCTTTGCAACAGCTTTGGCAGTAAGGAGGCCTTCTCACACACACAAAAATCAGGTCACAGTGGTGCCATCCCAGTATCAAATCTAGCTTTTTTCAAGTCCAGCACACTGTACCCACCATGCAAAATCCCATTTATTTGAACACAGTGGGAATTTTGCCACTAGCTCCACTGGAGCCAGGATTTCCCTTGCAGACTCTTTTTAATCCCGCTTGTGACGGCAGTAAATCAAAACAAGGGAGAGCAGAGATGCTGACCAAGTGTTTCAGTGAAAACAGTGCCTATAAAAATCTTGGGTGCAAGGAAGGGTAAGCAAAGCAAAGTCTGGAGTGAATGTCAAGTGTAAAATGCCAGGGTAGGTCCACTAACCAGCCACTCAAAGGGTGCCTTCTCTTCCAAAGGCTGGATGAGAACACAGAGCTTAACTGATAAGCAAATAATATTTAGAAAACACTGGGCATGAAACCAGTAGTTTTCCTGAATGCTGGCTGACTTCCTGATGCACATCCATGCAAGTTTTTTTGGTTAAATAGAGGTTAAGTGTCACAGATGCCCTGTTCCTCCTGGACTGTCAGCTCATTTTCATTTGGCACAGCAATGCTTCACAAGCACATGAGTTGGTCCACCTAAAAATTCTATTCATTTTAGCACTCATTCACACCAATTTTTCTATATATCAGCCCAAGCTACACATGCAATTTTGGGTGCCACGTGCACTCAGAAAGAACACATATCAACTCCCATCACCCAATATTACATAGCCCGACTTCTATGTATACTGTGCCTTAAAAGGTGTATATATAAATAATATGGCTGAACTGGAACAAGAATCACTCACACCTCCAGTGACTTACGTTTATCCTCCCCTCCCTGTGATCTGTAGTAGCCAAGACCACCTGAAGACTAGATACAGTGATCACAGTATCACAGAATTATTTAGATTGGGAAAGACCTTTAAGACCTCTAAGATCATCGAATCCAGCTGTTAACCCAACGTTGCCAAGTCCACCATGAAACCATGTCCATAAATACCACATCTACATGACATATGAACAGTCCCAGTGTAGGGTATGGGGTAGGAAGAAGGATAAAGCAAATACTTGCTGGAATACCAGGAGAAAAGCATGGCTGAAAGATGATTTGAAGGCACTTATAGTCAGGGGCAAAATTACCAAACATTGCAAAAACTATAAACTGTCCTTTATCACACTCATGATCACTAATAACAGTAACTGGAATCAGGGGGTAGACATACATAATTTTTATCTGTTTTTAATTTAGTTGAATTTTTGACACTGAAAAGCTGTAAAAGCAGACCCTTCCAAAACCTGCAATAAAGTTACGGTACCACAGCACTTTCATCCCAGATCATAGGGATATTACACATTGTATTACACATTGTATTACATTACAAATATTTTTATGTAAAATGTATAATCTGGGCATAACATAGCAAAAATGGACTGTGAGGCTGACTCAGAAAATACTCTAAATAATAGCCCCAGATATCAAAAACCCTCCAATGACATTCTACTGAGTAAGCATAAGCAGGTACCATCGGCTTTCAAGACCATTTTCCTTTTGGTATCTCTCATTAGAGAGCAGCTCCAAAGACACTGCTCTGGAAGGCTGTAGATGTATAGAATGAAAATTAAGGAAAAAAATCTTTGCTACAAAATGATAATTCCTCCTTGATTTGCATCTGCACAATTCACCTGTATGACCTATTTCAATGTGGTCAAAACAGGATCCTTACAAATGGTAACAGGAGACTATCACATTCACAATAAGCACCCATGGGCACAGGGGAATCATTATCAGACAGCTACTGCTAAACCTTCACTTACTCAACATTTTCCTAAAATGACATTTTATATTCGTAATTATTTTAATGTGCACACGCTGTGAAAGTGCTACCTCACAGTGAATTTATTTCAATATACAGGATGGCAGAGAGCAAAGGGGAAAGCATGTATGAATATCCAATGGCTGTAATAAGGCTACTCCTTCAGCCCCACTGAGTATATCGACTCTGTTGCTACTGTGTGAATGAATATTTCATTTCAGCAGCACATGCTCATCTCCTGTCTATTTCCCATCAGAGGACACTTGGCTGCACAGAGCAATCCTAGATCCCCAAGGCTTCCTTCTCTTCCCTGCACATGAGAGCAGTGACTACACATCAGCACATGGTGCTTTCTGGAGTAAGCAATGACTGCCATCCGGGGACAGGCTCACTGCCCACCCTGCTCCCACCAGCATCAGCCAATCATCAGTGTATGGCAGCACTCATCTCCCAAAAATTATGACTGTAGATCATAGAATCACAGAATGACAGAATGGTTTGGGTTGGAGGGAACTTTAAAAGATCACCCAGTTCCAACCCCCTGCCATGGGCAGGAACACCTTCCACTAGACCAGGTTGCTCAAGATCCCATCCAGCCTGGTCTTGAACACTTCCAGACACACAGTGCCCTCCTCCCAGTGCCTGGAGTTGGTCAGTCCCTGAAGGCAGAAAGGGAAAACCTACACAAACTCGTATCTCAGCCATTCCTTATTTGCCTTGCTCACGCACACATGCACACGCACACGCATCAGGGATTCAGTCCTTCCCCAAAGCATCTCCTTTTAAAGGATGCAGCAGACAAGGTGCAGATGCATGTCTGACCACAAATCACAGCTGCTCGCTCCTGAAAGACCACCAACAAAAGGAAAAACCCATAAAGCTGCAATGCTTAGAGTAAATATATCGGCAGCTTAATCACCCTCTTGGGAGTAAAGATGCACTTTGTGCATTACTGTGCTCTGTGTGTGCTTAATAACAAGGGCCAACAAGGGCTACAGAACAGTTCACTGCCTCCTGGCATGGTAAGAGCAGAATTCAGAACAACCTAGCAAAAAAAATCTTTGAAGTATATTAGTTAACTTAAAAACCCGTTCTTTATTGCATCATTAGCTAGAGCATATTATTACCAATACTAGCCAGGATAAATTTCAAAGTGCTTTGCCATGTTCTGGATAAGTTGCTGCTTTCATTTTTTAAAGCCTGTTCTAATACTCCAGTTTCTGCAGGACAATGCCTGTCTTAGATCAATCCTTTCTCCAAAACCTCCCTGTTCTTCCCAGCAGATTATAAAATTACAAGTGCATCAAGCACCAGCAGACAGACAGTGGGCATACCTGCAAGTGCTACTCTTCTGCATGACGTCAGCTCGATGGTATCCAGAGAGTTTACAAAAACCGTCATTACTATAAACTACGGGCCAGTCCACAATCTGGGCGTTTCCCAACAAAAAACTGGATTCTGAAAAGAGAAAAAGAGAGACAGGGGTGTTGTCAGTGGCAAAGTACAATTAACTCCTCCATGTGTTACACAGCAATCGCTCATGGTGGTAACTTCTATCGCGACGTTTCAGAGGGAACTGAAATCAAAATGGGCATCAGAAAAGAAATCATGATGAAATAGGATAACTCCTAGTAATGTAAGCAGCTTCTTACACCCCAAAATACTGATATAAGCACGAATGTTTTAACAATTTAGAAAGGATTCATTTATTCAAAACATCTGGTCAAGCTATCATGTTTGATTTTCATTTCATATGTATCTTGGAATCAACCCTAAATTAACTTGCAAACTGAATATTTCAAGTGTTTCAATATATGTTAAATGCTAAACTGTATGTGAGCCCAAAGCTGATGACAACTCTCTCACTTGAGATAAATAACTTTTTCCTCCTGACAGGTCCAAGATGGTTTTGCATAGCACAGGCAGCATTACTGGGATGAGGGACAGAGAGTGTCAGGAGCCGCTGGGGAAGATCAGGTTGCACCCACCACATCTCATAGTACACCACGTGCCACATCACATCCTGGGAGTGTGGATATTAACTGACCCATATGGAAATTTAGCATGATGAGTGCCAAAGGGACTTACACATTCAAAAAAATACAAAACAGGTACCTAAAGGGCCTACAAGAGAGATGGAGAGGGAATTTGTATAAGGGTGTGTAGCAATAGGGCAAGGGGTAATGGGTTCAAAATTACAGAAGGGTAAGTTTAGATCAGATATTGGAAAAAGCTTTTTACTGTGAGGGTGGTGAGACCCTGGCACAGCTTGCCCAGGGAAGCTGTGGATGCCCCATCCCTGCAAGTGTTCAAGGCCTTGGACAGGGTTTTGAGCAGCCTGGTCTAGTGGAAGGTGTCCCTGCCCATGGCAGGGGGTTGGAACAAGATGGTCTTTAAGGTCCCTTCCAACCCAAACTGTTCTATAATTCTCTGAATTTCAGTGGCAGTCTACTAAAAATGCAAATAGGTGGGTTTGGCACATCCTAGTAACATGCATCCATTGCTGCAAATACAAAATATGCGCAGGGAGTATTTCTAGGAGGCTGAACTCAGGTTTAAATATCGCTTCAGTCATCTGTTCTTTCAGTCAGTGCCTACAGTTTATATGCATGGACTGGCACCAACACATTATGAGTTAGTCCTAAAATAGTTTTATTCTTCCATCCCTGCTTTCAGTAAGGCATTTCCAGAGAAGGAAATACCCATTTTACTTAAACACAATGTTGTGGGATTTTATGTTCATTGACACCGCAAACATTCCTAATTTTGTTTCAAAAATAATACTCTCCCTTCGTAGAGGTTCTAAAATTGTGGTCAGCCGTAATCTTCAGTGTTTTCTTTGTTTTTACTGTTAGTTTCCAATTTCATTTGGACTGCAGCTATGGAACTAACTGGTGCTAAAAAGCTAACTAACAATGGTGCTAAAAAGCTGTTAAAATATAACTATTAACAATCATTGCTGCATAGAAATTATAGGAAATGTTCCTTTCAGGACTTCTTGTGGGGAAAAGAATTAAGGATATTTTTACAAATTTTCCTCATATTAGCCATGAATGATTATAACAACTACAGAAATAATACTAAGGTGCACACATTCATTTTCACATAAAATGATAAGGGGTTTGCATGAGCTACACACTACTGGAATGTACATTATGCAAACATTATTCTATTGAATTAGGAACATGTACTAAAAAAGATGGTATTTCTTTTTCCTTTATAAGCATGAATTTAGAAAAAAATAATCTGGAGATTATTGGATTATGTATAGAAAAGCAGATTTAAAAATATTTAAAAGCCGACCAATGGGAGAAATACAAGTTTAGATTTTGTGAAATCTAACACTTTTAAGCTCAAAGCATTTATTTGAATCCATCACAAATATTCTTAAGCCTAAATGTCAACTTTTAAAATTTGCTTTCCTACCCAAAGGGAGATGCCCTCGCTACAAGCAGCAGGAGACACAGAGAAAAGCCTGAGCATTACATAAAATCTCCCTGGCTTCCCACAGCCCTCTCTGCCTGGGGACTCAGCCCAGCTTTTCTTGCCATGGCACAGACAGTAACACAGGGGACATCCTAAACCCCTGGGAATCAAAGGGTTCACTGCAGCTCATCCCACTGTATTGATGTTTCCCCCAACACCCTGCCTCTTCTCCAATTTGGAAAAGTGGAGACACCACCAACCCTCTAAGCCTGCCAGGCTCTCCCTGTGGTTGCCACCCTGCCACCACCACATCCCAGCAGCTGGAGAGGATGGGAGCACAAGCAATTCTTAATTTCCCATTCCACTAGGAAACAACCAAGATTACAAGACCTCTGGTTAAATTCTGAAAGACTGTCTTTATAGAATTGTCTTTCGCTGAAATTCTGCTCACATATCTCGACAAAAAAGGGCACAACCTGGTGAGGAGAGGCTGCAATACCAAATGCACTCACGGATGCTCTGCACATCTCTGAGCTCCCCAGAGGACCACAATCCAAAAGCAGATAACCCTGCTCCAAAGCCTCCCCATCCACAGACATAAACTCGATTGTGTATTCCCACCACGTAACTGTTTCAGGACACAGAGTACACAGCAGAAGATTCGTGTTGCATCCAGCAGCTGATCAACAGCATTTAATGGTTGTCTTTTAGGGATTTTATACTTCTTCACATCAGAGGATCTCAAAATACTTGATAAGGTACTCACCAAACTGATAAGTCCACAAGAAACTTGGGAGGGAACAAAACATAAAGCCAAACTATTGATAGATGAGTGGGTTTTTTTTTTTTAATCCCATAAAAATGAGAAGAAAAAAAGACACTGAAAGTATCTTAGTTGACACTAGTATTTGTAATATTAGATCAGATACATAGTATATGTACTATAAAACTGACCAGATATTAGAATATGTTTTCTTCTGTCCTCAAGAATTTTCTTTTGCTTAACTGACTTCTTTTTACCCTTGTTTCCTAAACAAGTAAGGCTTATTCATCCATGCTCTGCATGTGACTATGAATCATGGAATAATTTAGGCTGGGAAAGACCTGTAAGATGATGGAGTCCAACTGCAAGCCCAGCACTGCCAGATGCACTATCAATATGTGTGTGTGTGTGTGTATGTCCTATTCCAACGGAAGGAAAATCTTGAATCAATGTTTACCTCTTGTTAAAGACCAGTGAATTTAACAGTGGGCACAAAGCCACAGGAATCCACGTTCCATTAATGTTGCTGCTCACTGAGCAGCTTGATAAAATTCAAAGAAGAAGGGTCAACATGTGACCCTTGGGTTTTATTGTGTATCCAAGTCTCGGCATCTACAGGACTCCCTATATTTAACCTACCCTCTGTCTTATCAGGAATCATGTTACTTTATCCAACCAAGACACAATTAATTCTTTCCTATTTCCACAGTTTCTCCAGATCAAAACTCCAGACAGATTTAACTCTACATTATCCAGTCCATACCAAGCTGCAAACATCTAAACTGCGTACTGGATTACAAGACACTTCGAAAGATCCTCTCTTTTTTGGCCATAATTTCTTAAAATCACATCACCACCACTAACCACTCATCGAAAGTCCACTTCTGCAGTTACCTCCCCTGAGATGGATCCACAGCCAGTCCTGGACTACTAAATCTACCTGCATGACTGACTTTTGTTTCTCTACAGCTCAGATACATGGTTTCCTTGATAAGGTCAATCACAGTTGTGTCTTTGGTTACAATTTCCATTAGTCTTTAGCAAATTCCACCCTGTTCCATTTCCAGCTGGCTGCTTGAACAAGGTGTAAGAGATGAGGGTAGGAAAAGCCTAATTTCCTCTCCATCTCTAGTTGCCACAAGGCAGCCAAAACCAGAGGCGTTCAGACTCCCTTCATGGTAGAAGCAAGCTCTCCTTGCCTGCTCGAGTCTTCAACAGATAAAACTGGTGTTTTATGCCTCCTGCAGAAGAAAAAGAAAAGGAACCAACAGAAGGTCTGCAAATAGCAGAGTGATGAGCATAGCAAGGCAGCACTGGGATCTCCACAGCTCTATTCCTGTCGGATTCAATACACGAGAGCTATATTCTGCAAGCAAGTTTTTTGAAAAAATATGTTATATAGGAGGTATTTCAAATAACAAGTATTTCTTAACAGAGTTGAGCTACTAATAACTGGACAACACCAAATTCATCCATTACACCCACACTGGAACAAATGGATTTAAGTAAACCACAACTTCACTGAAAGAACAGTATCATAGGAGGGACTCCAAGGATAGCCAGAGTTACAGATGGTAATGCATAAATACAGCTTGTATTCTGCCATACGGCACTAGTAACTAGTGCAGTATCTGTGCTATGGCCCAGAAAGGAAAATCTTCTCCTTCCATGTACAGCAGCTCCCAATCTCACCAGTATTTTACTACGGAGGTTGGGAACTTCCCCACTGGTCGGCTGGACATTGGCCACTGCTGAAAGCAGGACAGTAAATCTGACAGACAGTGGTCAGATCCAGCACATGAAACTCTACGCAACTGGGATCCAGATGACCATGGGGTAGTGTCACATACTCTGAAAACATTAACATGCAGCCAACTTCAAAACTTGCATGATGATTAGTCTGAAATCTCTGGTAATGTATTCATCCTTGCTTGGATTTCTCCAATGCACTGAAAATGCATTTCCAGTTCTCATTTCCTTAGAGATAAAAAGTCAATTTTTATTATTTCTAAGCTCGTCTTGATGTCATTGCCTCCACCAATCATTTTATTCACCCATCCCCCTTGCTGATATATTGCAGAGAGCCCAAATCACAAATCTGTAGGTTGTATAAGCTCTTTGACTAGACACCTCTAAACACCAGTGTCTGACTGTAAGAGCAGGGAAGCAGGGCTATGCCAGCAGACTCATCTGTCTCAGAGTTGCTACATTCCTCTTAAGAGGGCAGCAGGCTTTTTATTAGCTATTACAATTCTCCTATTTAATACTGATGGCAAAGAATCAGGGTATTAGTGGCATACAGTTAGCAAAATTTCAGGTTGGAAAACACAATTGAGGAAAATAATTTTTAAAGGCACTGTATTTGCTGTTGCCACACTTCTATTTTGTCTAAAGACTCTTTTGTATACAGGCAGCCAATGCTGTAGAGCAGCAAGCCTTTAATCTTACTCTATCTTGCAGTAGCTAACACCCAAAACAGCACTGAGCCTTGTTTTGTTATTAAAATAGAATAAAAACACCACAGTGTGCAAGTAAATTTTTTAACTAACAAAATGCCCAAAGCAGTGTAAAATTCATGTTATGTAATGACAGGAGAGCAAGAACAGCTAAATCATTCCAGGAGATATGCTTAGCCAAGTGAGAAATGTTGTCTCTAATCATCTTTTCTCAAGAATGCTTGGATACCACTTGTAACCAAAATTGTTTAAATCACCATTTCAGAATTCCATCTCACCTGGAGAAAATAGGCAACTGACCTTTTTAGAAAACTCGCAACTGAAAAGATGTTCTAAAAAAATGAAGTAGTAGAAGAACAAAAGTAATAATAATGATTATAATAACAAAAAGAAGCAGTATTTCTATCTAGGAACAAACTCGTAACTCTAGCAAATTTATACAGAGCTGTCCTTCAGAACTATCACCCTTCCACTGCAGAGCACATGCAGACTAGACCAGACAGGGTCTGTGAAACATCTCAAATTTGCCTTTTTTGCTAATGTTGTCTTATAAAAGCCCCAAACCACTTAAACTGCTGTCAGCTGATTCTCCTTATAACTACACAAGGTCAACACATTGCTGCAGACTTGTTTAGAGCAACCTGGAAAACTAGTGGTGATCCCTTGCGTGTGTGTGCCAGGGAGGAGTATCCTAAAAAAAGTTCTTCCTTTTAATTTTCTTTTAGCTTTCCTGAGCAAGTCTTGGCCCTGACAATGCATATTTCTACTGGCGTTGTTTGTGGTGACTCCAACCACATGCTCCAGATGTACTGCATCCCCACGGAATACAGCAAAAATCCTAAGCCCTTTCGGAGGGCACAGCCCTCTGAGATTTGCCTCAACGGGCACCAACATCCCCCCAGCTCCAGGGTCTGCTGCAGACAAACCTCTGCTCTTGAAGCAGCAACCTCCACCAGCACTTTGTACTTCTTACTATGAAACCACAGTGCTGTTTTCTAACAAAGCTATTATTTCCCCAGCGTCTTTAAAGCATGCAAAACATCAGTGTCATCCAATTTATCCAGCACATTAAGCGTTGCTTGCCTGAAAAATAAATCTCTCAAAGGACTAACTCTTTACGTCACCTTTCTGGGCTAGTGTTGTCTTTATTTAACACTCATATCATGAAAATGCAAAGAGGGCTAAACCCAGAGCAAGGTGCCACCATACTGACTATGTTGAAATGATCTATTTCCTGCCCCAAATAAGTGTTCCTCAAATGAAACGGAAGACAAATAATCCAGCACTGGCTGAAATATTAAATCCATGTGTAAGTCACTTAGCTGAGAACAAGGCAGCTTTCAGCAATTTAGCAAGCGAGCTTGAGAAGAAAGATTAGGGTCTGCCTGAAATTCACCTCCTGAAAACTTAAAAAATTAACTGCAATCATCCTGAATGTGAAAGCCCACAAACAGCCTCTGCCTCTACTGTGGCACAACATCACTGACCCCAGGAAGAGCTCTGAGGCAATAAGGACAAGACAGCATCCCTATAAGTTGCCTGAAAAATGACATTTGATACCATTCTGGTCCCAGTTTCTCCCACACACATCCATTTATCCTAGAATTAAACTAATCCTCATCTATCCAGGTTATCATCTAAATGCCACTGCTGAATCTGTTCTCTATTAAAATTATGCAGAACACAACAGAGATGTACCGAGACTAAATTTAAACTGGAGCACGCTGTAGCTCTCACTCAGGCACCCTCAGGGAGCAACCAAAAGCCAGATTTCTAGCGTTATACAAATGAGAGTGCTGGCTCCACACTCCCAGAGGAGAAAATTGTGGTAACGGGAGCTGTTCAGACACAGGGGCTCCTCTTGCAAACACTCAGCCCGCAGCTAGTTCTGGCTGCAGTTCCACAGAGCCTGGCTGCATCTCAAAAAAAAACTGCTTCAGCAGAGATTCATCTGCCTCTCCCCTGCTCTCCCCTCTGTGCCAGTGGCTGAAGCAAAGCTATTAACAAGATGGATCCCAGTCCAGCACTGAGGTGATGCTTCAGGAGAGTCTCCTCAGGGGCTACTCACAGCCAGAACCCCTGCCGGGTGTGGAATCAAGCCCTGGCCATTTGGGATACCCAGGGTTTGGCATTTACAAATAGCCAGTCACTGAGTGTGATGATTAAACCAGTTCTGTATTTTTTTTTTTGCTAAAAAGCAGATTATTAAAGTGCCAACTCCAAAATATTCTATTATTTAATTTTATCAAATCAGAAAATTCTATTTCCTTTAGCTTTCCAGGAGACTAACTTAAAATCTCGGTTAACCACCAAACAGCACTACTTTACAACAGGCTAATTAAATGTATTTCCACAGCTCACTTCACTTCCTGACATTATTTTTTGGCTGTATACTCCTTCCAACAGCAATAAAAAAACCTGAATGTTTACTCCAAAAAAAAAAAAATCAATAATTTCATTTTTTCCTTCTCACTCACGTTTAAACATTAACCTGGGAATGCAACAACTCTTGCAGTGACCTCTTGTGGCAACGCTCAGAAGCGCTCAAGCCTCCCCCAAAAGAAAAGGACACCTCTCCCACGGCCCCATCCCACCAGCCATAGGTGCAGAACGAAATATAAGAAAGTAAAGAAATACAAGAAATATAAGAAAGAAAAGAAATACAAGAAAGAAAAGAAATGAAAGAAATTAAATAGAGACTAGACCCACAATTAGAAATTAGACCACAAAGCAGCTGATCAAATCTTAAGGAAATTCATCTTTTCCTTTAACTGGTAATAGAGCATTCTTTGGGTTTCCAAATTAATACAGTGGCACAGAGCTGCCACAACTATCTTTTTTTTTTAATAAAAGTAAAAATTTTAGACCGTGCAAAACCCCCAATTTCAGCAGCAGTCAGATATGCTTGGTCTTTCTGCACACAGCAAGCCCACTTGAAAAGTAAGGAAAGCAGGGCAGTTCCAATTGAAAACTCCTCACAAATGTCATCTAGTAACGCTTCTCAATGTAAAAATCCACTTTGCATTGATTTACGTATCAGCAGGCACCCTGCAGTCACAGGAATTGCAAAAGGAACCCTCTGCCTTCAAATGCCAAAGAAGCTCTAATGGCATAAGCTCCTTGGTCATCCCTTCAGTAACTTCTGAGCTGACCTGGAGGATGGAATCTTTCACCCCACAGCGTATCATGACTTTTATGCAGAGTTTTAGGGAACCGCTGAGCTCCGTGGTTTTTTTGGAGGATCCCAAATGACAGACATCCAGTAAACTTGAAGTAACTTGCTTTCAAGTACTTTCTCTCTGCAGCATGTGTAATTTAATTTGGATGAGATAGAAATGTAGTTCGTTTTAATTCAGGGGAGAGAAGCCCACATGGATGACCTCCCATGAGAACAACATTTCATCACCCTGCCTGTGAGACAGGTACACTACATGAGCTAGTAAAAAGGACAGAAGAGACAATAGGCACTTATTTTACCTGTAATACCAGTGTAATAAAAATTAAAAAGGTGTCTCAGCGCTACAGATGTGACTCTTGTTTCCTTCCCCCTTCCTGGGTAACCCGCCTTGACAACACAGTCACCTGGGAACGGGGCTGATCCTTTCGCCCATCGAAGTCACAGGGACCCAGCAGGGCATAAAGGTCTGTGTGAAGGAACTGCTTTGTAGGAACATGGCACAGAGCTGAAAAAGACCAGGAATTACATGCTAACTTCATTAAAGCTCCTGCTGAAATTCCCATGTAAGCCTTAACAGAGATAAGATTTCAGCCCAGTGTCAAAATACATTTGTGAAAGACCTGTTTTCCTGAAGAAGCTTCTAAGAGTTATTGTAACAGAACCAACATCCAGTAATAATCACTTTTGTCAAATAGATAAGATTATATATACTCTTCCACTAAATTCAGCCCCTCTTCCAAACTGTTAGCAGTCTTTATTGCAGATTGCCGCAAAGTCCCAGAGTTGCTTTTCTCAAAACTCATCCTCTACCATAAAAGCGATTTATGCCATTAACACATGCTTAATGCTTCTGCTGCTAGAGTATGTGAAGGGCTAGATGGATAGGCAAGACAGACGGGTTTTTCTGCCCGTGTGTGTGTGATTCTGCCCATGGGACAGGTCCACAAAGCCCAGCCCTAATCTAGAGACTTGCCCAATTCTGTACCTGCTGCACTTCTGCAATACTGAGCTGAGGTCAGTACGAGCAGGAGCTCTAAATGCACTGAAGAAGCAAACAAAAATATCAGTAATAATGGGCACAGACTGGTGAGAACATCTTAGGAGAGAACATTGCCCTAAGGATGGTCCTTATTAAAAGTCCCAAATACTAATGGCAGTAAAAGGCAGCCACCTTAATGCGATTTAACCCAGTGCTCTCACAAAACACTTCTTCTTTCAGCTCAGCAAAACACCTGGTGCTCTTAAGATCCAGGGCACAGCCAAGGCTGTAGAGAGATCGTATCAATCTTTGTGAGCCTCAGATAAGCCTCGATTTTCACTGTGCTTTAAAATAAAAAAAAAAAAAAAGATGATTGCAGAGAGTGCACTGAGATCACCCTGAAGACAGGTCTGTGTTTTCTGAGGGCTCATCCCTTTTACCAACCGCAGCAGCTGGTCTAATGACGGACCCCACTGCTCTCCACAGACCTCATTTCTCCTCAAGTGGAACTCAGCTGTGGTGTGGGAAAAAACCTGCAAAGCAGTTCAGAGGTTGCCATCCACCACCAAAGGCTTAGGGAAACACCTGTAACCTGCTGCTGTCCAAACACCAAAGTATAATGCTGACCTGAAACACTTCAGAAGCTCCAAGGTGTAAATTCATCTCTAAAAGAGAGGTTCCCCAGGCAAAGGGACACTGTGGGACCTCTCCATCACTTTTGACAGCTGCTTCATCTTTCCCAAACACATTGGCTAGGAGAGGAACATCTGGCAGAGCATCCCAGATATTCCACCCTCCAATACAGAGGGCAAAGAGCTATGGCCACCCCATTCCACAGCCACCCCATTTCATGGCCACCCTGCTCCTTTCTACTCAGCTCTTTGGTGTTTTCCTCCTGACTACACACTTCTTGTGAGTGCTTCTCCCACAGTTTTAATATCATTTGTAGCCAAAGCTGGGGTACAAAGGAAAGGTTCGCAACATTCCTAAACAGAAAATGCCTAAATAATGCTGAAAATTCAATATATTATTGCTTTTAATACCAGGCTGTCCACCACACTAAACCTGTACACCTACTATGTCCATTCCCAGTTCTGACTTTCCACATATTAAAATTATTACAATTTTGTCTATAAATTTTGTTATTTGGATCCATCTCTGGCAAATCTGAGTAATTTGTCTCCACCTACATTTCATTTTGAAGCCAATGCTTCCATTTCACCTGAAGAAGAGCCTATCTGCTGACATACCTGCCTGATTTTTCCAGCAGTACCTGTAGCCTATCAGACATTATTACTTGTATTTACAAACCTTCTCCTGGTTGATAGGAAAAGATTTATGATCAAGAGGTGCAATGGGATTGCATAAATGTGACAAATGTCAAAGGATAACATTCTTTAACCAGGAAAGTTGACAGAAGGGCTTTTCTTGAGGATGCTCAAGATGTATTTTAAAAAACAATCACCAGTCTTTCCTTCATCCCGTTCCTCAAAATGCCAGTGAAAAATCCCTTGGAAACTGGTGAATCAAAGTATAAAAACAAACCCAGCAGATATTCAGCAGACCAAATCCTTGTCTTCTACCAAGCACTGGCAGGAGATACTTGAACCAGATTTGCTCTACTGTATACTATTAAGTTTGGATTAAACAGTGCTGAATCCAATGAAAATTACTATTTCTATAAAGGATAAATAAGGCTATGTCTTGGATGACAAAAATAAGAACTAAATCATGTTTCAGGTCACAATACTGACAACTTACATGAGTTAAAAACAAATTCCCAATCTACTTTGCTGTCCAACAGGGCAGATTTGCCTCTGTAGTATCATGCTTAGGCATCACCAGTGCCAGAGAAAAAGCAGTACGAATGACCAGATCAGCACGATATATGCTCTGAAATTAGACCAGATTAAAAGCCAGAAGAGAATACATGCTTTTAAAGCATAATGTTCGAAACCCTTCCGAGCTTTTCCAATTTTTGACATCTCAAAGCTTTACTGAGCTTTCACCAGGGAGGACATGTGATTTAATTAGAGCATGATACAAAAGCATGGCATTCCCAAACCATGTTCCCAGCCCTGCCTCTGCCTTGCTGCATGACCTTGGGAAATCAGCTGTGATGCCCTGAGCCCCCATTTACGCCACAATTTGAAGAACAGGTTGGGAATGCCTCTGTGTGTCCTCTTCCACAAGGAGCTGTGAAGTGTAATTAAATTCCACCCAGCGCTTTGAAATTGTCAGAGGGAAGGTGCTATATAAACCCTTATTAATTAAGCTTGCATTTAATATTCTGGGAAATAAATACACTATTGCGGGAAAGCAGCTCTTAGTGATTGTGCAGCTACAGGGCTTGAGCTGCTGCCGACCACAGAACTGACACAGGCAACACGAGAGGGAGGAAGCCCCCAAAAAAACAGCTGATGGCTTAATACATTCTAACATGTAACATTTGATAACAAATTCCAGGTCCTCATCCTGCTGCTTTGGAAGTCCATGAATCACTAATTCACTACCTGCCATCAAAATCAACTCCATCCGCACATCAGACCACATCAGTACGAATGTGAGGTGCATCAAGAACTGTGCAATAGGAAGGTGGAAGGGAACACTTTTCACCATGATTTCACATCCCATTAGTGTCTTGATTAGTAATAAATATAACAATTCTCAGTGCTCTGCTCTGGACACCTTTCCCACTCCTGTCCCCAGATGAAGGCTGGCACAGCTGTGCTTCCCCATGGCAGGGTCGCTCCAAATTTGGGCTGACCAAGTAGTTATGTTTTAGCAGATGCAAAGTTGAAGTCTCTTACATTTCTTCAAACACTCCTATGTTTCTGTGGTTATGTGCCAGTGCAAAAACTACATAAAAAAATGAATGTATCTAGCACAGGGCTTGCCTAAAGCAGCATCTACATCAGCACACCCGAAGAGACCGTGGGCTGCAAACACATTGTAACTTTACTGGAGCTGTGTAGTCTTCTTGCTCAGTGCTTTGCACTGCAAGAAAGGGTGAAATTAACTCCAGCAGCAAGGAATAACTCGATGCCACACAGTCCTGAACTAGCCCTCGAAACAGTCACCTAAAAGAGGGGTCATAGATAAGCAACTGCAGACCATTCTTTCCATATTTTCTCAGCCACAGGATTAGCATCACCCAAAGCACAGTCACTCCCTCACCGCTTTCCCGGTACCTTTGCCACAGACTTTAAAGTGTCACAGAATCGCAAAAACTTTGAACCCCTGAATGGAAACGATTGCAAGTCTGATTATTACAAAACTAAAGAACAAGAAGGAGGGGAAGGGAAAAAAAATGACCCGATGAGCAGAGAAGATATTAGAAACGTAAATTATGACAATTTATTGTCAGAGGCGTCTCACAAAAAGAAGGAAGGGGGAAAAAAAGGGTTAAATCTATAGTAGCGATAGGGATCGAGGGGGGGGGGGGGGGACAGGGGAAAGACCGCCGGAGGATGGACCGCCGAGGGAAGGACCGCCGAGGGATGCTCCGGCGGAGCCCAGCGGGGCACCGCGGAGCCCGTTCCTTGAAGGCACCGCTTGGCACGGACCCATAGGCGCGGCAGGGAGGGACGAAGGGTTGGACAGACGGAGAGATGGATGGATGGACGGACGGACGGTCGGACGGATGCATGCATGCACGGACGGGCGGAGGGGGGTATCTCTCACCGCTGGAGCGCCGGACGATGTTCTCCAGGAAGGTGTTCTGCGGTGCCACCAGCCCTCTCTTGCCCCCCGGCATCCTGCAGCGCCGGGCTCGGGGGCCGGGGGTGCGCGGCGGC